>NW_012123487.1:3700582-3885740 GCF_000951035.1 Colobus angolensis palliatus
AATTGCAACAAAAGCTAAAATTGACAAATGGGATCTAATTAAACTAAAGAGCTTCTGCACAGCAAAAGAAACTATCATCAGAGTGAATAGGCAACTTACAGAATGGGAGAAATATTTTGCAATATCCAGAATATACAAGGAACTTAAATAAATTTACAAGAAAAAAACAAACAACCCCATCAAAAAGTGGGCAATGGATATGAACAGACACTTTTCCAAAGAAGATGTTTATGCGACCAACAAACATGAAAAAAAGCTCATCATCACTTGTCATTAGAGAAAGTCAAATCAAAACCACAGTGAGATACCATCTCATGCCAGTTAGAATGGTGACCATTAAAAAGTCAGGAAACAGCAGATGCTGAAGAGGATGTGGAGAAATAGGAATGCTTTTACACTGTTGGTGGGAGTGTAAATTAGTTCAACGATTGTGGGAGACAGTGTGGTGATTCCTCAGGGATCTAGAACTAGAAATACCATTTGACCCAGCCATCCCATTACTGGGTATATACCCAAAGAATTATAAATCATTCTACTGTAAAGACACATGAACACACATATCTATTGCAGCACTATTTACAATAGCAAAGACATGGAACCGACCCAAATGCCCATCAATGCTAGACTGGATAAAAAAATGTGGCACATATACACCATGGAATTCTATGCAGCCCTTAAAAAGAATGAGTTCATGTCCTTTGCAGGGACATGGATGAAGCTGGAAACCATCTTTCTCAGCAAACTAACACAGGAACAGAAAAGCAAACACTGCATGTTCTCACTCATAAGTGGGAGCTGAACAATGAGAACACATGGGCACAGGGAGGGGGACATCACCCTCCAGGGCCTGTTGGTGGGGTGGGGGCAAGGGAGGGGATAGCATTAGGAGAAATACCTACTGTAGATTACGTGTTGATGGGTGCAGCAAACCACCATGGCACATGTATACCTAGGTAACAAAACTGCATGTTCTGCACATGTATACCAGAACTTAAAGTGTAATTTAAAAAAACAAAAACAAAAAAAACCCCCCAAAAAATGGGCTGGGTGTTGTGGCTCATGCCTGTAATCCCAGCACTTTGGGAGGCTGAGGCGGGTGGATCACCTGAGGTCAGGAGTTTGAGACCAGCCTAAACAACATGGAGAAACTCTGTCTCTACTAAAAATACAAAATTAACTGGGCGTGGTGGCACATGCCTATAATCCCAGCTACTTGGGAGGCTGAATTGCTTGAACCTGGGAGGCGGAGGTTGCGGTGAGCTGAGATTGTGCCACTGCACTCCAGCCTGGGCAACAAGAGGGAAAATCCATCTATTGGAAAAAACAAAAACAAAAAAACAGTGAAAAAGAGGTGTCATCAGTTCAAGCTTTAAAGTTATCTTCAAAATTCAGGGTAGATGTTTCTATGCCCTACTCAGCTGACACAGCTCAGACAGGGGTTTGATTTGATCTCTTCTCTTTGAAATTTGGATCTTCTCCTGTCCACCAAGAATGTAAGTTGTGTATCACCTTTCCTGGAGGTCTTTAAAAAGTGGTGAGACCTCTAGTTTCCTGGGTTATGCTGAGATGGGGCTTAAGCATCTGGACTTCTGAGAGACATGCCTGTGTGAGGAGCCCAAGGGGAGACTGCAAGATCATCACCCTTCGCATCTGCCTAGAGCCTTTGCTAAACTGGAGAAGGGGTGTAATATTCTGAGTTTAAAAAAGCAAACTTTCTTTTTTAAAAAAAAGCCCCCACTTTTCTGTGGCACAGGGTGCATTTGGGGTCTAGACCAGATTGAATATTATCCCCCAAAATGTATATCCACCCAGGACCTGTAACTGTGACCTTATGGGGAAACAGGGGTTTTATAGATGTAATCAAGTCAGGATGAGGTCACACTGTATTAAGGTGGGCGTTAAATCCAGCATGACTGGTATCCTTATTACAAGAGGGAACTTCAAACAGAGAGACACAGACACACAGGAGGACATCCATGTGAAGACAGAGGCAGGGACTGGAGTGATGCAGCTGCGAGCCAAGGAACACCGAGGATGTCAGCAGCCATGAGAAGCTGGAAGAGACGAGGAAGGATCTTCCCCCGAAGCCTTCAGACAGAGGATGGCTCTGGCAACACCTTTTGATTTTACAGTTCTGACCTCCAGAACTGGCAGAGCATAAATTCTGTTGTTTTAAGCCACTCAGTTTGTGGTACTTTGTTATGGCAGCCCCAGAAAACTAATACAGCTTCCAATGTTTCTGTGTGGGCTGTACTAAGACGGGGGCATTGAGACTTGCCTGGCCATTGTTTATGGACAGCTTTCTGGCAGCACCTAAGTCAAGATCCCTGAGGCCCACCGAGCTATCATTCTGCTCTGGGTCACCCCTCATGGTCTCACCCCCTACTGTCTTGCCTTTCATTAAACACGCACTTGTGAGCAATTGCCTGATTGTATGTCTGTTGCCTTTTAGCGCTGTGTTTTATTTCGGTTTCACATAAATATAGAAGCCCATTTGGAAAGAAGCCTGCCTTGGCAAGGAGGCTTTTGGCAGTTCTGACAGCTCTGCATATCTCTCAAATGAGTTATGAGTGGATGGGGACTGGGAACTAGGGTCTGGGTTTCAGCCACTGCTCCCCTAAGCCCCCACGGTCCTCCCAAAGAAAGCAACCCAGCAATTCCCCCATCTCCCTTTCTTTTCCAGGAACAGACAGCCACTTGGCCAGAGCATGAGGAAGGAGAGGCTGTCACACACATCCCCCTAAGCTCCCTACTCCTCACAAAATATTTCTTAGATGGTGGTGCACAGTGTTCAAGCTGCTATTCTTTGTTCCTCAGAAGAGTTCTGAGAAATCTCCTGGCACAGCCTGGTTTGGGGCTACTGGTTCATGGCTAGAAGAGAGGCACATGCCAGACACGTGCTGAGAAATTTTCCCAGGAGACTGGAGAGACTACAGGTGAACGCAGGGGAGAGTCCCAGGTAGATAGATGCCTGAGCCAGTAGAGCAGGCCTGGCCAACTGAGACATTGACAGAGTCTTCAGTTCTCAGTGGAGTATTTTTAATCACCCCACAATGGCTGCTATGCTCTCACTCTCCCAGGAACCCAGAAAATTGCTTCTTCTATGAGCAATAAATAAGGCTGGGAAATGCTAGCACTCCGGGCACAGACTCCTCGAGCAGCAGGGCTGGAAAGAACCTGGGGATCTCTGGGGGCCGGTGGTCTCCAAACCAGTACATGTGGACTTTAGGAATTGAGCAAGACAAGCCATGGGGTGTGGGAAGAAAACATTAAAACTTCCGACTATATTTATTTTGTTCTTAAAGGTAAAAATAAGTCTTATTAATAGTTAACACAAGGATAGAAAGTAGTAAGTCTACACGAGTTATCAAAATGCTTGTATTGGGTATGAGCCTTCTAATATTAATTTTGGTTAATTTTGCACCCTGATTGGTAAAACTTGTAGAGTCCACCCTTCTAGTCCAGAGGTTTTCAAAAGTTGTGCTGGGCAGCGGAAGGGAGACAAAGTCTTGAGTGAGTGAGCGGTCTATTTATTCCCTTCTGGGCCTTATCAGTCAATTCAGCTCTGCCCCTATATGCCCTGTATCCTGAACTTCTGCATTATGATTTGTTTGATGAAAGGGTTCTACTGTTTAAAAAGTTGAACAAAATGACTAAACTATTTCAGCTCCCTTACTTTTCAGATGGGAAAATGAAGGCCCAGAGGAAAAGGGATTGCCCCAAGTCACACAAGTCATTAGAGCCAAGACTAAGTCTACAACCACCTTTCCTGACTCCTCATTCATCGTTTTCCGATGGAATCATGTGTTCTTCAGAGCATGCACCCTGTTTGAGTGCCCATATATAAGCCGAATAAATCAGAGGGAAAGGGGATGGGTGAGGCGGAGTCTCTCCTCCAGCAATGATCTGGAATCCCAAAAGGGGGCCTGGGCCTCTATGACTGTTCAAATGTAACCTTGCTGCCTGCCAAAGACACCTCCTGAGAGATAAGGCAGCCTGGGTGTCCTCTGCTCAACGCCCATGCTAACTGTCTGGACCACTCAGTCAATCCCTATGCCATTCTACATTGTTTCTCAGAGGTGAAGCTTGGCCTCATGTTCCTGGATCCCTGGAATAAGAGGGGACATAAATCAGCAACTCCTCAGAGGCCCTCCTCATTGATATGCTCATTTTAAACAGGGAAAACATCCCTCACCTTTCTGATTTTAGGCTCCAGTAGTCACACAAAGTAATTTGTTTCTTTTACAGCCATCAGATCACATGTGTTAATCCCTTCTCCCACTCTCCGGCCTGTCATGCACTTGTTGCTACCAGCCCACTGCTCTCGAGCACTTCCAAATCCTTTATGTTTCTAGGGAGTTTTGTAACAGCAAGACTTTAGGGGGAATAAAAAGAACTGGAAAACAAGTTATCTGTCTTTAAAAAAAATATTTTACAGATTAAAATAAAACAAACAATAGCAGCAGAAAGAGAACATGAAAAATATAACTAGCAGTGTAGAGCATGATATTGCTACTGAGTGAGTGCTCTAGGAGTTGAGAATTCTCTCCTTCACAATCAAACTCCTTGAGGGTAAAAATGTGTTTTAAAGCTATATACCTAGTGCTTGGCAAATGGTAGATGCTTAATAAGGATGGCCATCCAATGAGTATGAATTCAGCAAATAAATAAATGAATAAATGGGCTATTAAACAAATGGATATATTAGTGGGAAGAGAAGGGAGCTCATCTTGAGTGATCAAGGAAACTTCATTGTACAGAAAGGCTTTAAAGTATGTCTAAGATCAGAAGAAAATAACAGAACATGTTTCAGGTGGTGAAAAAGAACGGAGGCAGAAGGTTATGGAACAAGAGAACCACTGTGCTATTGTTGGGTGCTAGTAGATTTGAAAGTTAAATAGTAGGGCCAGATTGGTAGTCTGAAATGAAAACCTTAGAAGCATGTTTTCTCCTGCAAACCTAAATTACCAGAAGTCATTAAGCAAGAGAAATGTACAACAGCAGCAGTGTTTTAGGGAAGGTGAGGGCAGTGATGTGAAGAGTGCACTAGAGAAGGGAGGAAGAGATGATGCATCTTCTTCCTTATAAATCCTCTCCCTCCACTAGAGTGTTTTCTCTCTAGTCGTCAGACTTTCTCTACTCCAAGGTCCAAGGCAAGCTAAGAAGTGTGGTGCTTAAAGCAATATCCTCTTTCTTTACCACTTGTCCAGGACCATCTTCCTTTTCCCTGTGTTTCCTGTATGGTTCAATATGATGCAGTGGCTAGATCTTCCCACTAAAACTGATCAATTCAATTTTTAGAACAGCCAAATTAGCTAAAAATGCTAGGTTTTTTTCAACTGACTTGCCTTCCAATCAAATCAGCTCCAACAATTGGCCCTGGCTCACGCCAGTTTGTATAAGCTGTTTGTATAAGTTGTGTCCCCACTCCCTCTTCTTCGTTCTTTCTGCCTCCGATGCCATTGTCCAGCTCTGCTTCCATCTTTGCTTGCTTCTCTCTGTTGCTGTACACCTCCCTATCTCCTCTCGTTTGCTCAGAATTATGTCTTGTTTTTAGAATAGGGCTGTGATATGCATGTTGTGCAACAGCAAGGCTATGTTCCTTAATCCAGCAATCTCACATCCCTCCTGGGAGTCCTTTTGGATATGTCAAAAAATTCTGGTCCAGAAACATGAATTATTACCCCTGTTTTCTCAAGGCCTCTGAGCAATTTTAGTGGAACCCAAGAATCTTGAACATACTCCATTACTTTCATATAATGTTCTGTGAAGGCACTTATACCCACCAGAAGGAATCTCCAGTGAAATTTATTTACTTTGGCCATTCTGCCCAATGTCTTTCATCTATTTTTGTTAAAAACGATTAATATTTCTTTCTTTTTTTGTCTGATACCATGCTAAAGCAGGAGATCTGTGCCAACAACATCGTTATATCTTTGCAGCATTATTTCTGTGTAGTCTTTGGATGTAAACTATAATACTTTGTGTCGAGCATAGTGTGCATACAAAGAACTATTTTGGGGGGAACTTGGGGGATCATTTATGCATGAACTACCTAACTTTGAGCATCTGGAAGGCAAGGGCTGTGTCTTATTTATCTTAGTAGTATGAGTGCTTGATATTAATTAATGGTCCCAAAACATGTCTATTAAATAAATGAATTAATGAATGAATTATTCCAAGATTTAGCTCATTTAACTCAGTTGTTTTAATTATTCCAGGACTTTTCAACTTTAATATATACCACCCTAGCCCAATTCTTATGTTCATAGATTTATTCATAAACCCTTTTGTCTGTTTTCATTTTGAGGCATTACGCATTCTTCTTCTATGGCTCTTTAGTACATTACTGACTCCCCTCCACTGCCTAGCAGATTAAAGAGGGTCAGTCATTCTTTTTCACAATTTCCATTAAAAGGTGGGATCTGTTTTCTCTCTCTTTAAATCTGAGATAGGCAGTACTGCTTTGACCCACAGAGTATAGCAGAAGTGACACTATGCCGGTTTAGGCCTAACTTTTGAAAGGACTGATAGCTTTTGTCTTGGTCTCTTGGAGCTGTGAACTGACATTGTAACTACTGTTTTGGAGAGACCATATGAGGAAGTGCCAAGACTGCATGGAGAGGAAAGGGAGCCCAGATGAATCCTCTAACTGTTCCCATTGAGGTGCTAGGCATGTGAGTGAAGCCAACCTGGATCCTCCAGACAACATAGTCACTATGCTGTGAAAAGCCCAAGCCATGTGGGGAAGCTCTACGAGGAGGAATACTTTACAAGCCCCATTGAGCAGCAACTGTCGGCCTTGTGAGTGTGCCATTGCAGATGACTAACTTGCTAGAGCCTTCAGAAAACTGCAGCCCCAGCCAATATCTGACTGCAAGAGAGCTCAAGCAAGAACTGCCTCATTGAGCCCAGTCAACACACAGAACTGGGAGCTACAATGATCACTTATTGTTTTAAGCCACCGAGTTTTGCGGTAGTGTGTTACACAGCAGCAGATAACCAGAACACACTGATAGACAAAGAAAAGTTGAATCGAAGGGCAGGGATTATGCTGGACTTTTCTCTACAGTTTCTACAATGCCTCATAGAGTGCTTTGTCCACAGCTAAGGAAGCAGACAGCTTCTCACTTTACAGACAGAAGGATCAAAAATAAATAGGACCTCCTCTTTATAGGGGCTATGAATAACTTCACGTAAGCATGGATGAGATGCCTCTGCCACCTGTCTACGTGGTATCCTAGTACCAAGAGAGACTGGAGAGCCACCTAATCCATTTGCTTGCCTCTCAATACAACTGCTCCTTAAAATAAATCCTGCCAGAGAACTTTCTGCTGTGCTTTGTTTTCTTTTTAATTCCAAGAAAGGGAGATCTTGCAGCTACCTCTGACAGTGCATTTCAGCAGCCCGTAAATCTCAATTAGAGCATTCTAACAGGTGTTTCACCTCAATCTCTCCAAATGCAGTCTCAGCCCTTTCTTCTTTCTTCTTCGTCTTGTTTCTTGCCTTCATTTTTCTAAATTTTGAGGAGTGCAGAAGGAAATGTTACTCACAAACTTTTCTTTACTTTTCTTTCATAGACGCAAAGGGCCATATCACTCCATCCCTCTACTGAAGCTGAAATGTTGTCATTTAGAGATGCCCCAGTTTACCACCAACCTGAAAAATGCAAGATACAACCAACCATCTGCCCTGCTTAATTGAATGAGTTGATAAAAAGAACAAAACTAGAATGAACATAGGAAAGCAGTTTCTAGGCTCTATAGCATACCATGTATACATAGCATCCTGGGTTGAGTTGCTGTTGGATTAAAAAATCTCACAGAGAAAACATATTGGTTGTTACCTAGGGTTGGGGCAAGGGGGTGATGGGAGTGTTGCAGTGGGGTTGGCTAAGGCATGTAGAGCTCCTTTCTGGGACAGTGAAAATGTTCTAAACTTGTAATGATACACAACTCTGTGAATATGGTTAAAAACACTGAATTGTTACACTTCAAATGGGAGATTATATGCTATATGAATTATAGCTTAATGAGTCTATGAAAGAAAGAAAGAGAATAGAAAAGAAAATAAAAGAAAATGGAAGGGAAGGGAAGGGAAGGGAAAGGTAGGACGGAAGGAAGGAAAGAGAGAGAGAGAAAGGAAGGAGGGAGGGAGGAGGAAGGGAAGAACCTCAAAGACTCCATCTCTTTACTGGATTGACATTCGTCTTTCTTCTCAAGACCTTCTGTCACTTGTCATTCCCTGAGCCCCATCAGCCTTATGCCCCTGGGGAGCCCAGGGGCTTTGTGTCCTCTCTCTAACACTAGGCCCATTTTTGTATTGGGTTCTCTCCATAAAGAGAGCTTGTCCCCTACTAAGAGTAGAGAACAAGAGAAGCAATGGACTGAATCAAGTGAACAACAAACTTAGATAAGACAAAATGGGTGGTTAGAGTCTGGGATATGACAGTATGGGGTGAGTTAAAGTCTCTGGAATAGGTGTCTGAAATGGAACCTAAAAAAGATATTCAGTTAGTGAAGGAGAACAGCTCTTACAACTGGCTTACAGGGATTGGAAATGAGAGGCAGTAAGTCCCTCTTCATCTTTACTTTAAAGGCACTCTCTCCTCCTTACTTGCCTCTTTTTTATCTTCTAGAAATGCTGGAGAAGAGGAGGAAAGAGCTTTGAGAACACAGCTCATAGACTGACCCAATTTCCCCTGCCTACTTCCCTGGATCTGCCTTGTTCTACAGAGAACCGTCTCTGACACCTACCCATCCAAGCAACCATGAAAAATGGGCAAGAAGGAGCAAGTTCAGGAGACCAGAAAGACCTCCAGGCATCAAGGGAACCCCCAGGTCTCCCACCCCGTACTCTAGCTGCAGAGCCGCTGACCCTCTCCAGCCCCAGCCTGGAGCTTTCCAGAGCCATGACAAAGATGGAGCACTCGTTAAGGAGGCCCTGCCAAAGGACCCAAGCCAACATGCTCTTTTAGGGTGTCTCAGCCTTTCTTAGAACACAAGTTGGTCTAGAATCAGCACTCTGCAAACTATATGAATAAAAAAGAATCCCACTTTTGAGGAGCACATGGTGGGAGGAGCAGTGCTGTGATTCATGCTGGCCCCAACAGCAACACCCTGACCCTCAGCCGCCCCCTGCAGCACCTGCTTCCTCCGCCCCTTGCTGCTCTCAACTCCCATCCAGACCTTCATCCTGCCAACACAAATCAGCAGAATAGATGTTGGACAGCTGGAATCATCATCAACTCTCACTGTATGTCTTTGATTCCTGCAGGGCCTGCCCTGTGCCCTCTTCCTCCACCCTCCCATGGCCTCTCACTCAATTCATTCTTCTCCTAGCACCAACAGCCATTTTCCACCACCCTGCTGGCCTCTGTCCAGCCAACCCCTCAAGGGGTTTTCACTCCCCACCTCATCTGTCTCCTTCATGCTCCTCCTGCTAGAACTGGGTCTTCCAAATCCATTTCTAGATTCTTTCCATTGCCCTCTCTTTGGCTAGGTGTCTTGCTTCTCCAACCCACCTTGCATTTCTCTGGCCCCTAATAAGCGTCTCCAGAGTACTCCTATGGAAGATGAGGAGTAACGGTTTGCAACTATGTTCTTTGTTCCTAATGGATTCCTCCTTCCCATCCTCCCCAATCCTGCCATTGAAACACAGAGCTTTGATGAAAGGAGGGCTTTGTCACTACCTCCTGTGCCTGGAAGAGGTCCTCAAGTCCACTCTGTGATGTCCCTGTCACACAGAGAGAAAGAGGGTTAATTCCTGTCTGTGCTAGACAGAACCCTGGTTCCATAGCCTCCTCATCCACTCTTTCACTGATTTTTCATTCCCCACTCTCTTCCTCTGTCCATACCCAGATAGGAGGAGTATACTCTCAAATTCCAATACTGTAGTTAACATTCACACAGATTATTAGGTGCTAAAACTTTCCATAGGTACTAGTCACTGAGGGCTACTGACTTGTTTCTATCTTTGGGTGACTCTTTAACCTGGGACAGAGCCCTCTTTTTCCAAACCTGGGAATATCATTTCTTTCATCTTGGGCCCTCTATTTGATTGGGCTCTCTCCTGTACTCCATGCTGCCTACACCTGGCCCCTTCAATCTCTCAAAACTCCACCTCTAAGAATCCTGAAAATCATCTTTCCTCACATTGGTAAATACCCAAAACAATTTTGCATTTCAAAAATGACTTCTATTGGCTCTCTTCACTTTTAAAAAGACTTAGCCCACATTTACAATGGCAAATATATGCATATCTATGTGTACATATAGGTACATGTATATATGTAAACACACATGCACACATATATGTAACATATATGTGTATGAATGTATACACACACATATATAATCTTGCCTCTATTCACTCCTCAAACTGCAGTATTCAGTCTTCCTGAGATTGAGATAGAGGAATATTTCATATTCCATGTCTAGTTTGAGATAGAGGAATGTTTCATATTTCATATCTTGTTTTTATAATAATGCATCATTGTGCTTATCAAAAACCCTCTGGTACATGGCTAATTACTGACGTGCTGTGAAATCACCTCTCTGAGCTCCATTTCCCATACTTACAAATTTAGCAGGTGGAACTATTCTCAAAAGGTCTTACAAACTTCAATTTTCTGTTATCTTTATAAAACTTCTTCAAGACAGTTTATCAAATTCTTAGTATTATTTATTAGTATGACTGAAGAGAACAACTGCGACAGATCTTGCTCTTTTTTTTTGATGTAATTTTTCCAACTTAAATGGGGTCAATTTCTGGATTTTACAGTTCCTACCCGTGTGGACTTGGGCAAGTCCTTAAGCTCTTCAAACCTAAGTTGTCACACCTGTAAAATAAGAATATTAGCAGCACCCATATGATCAAGATATAATGCATGCAAAGCACCTAGTTTGGTGACTGCCACAAAGGCTCAATAAATGTCAATTATCATCAATGCATTTATCATTTGTTCCATTACTTGAATGATCCCTATTAAGTTCGACTAAAAACACCTTCTGTAATAACCAGTTTGGTCATGATTGTAAGAGCTACTATGTTTGGCACCTAAAGTCTACTTGCATCTGTGAGTACATCATCTACTTGGATAGTGTCCATTTTCAAATGGAGGCTCTAGGTGACATTTTGGGATTGGATGTGTTCTCAGATGTGTATGTGCCTCTGCCACATTCTGAAACTAAATATGAATGAGTTTGAGCTTGTTGGTCAAATATTTATACCTTACACTTACTAGGGACAACTGAAAGCCGACTACTTGTGTTTAATAAAAAACTTTCTTGGATTTGTAGTTTACTTTGAATACTTTAGGGATATACAAGGAACTCCTGGAAATTGACAAAGAAAAATAATATTTAGCAAAAAAAAAATGGGCGAAGAATGTGAACAGGCAATCATTGGAGAAGAAATTCAATTGGCTAAACAGAGTATAGAAGAGACAAACTCCTTTGTAACTGAGACATACAAATAAGACAACAATATCATATCATTTTACATTCATCAGATTGGCAGATATCATCAGAAAATTGTATAACACAGGGCATTTGTGAGGATGTAGACACAGAGGTGACCTGGTGAGAGTGTAGGCTAATGTTGTCCTTATAGAAAAGAGTCTGGCAGTTCTCTCTCATGTTTAGATACACCCTATGACCCGCAGTAAGACTCCTTGGGAATATCATAGAGTAGTTCTCCACAGGTCTCCAGTGAAAACCTGTGGGAGAATTTTACTAGAGTATTGCTCATTACAGTAGAGAACTGGAGGCAACTTAGATGCCCATTCCTAATGTGATTGATGTATGCTAGAGAAAACAGTACAGCCTGTGAGAACCACACTCTTATACTGCAGAGAGGAAACATAGTGCCCCCCTCCCTACTCACAAGGGATTGTGAAAAATAATTTCTTTCTTTCTTATTACAAACACAATTCATGTTTACTAAAGGTGTTTTTTAAAAATACACATGAAGGAAACAGGAAAAGACAAAAAGTCATTCATAATCCTGCTAGGCAGATACATCTATAAGTGATGTTTTGATGTACACATCTCAAGGATTTCTTTCTAAGCAATGTGATGTATGTAACTACTTAGCATACTTAGCTTGGATCATACTGTCACTCTACTTTGTAACGTGCTTTTGTCGTGTAACAGTATATTATGAAAACACTTTTATCCCACTGTATCCATCAGGAACCCAACAGGAAACAGATGGCACATTCAAAACAGGATGAGTCTAGAGGGTTTATTCACCCTCTAGTGAAAAAATGACTGACTGTTTACAAAAGTATGAAGAGGGTGTAGATAAGATGGCCATGCATCCAGGTTTGCTTGGGATAATCCTGGGCTATGTCTGTTGTCTTGGTATCATATCCAGTGTGACATTTCCCAGATTCTACATTTTTTAAAAAAAAAAGTCTTATTATTAATTGTTGCACTAAAATCAGGTGGGATGGGTTTGGTAAACTCCCCTTTATACTTTCAGCCTCTTCCATGGTGCTAACTCATAGTCTGTGAGATACGTGTACCTTGACTATGTGGTTAAATCTAGAAGACTATCTGTGATAATGGTCTCTCTTTCCCCTACCATTTCCAATCCTGTGTATTTAATTTCCAATCCTTTCCAAGAAAAGTATTCTAAGTACCCATTAACAATAGTTTTTTAAAAATTACACGTGAATACAGCTAGGAACAGCATCTTCTAGCTCAGGCTATAGTGGCAGAAGCATTTGGTGCTGCTGTCCCTACTAGGCACTTGAGTCTACAGCCGTTTGGTAGTTGAAACGTATTAAGTTAAGAAATGCTCACACAGCTACCAGGAGAGCAATGCTGAGAAGGGTGGGAAATAATAGGTTAGAGATATTTTTAAAGTGTACAGGAAATAAGCACTGAACAATCCTCCAATAAAACATGCTATAAGTGGTTTACTGTCATTTATTTGTGTTGTAAAATAAGCTTCAACTATTTATTTTTATTGCTTGGTAAAGCTTTTGATTTTATAATAAACTCTTTCAGCAGTAATGAGCTCCAAAAAACATGTGTATTTTTTAAAATTAAGTATTGAATTTCCATTCTCAAGAAAGTTGATGATGATCATGTAATTTGCACAAAATATTTGTTAACATTTATTATTTACCACAAGGGATAGTCAGATTAGTTGATGATGATCATGTAATTTGCACAAAATATTTGTTAACACTTATTATTTACCACAAGGGATAGTCAGATTACTAATCACATGGAAAACTAAAGACACAAATATGTTGAAGAAGTATCAGTGTCCATTTGTTTAAACAGTATTTTTAAAGACCATGGCCCCAAATAATAATTTTATAAACACCTACAGAAAGCATATTGATTCATCTGTAAATGATGACCTTTCACTTAGATTAAATGAGCGCTGTCAATGAAAAAAAAAGTGAAATGATATCTGTTAATCTGTTGGCTCCATTAGCTGGAAATGAACCTGGTAAACCGTTAAATAATGTCAGTTTTATATCAGTGTCTTTAGATTATTCAAATAGAAAATCAGTTATCTGAATTATTTTTATTTTTTATTTATTTATTTATTTTTTATTATACTTTAAGTTCTAGGGTACATGTGCATAATGTGCAGGTTTGTTACATATGTATACTTGTGCCATGTTGGTGTGCTGCACATAGCTCAATTTTAAATTCAATTTATGGAATGAAACTGAAGCTTTTGAAAATTTAATCTAATTGCATATACCTTAAATTCAATTAAAAATTTCAATACTGAAAATAAAATTTTTTGTTTTGCTAGTGGTAAGATAAACGTGAATTTTGGTAAAAAATAACATCATGGTAAAAAATAGAAGAAATGTTCTTACCAAATGGGGAAGACCATGGAGCAGAAATATACCTAGAATTGCTTTGAGTACACACATAATTCCTAATTACGTCTAAAGATTCTACAATTCAAACAGAAGCTGTAGATGTCAAAACTTACAAGTACATTTACTTATACATGTTAACAACTATGAATTTTTGTGTCACAGCTGATGTTAAACAAAAAAATTAATAAACCACTTTAACAAAGTAATAAGCACTTTCTCATGTTTTGATATCATCAGCCAGATTTTAGAAATGGTTGAAACTATAAAAAACTACATTGTAAGTTAATCTAAATATCCTAAAATTATAGTGAACATTTTTGTAAATAAGCCTTCAACTTTTAATGTATTTTGATCAAAAAAAGTTGAAATCCTTAATAAAAAATATTCAACAAATAAAGTCCCAAAAAAAGTCAACTTGTTAAGCTTTCTACAAACTTAAACTATGAAAAACACAGCTTGAAGACAGGGAAGTCATTGATTTTATAAAAGCAAGAGGAAAAGTGAGAAAATTAGATAAGTGTTAAAAGAGAGTAAAGATTTAATTTTGAAAATCTATAATTGAGCTTGGAATATCTTAACATGTGGACTATCTTAACTTTAGATGAAGTTCTCATTTTTAATTGGATAAATTTATAATCTACATAAGAATGGCAAAGCATTGATAAGAACTATAATTTTGCAGCATCTAAATTTGGCTAAACAGTCAAAAAATGTTTACAAATAACTTATTTGACACATTTTCTCTTATAAAAATATTTATTGAAAATAGGACACCTGAGTAGGGGGTTAAAGGACAATAACTAGAAAAAAAATTGGTCTGGAATATTTATACCTTAAAAAACAATTAGAGTTGGGAATGTTCTACATAGCATAATTTATTTATAACAGGTACTTCAGAAAGTATTTTTATGACTAAAAATATTATGGAGCACATAAAATAATCATTTGTGTCAATGTCAAATATACTAATCACAAAACAAAACTTTGAAGTAAATTGTGAAAAACTTTAAATTTAAAAATAAAAAGAGAACATTGTAAAAAATTTTTCAGAAAAAATTGTAGTGACACAGTATTAAAGAAACTAAAATACATGGTTATGCATCAAGAATAATTATTATTCTGTTTATGTAATTTTAATAATCAAATAATAAATTTAAAGAAGCTTTTTATAGTTTTGATTTAATGAGTATATACACATGCATTGTATTTTAGCTTTTTAGAAAGAGCTTTACTTTTGCCTGAGGCCATGGTGGCTCATAGCTGTAATACCAGCACTTTGGGAGGCTGAAGTGGGTGGATCACCTGAGGTCAGGGGTTCGAGACCAGGCTGACCAACATGGCGAAACCCTGTCTCTACTACAAACACAAAAAATTAGCTGGGCGTGGTGGTGCATGCTTGTAACCCCAGCTACTCTGGAGGCTGAGGCAGGAGAATTGCTTGAACCCGGGAGGAGTAGGCTGCAGTGAACCGAGAGCACACCATTGCACTCCAGCCTGGGCAACAGAGCAAGACTCCATCTAAAAAAAAACAAAAATAAAAAACAAAAAAACAAAACAAAACAAAAAAACAGAAAGAACTTTACTTTTGAGAGCAGTTTTAAATAAAACTATTTTATAAGCTCCACAATGTAACAAAACTAATTTTTGGTCAACAAACAAATTAAAAATAATTATTTTATAATCCTCTTTGACTCTTAAGGATGATAATAAGTTCTACAGCAACCCTAAGCATAGAGGAACACAAGAAAAAGTATCAGCTGGGTGCAGTGGCTCACGCCTGTGATCCCAAACCTTTGGGAGGCCAAGTGGGTGGATCACCTGAGGTCAGGGGTTCGAGACCAGCCTGGCCAACATGGTGAAACCCCATCTCTACTAAAAATACAAAAATTAACGGGGCATGGTGGCAGGTACCTATAATCCCTGCTACTCGGGAGGCTGAAGCAGGAGAATTGCTTGAATGCAGGGGTCAGAGGTTGCAGTGAGCCAAGATCGTGCCACTTCACTTCAGCCTGGGCAAAAGAGTGAAACTCCAATTCAAAAAAAAAAATAAAAGAAAGAAAAAAGAAAAAAAAAGCATCATAACTGGAGCTGCTGTTACCTCCAAGCCTAAAAGAGCGAGAAGAAAAAGTGGCATGGAAATCTGGGAAGAATCGCATGGAAATGGTTTCTTGAAAGGACTTTGTGTTCAAAGGACATCAGCTCCTGATAATCTCACAGAGGAGGGACCCAGAAGAATCAATCCTCTTCTCTCTCTCTCTCCTTCCTCTCTCTCTGATTTTAGCTGGAGATTCCCACTGATTGAACCCAGCTGGAAGAAGGGGACAAGGATCCACTGATGTGACCCATAAAGGTCAGCTGCCCAGGGCAGAGAGCAGAGTGGAGAAATGGGGAGAGCAGGTCTGGAAGGGTAAACAGAAGATACCTGGTCATTCACTAAATGTTCTCCAGGTGTGGCTTTTAAATGATTTTTTTAACTATGAATCCTTGGCTTGAGTTAAATCTTACAAAGAAGCCAAGTATGTAAAACAAAAAATCACCCATCAGGGATGAGAGACCTAGAACCCAAAATTCTACCCAGGGAACTCCACTGAGAAAGGCTTAGAAATGCTTAAAAAGCACTGTCCTGCAACGTGAGTTTAAATGGCTACATAGAATTCTAATGATTAATGTACCATTATTTATTAAAACAATTGGAATAAATGCAAAGCTTTTCTCAACATAAGCAGTGTTGTGATAAAACATTAATCACTATCTGAGAAAGATTTCTGAAAGTAGAATAACTGACTTGAAAAGTAGGGACACTCTTGTTTCTTGATTTGTGTTGCCTAATTACCCCTCCAAAAGACTCTACATTTTAAAACAATTTATAATGTTCGAAGAGTCCTTGTTTTTCTACATTCTTGCCAATATGTGGTATTAATGGTTTTTAATATTTTTGTCATTTTTTAGACACACAAAAATAATATATCATTGTTATTTTATTTTTGAGTCAGGGTCTTGCTCAGTCACTCAGGCTGGAGTACAGTGGTGCCATCACAGCCCAATGTAACCGCAAACTCCTGGGCTCAAGCGATCCTCCCATCTCAGCCCCCATAGTAGCTGGGACTTCAGGTGTGTGCCACCATGACTGGCTAATTTTTTAATTTTTTGTAGAGACAGGGTCTCTCTATGTTGCCCAGACTGATCTCAAACTGCTGGCCTCAAACAGTCCTCCCACCTCAGCATCCCAAAGCACTGGAATTACAGGCATGAGCCACTGCACCTGCCCTGTTATTTTAATTTGAATTTATTTTGTTGCCGTTCAGATTGACCTTTTTTCTATATGTATACATAGATTGGCAATTTAAAATCCTTCATGAGTGATGTACGTTCCTTTTTGTTAGAGCTCTTTATATAAAGGATATATATAACACATATCTCCTGTATACTATTTTTAAGTAATATTTTTAGACACACACAAGTCTTCAATGTTTATGGAAATACATCTATCAATACAAGCACACCTCAGAGATATTGCACATTTGGTTCCAGACCACCATGATCAAGTTAATATCGTATTAAAGTCACACAAATACTTTCCTTTCTCAGTACAAATAAAAGTCGTGTTTACACTACACAGCAGTCTACTAAGTGTGGAATAATAGCATTATGTCTAAAAATGCAATGTACATACCTTAATTAAAATATACATTATTGCTAATAAAAGGTTAAGGGTCATTTAAGTCTTCATCAAGTTGTAATATTTTTGCTGCTGGGGAGTCATGCATTGGTACTGATGGCTACTGACTAGTCAGGCTGGTGGTTTCTAAGGATTGGGGTAGCTATGGCAATTTCTTAAAATGATACAACAATGAAGTTTGTCATGTTGATTGACTCTTTCATGAAAGACTTTGAAGTGTGTGATGTTGTTTGATATCATTTTATCCACAGTAGAACTTCTTTCAAAATTGGAATCAATCCTTTCAAATCCTGCTGCTGCTTTATCAACTATGTTCATTGAATGCTCCAAATCCTCTATTGTTACTTCAACAACATTGACAGTATCTTCACCAGCAGTAGATTCCACCTCAAGAAACCACTCTTTCTGCTCATCCACAACAAGGAACTTCTCATCCATTAAAGTTTGATTGTGAGATTGCAACAATTCAGTCACATCTTCAGGCTCCACTTCTAATTCTAGTTCTCTTGCTATTACCACATCTGCAGTTACTTTCTTCACGGAAGTCTTGAACCCCTCAAAGTCCTCCATGAGGGTTGGAATCAATGTCTGAACTCCTGCTAATGTTGCTATTTTGATCTCCTTCCATCAATCACAGATGTTTTTAATGGCATCTAGAATGGTGAAATTTTTTCCAGAAGGTTTTCAATTTAGTTTGTCTAGAACCATCAGAGGAATCACTACCTATGAAATATATAGCCTTATAAGATGTATATCTTAAATCATGACATGAAAGTCAAAATGATTTTGTGTTAGTCTGTTTTCATGCTGCTGATAAAGGTATACCCAAGACTGGGCAATTGGCCAGGCGCGGTGGCTCAAGCCTGTAATCCCAGCACTTTGGGAGGCCGAGACGGGTGGATCACGAGGTCAGGAGATCGAGACCATCCTGGCTAACACGGTGAAACCTCGTCTCTACTAAAAAAATACAAAAAATTAGCCCGGTGATGTGGCGGGCACCTGTAGTCCCAGCTGCTCGGGAGGCTTAGGCGAGAGAATGGCCTAAACCTGGGAGGTGAAGCTTGCAGTGAGCTGAGATCCGGCCACTGCACTCCAGCCTGGGCGACAGAGCGAGACTCCATCTCAGGAAAAAAAAAAAAAAAAAAAAGACTGGGCAATTTACAAAACAAAGAGGTTTCTTGGACTTACAGTTCCATGTGGCTGGGGAGGGCTTGCAATCATGGCAGAAGGTGAAAGGCATGTTTCATATGGCAGCAGACAAGAGAAGAGTCTGTGTAGGGAAACTCCCCTTTTTAAAACCATCAGATCCTGTGAGACTCATTCACTATCGTAAGAACAGTGCAGGAAAGACCCAGCCCCATAATTCCATCACCACCCACCAGGTTCCTCCCAAGACATGTGGAAATCGTGGGAATTAAAATTCAAGATGATATTTGGGTGAGAACACAGACAAACCATATCAGACCCCTTGATCCACTGGCTGCAGATGGATGTTGTGTTAGCAGGCATGAAAACAACATTAATCTCTTCGTACATCTCCATCAGAGCTCTTGGTTAGCAGGTGCATTATTAATAAACAGTAATATTTCAAAATAAATTTTTTAGGGCAGTAGGTCCCAACAGTGGGCTTAAAATATTCATTAAACCATGCTGTAAACAGGTATGCTGTCATCCAGGTTTTGGTTTTCCATTTATAGAACACAGACAGAGTAGATTTAGCATAATTCTTAAGGGCCCTGGGATTTTCTGAATGGTCAACGAGCATTGGATTCAACTTCAAGTCACCAGCTGCATTAGCTTCTAACAAAAGAATTAGCCTTTGAAGCTTTGAAGCCAGGCATTGACTTCTCCTCTCCAAATATGAAAGCTCTAGATGGCATCTTCTTTCAATAGAAAGCTGTTTTATCTACATTGAAAATCTGTTGTCTAGTGTAGCAACCTTCATCAACTATCTTAGCTAGCTCTTTTGGATAACTTGCTGCAGATTCTCCATCAGCACTTGCTGCTTCACATTGAACTTTCATGTTACAGAGACAGCTTCTTTTCCTCACGAAATCAATCTCTGTGAGCTTCAAACTTTTCTTTTGCAGTTTCCTCACCTCTCTAAGCCTTCATAGAATTGAAGAGAGAACCTTGCTCTGGATTAGGTTTTGACTTGCAGGAATATTGTGGCTGCTTTGCTCTTCTCTAAGAGGGCTAAAACTTTCTCCATATCAACAAGAAGTCCATTTCTCCTTCTTCTCATTCATCTGTTCACTGCAGTAGCACTTTTCATTTCCTTTAAGGACTTTTCTTTTGTGTGGACAACTTGGCTAACTATTTGGCACAAGGGGCCTAGCTTTGGCCTATCTCAGCTTTCAATACACCTTTCTTACTTACCATTTCTAACTTTGGATTTAGAGATGTGCAACTCTTCCTTTAACTTGAGCATGTAGAGGCCATTGCAGGGTTATTAATTGGCCTAATTTCAATATTGTGCCTCAGGGAATAGGGAGGCCCAAGGAGAAGAGATACGGGGAACAGCCTATGGGTGGAAGAGTCAGAACACATACAACATTGATTGTCTGCCATCTTATATGCATGCAGTTCATGATACCCCAAAATAATTATGATAGTAACATCAAAGATCACAGATCATCATAACAGATCTAATAATAATGAGAAAGTTTGGAATATTACAAGAATTACCAAAATGTAACAGAGACATGAAGTGAGCACGTGCTTTTGGAAAAATGGCACCAACTGACTTGTTCCAGGCAAGTTTGCCACAAACTTTCAATTTGTAAATAACACAATATCTGCAAAGCACACTAAAGCAAAGCACAGTAAAATTGGGAAAGCCTGTGATTTCTTCGTAGATTCCTTCCCTTGATGCCATGCTTAGAAAGTTCTTCAATACCTCAGGACAGAGTATTCTTCAATGAACCACTCGGACTTCTTTGTTCTTTACTAATAAGTAGATATAAGATGCAGGAGGGAAATAGAAAATATTTCAGAGAACAAGGACCAACAATACGGATAAGGAGGAGACTCTCAGTACAGCCAGATGCAGGTAAACTTTAGACATAACTTTGCTGTTAGCATTGAGAGCCAGGATAAATTGTGATCTTGAGAAATAAAATGTTCTCTTTCTACTGTCCTATCTGAATTGGTTTAGAGCAAGCCTGAGGTGTAGGCAGGAAACAGGATAAGATTGTTTCCAAGGCCCACAAAGCAGCAGGGTTCTGTCCCCAGACCTGCAAGCTTGCCTACCCCAGGAGGCCCTCACTCTCAGACACAGATCGTCAAGCAGAATGCAAGAGTCCTGCCAGGTTAATGTTCAGACTATAGGAGCTGACTACCTGATGCTTAGAAAGAGACAGTTTGATGGAAAAAAAGAAAGAGAAAGAAATTGGGTGGGGCGCAAGGTCATGAGAAGGAAGGGAGGAGAGCCTACCCCTCCCCTACAAGGACTACACCTGGCCTCCACTCTCAAGGGACTCCTCCTTCCCTTAACAGCTGGTGTTTTCCATCCCCGCCCTGGCCCTGGCCCCTGGCCACAGACATGCTTCCAGTGATGCCAATTCTGGAAGGATCTTTGCAGATACTATTTTGATAAAACTCTAATCCCTTTTCTACCCCTTTCCCCCTTAACCTCTCCACCTCTACACCAAAGCCTCTGTGTTTGAGTGCTGGGGAAGAATAGGGGATGGAAGACAGTGTAGCTTCATAACCAGCCAACACAAGCTCCAGTTTCATGGGGTGGATTAACACAGGGAAATGGCTGCCTACTCTCAGCTGCTGGAGATATATAGAGGCTGTGGAGACAGGTTTCCTTATCTGGCCTCAATGCCCTCAAAACATAATGTAACAAGAGAAAGGAGACTGGCTGGAATACTGCTGTGAATGCATCAACATTTTTCCTCTAGGTATAAGTAGAGATTTCATTTTCCTTTCTCTCTTTTCCTCCTACTCCCCATAGAATTGCCAGACAAAATACAGCACCAGTTAAATTTGTATTGCAGATAAATAACAAATAATGCAAGGGACATAATTATACTTTAATTTGTTGTTTATCTGAAATTCAAATTAACTCAGAGTTCTGTTGTGTTTTGGGGGTTTTTGTTGTTGTTTTGCGAAATCTGTCAATCCTATACTCCCCTTTCACTGTATATATTTCACTTCTCTGGCACAGAAGACATTTTCTTCAATTCTATTTTCTTCCAGAAAGGTCTTAACAAAAGTATTTCTAACAATAGCTCACATTTACTGAGCGCATAACTGGGCATTGTTCTATGTGTTTGATATTAACTTATATATACTTGTATTTATTAATATCGAGAAATTTAATTAATGCACTTATACCACAACAATATTGTAAAGTATGACTGATTTTTTTTATTTATTTATTTATTTTTTATTTTTCTGAAATGAAGTCTTACTCTGTTGCCCAGGCTGGATTACAGTGGCATGATCTCAACTCACTGCAACCTCTGCCTGCTGGGTTCAAGCAATTCTCCTGCCTCAGCCTCCCAAGTAGCTGGGACTACAGGTGTGTGCCACCACACCCAGTTAATTTTTGTGTTTTTCGTAGAGACAGGATTTCACCATGTTGGCCGGGATGGTCTCAATCTCTTGTCCTCGTGATCTGCCCACCTCGGTCTCCCAAAGTGCTGGGATTACAGGCGTGAACCACTGTGCCCAGCCAGGTATGACCTTTTATAAACATTCTACTGATAAGGAAAATGAGGCAAAAAAAAAAAATCCGTCAATAATAATGATGATGATGATAATGATGTTGTTGAAGAAAAGATCAAGCAAACACAGCTCCTCGGGGTGGACCCAGGATGGGCATCCAGGAAGCCACATACTCTTGCTCTCTCCCAGTATCCTCAGTTCCCAAGACTCCCCCGTAAACCCAATCCCCCTTCCCTACCCATCTGGCCCATCAAATCCTGCTGGCTCCAGCCTCAGTCCTCTCCACCCCATCTCTTACTCCGCTAATCAGGGTGTGAGTCAAGAAGGCTCCCATCTGTGGAGAAGGAACGTTTTTAAAGCTGGCTGCAACTGCCAGCAAAGAAAACTCTGGCTGCCTGCCCCTGCTCCCACTCTCCTTGCAAATTCCACTCATTCAGTCACTCGTAGAACCCCAGGTGTACGGGCTTTGTAGGAGGAAAATCTAAGACATAAATAAAGCAGAATCCCTTTGGTGTGGTTCTCAATTCTAGCTTTTAAGGGGAGCTGCTAGGACCCACTGCCCATGCTAAGGAGATGATGCCCTTTCTTATTCCTGACCCCAAGAACAGGGAAAAGTTGAGGTGGGTGGTATAGGACGATCCCACTCCCTGTATCAACAGGGCCACTAGGCTGATGCCAGAATTCGCCATTGAAGCTAACAATACAGAGAGAGGTAGACATAGTCATAAACTGGTCAACGCCATGAGGACCCAATATAGCCCTAAGTTAATAGCTCCAATGAGACCATTATAAAACTTCTTCAAGCTTCACTCTTTTCACCTACAACATGGGAATATTACTGTATGAAGCTCGTAGGGTTTGTGATGAAGATTAAATGAAATAATGTGAATCATCAGCATAGCACCTAGCACATAGGAACTAATGTCTAACATTCTTTAGCATTTACTAATAATACATTTTTGGTTGGACTGTTTTTTCTGATTGCCATTAGGGACAAAAATAAATCCATCTAGGACTATTTGTTCTGAAGTGGAAGTAATGTTAATTATTTACTTCAAAGAAAAGTGTCAAAATTTCAATTAACCATGTACTGATTTTTCTTATCATTTTTCAATAAATATTTATTATGTGCTATGGTCCAGAATTATGTCAGAGAAGTAGAAAAAATATGTACAAGCATTATTTACATCTCTTTTACTGCTTTTTATCAAGTGTCAGAAGCTCCACAGAAAGATGAATTAGAATCCACTGAAACTTGTTCCTCAACACTAAGTGATAATTATTGCAGAAAATCGCTTGTAGTGAACAATTATTAACCAGTAATCACAATATGATTAAGTCTACAATTGTAATGGTCATGGTAGGTGGAATAATAGCTTCTCAAATATGTCCACCTCCTAATCCCTGGAACCTGTGAATATGTTACTTTATTATTATTTTTTTAATTTATTTTTGAAACAGAGTCTCACTCTGTCCCCCAGGCTGGAGTGCAGAGGCACGATCTCAGCTCACTGTAACCTCTACCTCCCAGGTTCAAGCAATTTTCCTGCCTCCACCTCCTGAGTAGCTAGAATTACAGGCACACATCACCATACCCAGCTAATTTTCTGTATTTTTAGTAAAGACAGGGTTTCACCACGTTGGTCAGTCTGGTCTCGAACTCCTGACCTTAAGTGATCTGCCTACCTCAGCCTCCAAATGTGTTGGGATTATAGGCGTGAGCCAATTGAATATGTTATATCACATGGTAAAAGAGACTTTGTAAATTAAAGATCTTGAGATCAGGAGATTATCCTGTATTATCTACATGTGCCCAATGTAATGACAAGGGTCTTTATAAGAGAGAACAGGATGATCAGAGTCAGAAGGCAATGTGAGGATAGAATAGAAGCACAGAGAGAGATTGGAAGGCATTGGGGTTTCAAGATTGAAGACAGGATCATGAGTCAAGGAATGAAGACAGCCTTTACAGAAGTTAAAAAGGCAAGGAAACGGATTCTCTCCTAGAGCCTCCAAAAGGAACACAACCCTACTGACACCTTGATTTTAGGACTTCTAACCTCTAGAACTGTAACAGAACAAACTTATGTTGTTATAAACTATATTTGTGTTCATTTGTTACAGCAACATAGGAAATAAAGACAGTGGTAAACGAGAAAATAGAAAATTGTAAAGTTATCAAATTTTATAAAGAAGATGATATCAAAATACAAGAATTAGAGGTAATGGAAAGAAAATTTTGTTACAACTTGCATAAGCACTTCAGATTATAACATCTTACTAGCATAACAGGATATGCGTGTGCTAATGGTGTTAAGTAAACACCAAGAAGAACTCATTACTCACAAGAAATATAGGTTGAAATACAGTTTCTTAGAGTTTAACTCTATGGGTGTTGAACTTAGAATAGCAGAGATGGCATAACTATGGTCTCACCTAATTTGGTGACTCTTGTATGGAACGTTAATGCTCAAACACTCCACATTAGTCATCCTGAGTATCCCTGGGTTCTGTATTAACAGCAAGAAATGTGTGCCCTTACGAAGTCATCCTGCTCCCCTCCTGCATGGAAAAAAGATGCAAAGTCATGTGAGTGAGTGTAATGGATTGCTGGTCAGCGCAGGGATACTGCAAGAGGACCCTTGAAACAGGTTGTAAATGAATCACGAGGCTCCTGCTGTCAGCGGTGAGGTCACTTGTACTGCCTGAAAACTTGGGAGTATGCTGCCTAAGTGCTCAGCCCTGGGTATTGCTCTTCATGGCTCCCAGTTAAGCCCCCACAGTCACCACAAGTGCCACCAAATGACTTTTACTACAGACAGAGATCAACGGGGTACAAACTGTACCTAAACTAAAGCCACAGGCACACAGAATAGTCAGCATAAGATGTGAGTCTCCTTGGAAATCACTCTGTGTCCCAGTTCTCACCACAAAATCTCCACCTTCTAAAGCTTTCTGGGTTTATGCCTGGCCAATTAAGAAATCTGTTGACACATCTCAGTTTCCTTCTGCTTTTCCCTGTAGTCCAAAGCAAACTATTCTCAAATCTCTTGACTTCAAGTCTGCAGATTCCTTTTGGTCACTTCCCTTCTTCCTACCCTCTTTCCTCCTATCCACTTCCCAAGAAAAGAGAAAAAAAGAAAAGAAAAAGTTAAAAAGCCATAGAACTGCAGGCCTGGGTCTCTTTAACAGGAATACCCCAGATACTCCAGAAGCAATGTCAGTCTCCAGCTATCACAGAAAGAGACACTCTCCTCTTCACTACCAACTTGTGTTTTTTCTAGGTAGTGTGTTACTACTGTCCTTTCTACTATCAATCTTTGTCCTTTCATTTCCCCAGTGCCCTTCCACAGGGTCACTCTGAATTTTGACCTAATGCCCCAACCTAAAGTCACGCTTAGAAGTCACGCTTACTGTCAGCCATAACCAAGAAAGTTGCCTGGCTGCAATGTACCTTGGGCTGAGATATAGACCCCTGAAAGGGTGATAAGTTGCTAGAAAAGTACTCCAAATCCACCAACACAGCAATATATCCCCTCTGGTTATCTATATCTATGTGATATGGTTAGGCTTCTTGTCCCCACCCAAATCTCATCTTGAATTGTAGCTCCCATAATTCCCACATTTTGTGGAAGGGATCCAGTGGCAGGTAATTGAATTATGGGGTGGGTCTTTCCCATGTTGTTCTCATAATAGTGAATAAGTCCCATGAGATCTGATGGTTTTATAAAGGACAGCTCCTCTGCATATGCTCTCTTGCCTGCTGCCGTGTAAGATGTGCCTTTGCTTCTCCATAGCTTTCCACCATGATTGTGAGGCCTCCCCAGCCATGTGGAATTGTGAGTCCATTAAACCTCTTTCCTTTATAAATTACCCAGTCCCAGGTATGTCTTTATTAGCAGTGTGAGAACAGACTAATACACTATGCAAGCTTCTTTTTTAACCAGCAACTCTCAACTTGTGTCTCCTAGGCAATTAGCATATAGTAGCTAATGGAAGCCATCTGCACATCTGGCCACAAAAGGAGATCTCATTCTTACATGGTTTGTGTTCCCCGTCTAGATATTCTACCAATTTTCATTTACTCACGTTTCCATCTATTCAACAAAAAACCCAAGAGTGATCACACCTCATGCCTGCTTGTAATATCAAGGTAGTACAAGAAACCAGTCACCTGAAATAACTGTTAGCATGGAGCTTATGCCCCCAGTTACAACTGAGGAGATTACATGGTCATTAGGATTAAAAACACAAGTGTTATTCTGTCCTTCTATACCTCCCAGCTTTGTTCCTGGCCTTCCCTCTGCCTAGGCTATCTTTCTTTTCCCTCTCTGAAATAAGAAAGTCAGAAAAAAATAAAAAAGAATGAAAAGGAACAAGGAAAACCTTTGAGAAATATGAGATTATGTAAAGAAGTCAAACCTATGAATCACTTGCACACCTGAAAGGGATCAGGAGAAAGTAAACAACCTGAAAAATGTATTTCAGGATATTGTCCATGAAAACATCCCAAACCTCACTAGAGAGGCCAACAGTCAAATTCAGGAAATGCAGAGAACCCTTGCAAGATTCTACACAAGAAGATCACCCCAAGACACATAATCATTGGATTTTCCAAGGTTGAAATGAAAGAAAGAATGTTAAAGGTTGCTACAGAGACAGGGCATGTCACCTCCAAAGAGAATCAGGTTAACAGCAGACCTTTCCACAGAAACCTTACAAGCCAGAAGTGAGTGGGGGCCTATATTCAACAGTCTTAAAGAAAAAAGTCTTTAACCAAGAATTTCATATCTAGCCAAACTAAGCTTCCTCAGTAAAGGAGAAATACGATCCTTTTCAGTAAGCAAATGCCAAGGAAGTTCATTACTGCCAGACCCACCTTAGAAGAGATTTTGAGAGGAGCACTAAATATGGGAAGGAAAAACCAAGACAAGCCAATACAAAAATACACTTAAGTACACAAACCAGTGACACTATGCAGCAACCACACAAACAAGCTGGTACAATACTGAGCTAACAATACAATAACAGGATCAAATCCACACATATCAACCTTAACCTTAAATGTAAACAGGTTAAATGTCCAATTTAAAGGGCGCAGAGTGTCAAGCTGGATGAAAAAGCAAGACTCAATGGTATGCTGTCTTCAAGAGACCCAACTCATAAGCAATGACACCCATAGGCTCAAAACAAAGGAATGGAGGAAAATCTACCAAGCAAATAAGAATCACAAAAAAGTAGGGGTTGCAATTCTAATTTCAGACAAAACAGACTTTAAACCAACAAAGATCAAAAAAGACAAAGAAGGGCATGATACAATGGTAAAGGGCACAATTCAATAAGAAGACCTAGCTACCCTAAATATATATGCATCCAACACAGGAGCATCTAGATTTATAAAGCAAGTTCTTAGAGACCTACAAAGAGACTTAGACTCCCACACAATAATAGTGGGAGATTTCAACACTCCACTGACAGTATTAGACAGATCATCGAGGTAGAAAATCAACAAAGCTATTCAAGACTTGAACTCAACATCAGACCAACTGAATTGGGTAGATCTCTATAGAACTCACCATCCAAAAACAAAAGAATGTACATTCTTCTTATCGACATATGGCACGTACTTTAAAATTGAACACACGATCAGACATAAAACAATCCTCAGCAAATGCAAAAGAAGCAAAATTATACCAAACACACTCTTGGACCACAGCACAATAAAAACAGAAATCAAGACTTAAAAAATTGCTCAAAACCATGCAATTACATGGAAACTAAACAACCAGCCTCTTAATGACTTTTGGGTAAATAATGAAATTAAGGCAGAAATTAAGAAGTTCTTTGAAACTAATGAGAGCAAACATACAACATACCAGAATTACTGGGACACAGTTATGGCAGTGTTAAGAGGGAAACTTACAGCACTAAATGCCCACATCAAAAGTTCAAAAGATCTCAAATTAACAACATAACATTGCAACTAATAAAACTAGAAAAGCAAGAGCAAATCAACCTCAGAGCTAGTAGAAGACAAGATAAACAAAATCAGAGCTGAATTGAAGGAGATCGAGACACAGAAAACCATACAAAAGATCAATGAATCCAGTAGTTATGTATTTGAAAAAATTAATTAGATAGGCCACTAGCTACATCAATAATGAAGAAAGAGAGGAGATTCAAATAAATACAATCAGAAATGATAACAGGGATATGAATGCTGACCCCACAGAAATAAAAATAACCATCAGAGACTACTACAAACACCTCTATGGAGACAAACCAGAAAACCTAGAATGGATAAATTCCTGGACATACACACTCTCCCAAGACTGAACCAAAAAGAAATTGATTGCCTAAACAGACAAATTGTGAGTTCCAAAATTGAATCAGTAAAAAATAGCCTACCAAACAAAAAAGGCCCAGGACCAGGCAGATTCACAGCCAATTTTTTTTTTTTTTTTGAGACAGAGTCTTGCACTGTTGCCCAGTCTGGAGTACACTGGCACAATCTCAGCTCACTGCAACCTCTGCCTCCCAGGTTCAAGTGATTCTCCTGCCTCAGTCTCCCAAGTAACTGAGATTACAGACATGCACCACCATGCCTGGCTAATTTTTGGTATTTTTAGTAGACATGGGGTTTCACCAGGCTGGTCTTGAACTCCTGACCTCAAGTGACCCACCCACCTTGGCCTCCCAAAGTTCTGGGATTACAGGTATGACCATGCCTAGCCTCACAGCCAAATTCTACCAGATTTACAAAGAATAGATGGTACCACTCCTACTGGAACTATTACCAAAAACTGAGGAGGAGAAACTCCTCTCCAAGTCGTTCCATGAGGCCAACATCATCCTGACACCAAAACTGGCAGAAACACAAAAAAAGAAAACTTCAGGCCAATATTCTTGATTAACATTGATGCAAAAATCCTCAACAACATACTGGCAAACTGAATCCAGCAGCACATCAAAAAGCTAATCCACCACAATCAAGTAGACTTTATACTTAACGTGCAAGGTTGGTTCAACATGTGCAAATTAATAAATGGAATTTATCACATAAAAAGAACCAAAGATGAAAACCACACAATTAACTCAACAGGTACACAAGATGCTTTTGATAAAATTCAATATCCCTTCATATTAAAAACTCTCAATAAACTAGGTATTGAAGAATTATACCTCAAAATAATAAGAGACACCTATGACAAACCCATAGTCAACATCCTACTGAATGAGCAAAAGCTGGAATTCCCTTTGAAAACTGGCACAAGACAAAAATGCCCTCTCTCACTACTCCTATTCAAAGTAGCATTGGAAGTTCTGCCAGAGCATTCAGGCAAGAGGAAGAAATACAAGGCATCCAGATAGGAAGACAGTAAGTCAAACTACCCCTGTTTGCAGATGACATGATTCTATGTATAGAAAACCTCATAGTCTTGACCCAAATTCTCCATCAGCTAATAAACAAATTCAGCAAAGTTTCAGGATACAAAAATCAAGTTACAAAAATCACTAGCATTCCTATACACAAACAACAGCCAAGCCAAGAGCTGAATCAGGAACACAATCCCATTCACAACCGCCACAAAAAGAATAAAATATCTAGGAATACAGCTAACCAGAGAGGCAAAAGATTTCTACAATGTGAAGTACAAAACACTGCCCGAAGAATTCAGAGATGACGCAAACAAATGGAAAAACACTCCATGCTCATAAATAGGAAGAATCAGTATTATTAAAATGGCCATACTGCCCAAAGCAATTTACAGATTCAGTGCTATTTCTATCAAACTACCAACAACATTCTTCATGTACCTAGTTAAAAAAAAAAAAACTACTTTAAAATTCATGAAGTATCAAAAAGAGCACAAATAGCCAAGGCAATCCTAAACAAAAGAACAAAGCTGAAGGTATCAAGTAATGACTTCAAACTATGCTACAGGGCTACAGTAACAAAATTTTATGCAGCAAGTTTGCACATGACAAAGATCTTATATCCAGCATCTATAAAGAAATTAAACAAATTTACAAGAAAAACAAACAACCCCATTGAAAAATGAGCAAAGGACATGAACAGACACTTCTCAAAAGAAGACACACATGCAGCCAACAAGCTTATGAAAAAAACCTCAACATCACTGATAATTGGAGCAATGCAAATCAAAACCACAATGAGGTACTATTTAACAGTCAAAATAGCTATTATTAAAAAGAAGAAAATAACAGATGTGGGCAAGGTTGTGGAGAAAAGGGAACATACACTGTTGGTGGGAGTGTAAATTAGTTCAACTGTTGTGGAGAGCAGTGTGGCAATTCCTCAAAGAGCTACAGACAGAACTACCCTTCAACCTAACAATTCCATTACTGGATATTTACCCAAAGGAATATAAATCATTCTGCCATAAAGACACATGCATGGATATGTTCATTGCAGCACTATTCAAAATAACAAAGGCAGGGAATTAACCTAAATGTCCATCAATGGTTAACTGGATAAAGAAAATGTGGTACATAAACACAATGGAATACTATGCAACCATAAGAAAGAATGAGATCATGTCCTTTTCAGGAACATGGATAGAATTGGAAGCCGTTATCCTTAGCAAACTAACACAGGAATAGAAAATCAAATATTGCCTGTTCTCACTTATAAGTGGAAGCTAAATGATGAGAACACATGGACACAAAGAGGGGAACAACAGACACTGGGGTCCATTTGATGGTGGAGGGTGGGAAGAGGGAAAGAAACAAAAGAATAACTTGGGTATTAGGCTTAGTACTTGGGTGATGAAATAGTCTGTACAATAAACAGTCATTACATGAGTTTATCAACCTGCACATTTACCCCTGAACCTAAGATAAAAGTTAAAAAAAATAGCAATGCTACTGCTTCATTTTATGCCAATATGCTGTTTCTTTTAACTCTAAGCTCTTTATTAACAGTTAAAAAGAACAAGTTTCTTGTCCTGAAGGAATGTAGAGTCTACTTCTGCATGATTGCTTATGTTTCCTGTTAAACAGTTGACAGAGATACACCAAAAACAACATATAAGAAGATAACATGTTCCAACTTTCATTGTTCCAGTGGGGCTGGCCAATGGAGGCTCCAAACCATGATGAAGGAGAGAGCACGAAGGGACATCTCTGACCTCTGACCACTGGAGGCTGTGGCAACCCAGTCTGTGACCACAGGATTGCTGAGAACTGGGTGCAGAGCAAGTAGGTTTTATTTCAGAGGGAAAAGTAGGTTCAGCTCCTGTTTGTAGTTTCCTGTAACAACTTCCCTTTGCCTGCCTTCTCTCCTGGCCAAAATTTTAGTAGCTCTTGACTCTGAAACTCCAAGAGTGATCACATCCTATGCCTGCCTGTATGACTGATTACAGGAGTCTCTAGACCTGTGAAACGCTGGATGAAACTCTGCCTGGGAACGCCCTGGGACTTGGGAGCTGACAGGTAGAGCATCCAGGCAGAGCATCCAGGACCTTCAGGCTGGGTCCATGCCCCTCTTCAGCCTGCCCTGCTCCACTCCAGCCTGCCATTGTCAGCACCTGACCCCGTAGGCCCAGCCCACTGATCTCTCAGGGGACTGGCCTCCCCATGACCCCACAAGGGATGCCTATAATAGATGCAGAGTCTTTTCAGTTCGCAGCTGATGGAGATAGTGGAGATGGGTCAGAGAGGGCAGAATGAAAGGAGTATAAGTGAGGCAAGAGCAGTGGGGGAAAGAGACATGGATGGAAGACAACAAAGGGTGCTTTTGAGAAAAATCTCCCCCATCAGCCCTCATTCCCTAGAGACTTTCCATTTAGTCAAAACAGAAATTTGGTTCCAAGGGAGTGCAGGAAACTTGCGGTTATCAAAGAAAACATAATAATAAAGTAACTTTCCCATCTTTCTTTCTTTTGTCTCTCTCCCCAACACTGCCAGATAAAGTTTCATTGCCAGTGCTTCACAGTATGCACTAGGCTGATGGCCACAGTGAATAGCTGCCACTCCCAAAGGCAACACCATACCTCTGTGACACCATGAGCAGGGGGAATCAGGGTCACTCTGCCTGCACACAGGAGAGGCGCCGCTACTTTCACACACCTGGTTGGAAGCATGACTTTGCAGGCTGTGTCACTACAGACCTCAGGGTCCTGCTACCAGTTGTTCCTTATACCCAGTGGAGAGCAGTTGTGGCGACTTGCATCAGGAGGGCTCTGGATTAGACATCAAGATGCAGCTGGAGACAAAATGGTTACACAGCCCTGGAGCCTTCTTGCTGGGAGGGAGGCAGTGTAGGAGGAAGAATTGCCTTGGGGTCATTCACACTTGCCATCATGTGTCCCCTTCATGTTCTCAGTTGTTTTTAACTGCAAAATAGGGATCATTATCTTCTGTCTAAAGGTTGCTGGGAGCAGTAGCTCTGGTCAAATTCAGCAGATTGAATATGTGTATTTGTCCTCAAAACACTTATTAAAATTAGAGTCAAAGAGAAAAGAGAATGGAAGAAGCAGCCACAGATTGAGTAGAATTCTTCCTACACCCCACCAGTCCCCACCCGTACCAGCCCTTTTTCTCTAGAGCACCAGATTACTGAAAGCCCGTATCTACTTCTCAGGCAAGAGGTTGGACAATTCTCTAGAAAATTGAATGGACCCAGAGAAAAGACTTACAGGTATTGGAATTTGGAGGTCTCCCAATGAAAACTCCAGCTCACAGTCTCATCACTGTAAATTCCAGGGCCCAGTCAAGTAAAGCCTGGTCTTAAAGCTCTGCTACAGCCAGCCGTGAGCTCACCTCTGTAATGCCAGCGCTTTGGGAGGCTGAGGGGCGCAGACTGCTTGAGCCCAGGAGTTCGAGACTGGCCTAGACAACATAGCAAGACCCTGTCTACAAAAAAAATACAAAAATTAGCTGGACATGGTGGCATGTGCCTGTAGTCCCATCTACTTGGGAGGCTGAGGTGGGAGGATAGTTTGAGCCCAGGAAGTCAAGGCTGCAGCAAGCCATGATCATGCCACTGTGCTCTAGCCTGGGCAACAGAGTGAGGCCCTGTCTCAAAGAAACAGTTGTTCTTATACTGTAAAGTATAATATACATAAAAAGAGAATATATAATATACATGCATAGCTAAAATAATATTAAAAACACCTGTGCCTCCCATTTGACTTAGGAAATGGAACCTCACCAGTAACTTTGAACCCCATATGTGTTCCCACAATATTGCGTTCTTCCCTAACTCAAAGGAACCACTATGTTGAATTTCATTTTAATCAAATTTTTTTGCTCTTCCTTGTAATTTTACATATGTATATATTTGTAAACAATACATTGCTTAGTTTTAACAGCTTTTGAACTTTACATAAATGGTGCCATACTATATTTATTCTATGACTTGCTTTGTTTTTACTAATGTTAGGCTTTTAAGGCGTATCCACATTGTAATGTGTATGAAAATTTACTTTTTTCATTGATATATGGAATTGCATTGTATGAAAATCCTGTAATTTATTTACCCATTCTCTTTTGGGTGGATTTCTGGTTGATTCTCAGCTTATGTGTTGTGAACAATGACAGGTTGGCTGACTTCATATGTGTCTCCTGCTAAAGCTGTACCATGGATCCTGTAGATTAGATACTTAAAGGCAGACTTGTTGGGCATATATTTTGCTCATGCTCAACTTTACTAGATAATGTAAAATAATTCCCATCATAGGTTTTGCCAGTTTATACTCCACCAGCTCTATGAGAATTCCCTAAGCTTTATAGTTTCACCAACACCTGATATTATGGAGTAGTTTAATTTCTGCTGCTATAGAGGATGTGAAATAATATGTGATTGTTTGAAATTATGCACATAAAGGTTGTGCATTATTTCAAATATTTATAAGGCATCCGGTGTAGTAAAATGCTTAATCATTTTATTTGTCCATTTTTTAAAGGGATTGCTATCATTTTCTTGTAATTCTTATATACTCGAAACACTGACCTTTTCTTGAATATATGAATTGAAAACACCTTCTCCCTTTTACTTCTCCTTCTGGTGTATTTCACAAAATATAACTTATGTGGTCAATTTTATTTTATTTTTTTATTGATGATGTTTTTGTCTTTTACAGAAAAAAAAATGATACAGGAGAATATCTTTGTGACCTACTAGTAGATAATAATTTGTTAAAGTTCTAAAGCTTTGGATTTCACATTTAAGTTCTGCATCCATTAGAATTTATTTGATGATACGTTTTGAAGTTGTTGTTAATCTTTTATTACTACCACATTAAAAGATGACGTTTAGAACCACTCTTTGAGAAGTTTATCCTTCTCCAATGCCCTGTTCTTGCTCTACATTGCTAAAAGTCATGCATGTAAGGCATTTAGAAGAGTTCTTGGTACATGTGGAGAACACCGTAAAAGACATTTATCCATTCATTTATCCTTGTACCACTTTTTTGAGATAGGTATTGTTATTATTCTCATTTTACAGATGAAGAAACTGAGGCACAGCAAGGTTAAGTAATTTTCCCAGGGTTACACACCTAGAATGCAGTGATCCTGGCTGCAGAACAGACGCTTCAACCATTATACCCTCTAAATGTGCACTACCCAGTACAGTGGCCGCTAGCCACATGTGGCCATTGAGCCCTTGAAATGGGACCAGCATGACAGAGGGGCTGAAATGAAATGTGTTATCAGTGTAAACTATATACTGGATTTCAAAAAGTTTGTGCTAAAATAATGTAAAATATTTCATTAATAATTCTATATTAATAGCATAATAATATGCTTGTTACAGTAAGTTAAATAAAACATATCATTAAAATTTAAGTTCATCTGCTTTTTAAAGTTTTGTTAATGTGACTACTAAAAAGTTTCAAATTACATATGTGGCTTATATCACATTTCTAGAAGGTCAATTCTGCCTTATACGACTTCTTTCAGGTTTTAATGTCAGTGGGGCTTATTTTGGGGCTTAATAAATTTATTTAATTAAGATAATATGTTGTTGACACTATCTTATTGACAACAATATGTTGCAATAAAAATTATTCCCAACCCAGAATTATAGACCTGATTAGACATGTCCAGATAAACAAAGGTTTCAAATTTTACCCTTTATTTATTCTTTCGTAAAATATTACTGGCCGGGGACGGTGGCTCACACCTGTAATCCCAGCACTTTGGGAGGCCAAGGCAGGTGAATCACCTGAGGTCAGGAGTTTGAGACCAGCCTGGTCAACCTGGTGAAACCCTGTCTTTACTAAAAATACAAAAATTAGCTCGGCGTGGTGGTGGGCACCTGTAATCGCAGCTACCCGAGAGGCTGAGGCAGATGAATCCACCGGGAGGTGGAGGTTGCAGTGAGTCAAAACTGTGCCATTGCACTCCAGCCTGGGTGACAGAGTGAGACTCGTCCCCCAAAAAAAAAAAAGCTGTTACTGAATACATGATCACAAAAATTACGGAGTCAACTGGGAAATCTATATCTAAGAAATATGGGACCCAATACTAGAGAGTGGTGAAGGGAAAGAGAGGAAGATGGGAGAAGGAAGATGGGAGAAGAAGTCGCAGAGAGAGAGCTCTACAGCAGGCCCTGCTGAGCCTGGGGCAGGACCCAGGACTCCAGAATAAAAATGGAATTGGCAGATTATCAGATGCATTTGCTCACATGGAAGATAGTATTAAGAGATGTTTTAGAGAGGAGAGGAAAACAGGAAGTATATAAAAATTCAAGACACAGAAAAAAAAGATATGAGAAATGGCTCTACACTTTAGGACACAAAAAGATATACAAGAAAGGAGCCACAATCATAGTCCGCTACTGGGATCATCGATGGACAATATTCATGTAGTTATAATAATGTAACACTGCTCATAATTTAATAAAAAATTATAATTAAAGTGGTGGAATGGGGAGGGATGGGGATCATAAAAGAGCTAAGACCTCACCCAACGCAACAGGCATTTAAAATTAATGCCTAAAATTGATACATTGATAGTATTTAGAGCAACTGAGGGACATTGCTAAGAATTAAACTTGCTTGCCTTTGGCAAGTGGGATGATACTGAGCTGAGGCATGATAGGAGACTGTCATTTTATTATACCATGTTGTGCTATTTGCCTTCATAAACTATATCTGTGTTGCTTTAATAGAAATAAAAATTAATCTTGATTTTTTTTTTTTTTTTTTTTTTTTTTGAGACGGAGTCTGGCTCTGTGGCCCGGGCTGGAATGCAGCGGCCGGATCTCAGCTCACTGCAAGCTCCACCTCCCGGGTTACGTCATTCTCCTGCCTCAGCCTCCCGAGTAGCTGGGACTACAGGCGCCCGCCACCTCGCCGGGCTAGTTTTTTGTATTTTTTTTTTTTTTAGTAGAGACGGGGTTTCACCGTGTTAGCCAGGATGGCCTCAATCTTCTGACCTCGTAATCCGCCCATCTCGGCCTTCCAAAGTGCTGGGATTACAGGCTAATCTTGATTTTTAAAAAGCAAGGATATAGACTGGAACATCAATAGTGCTCAAAAAATCTAAGCTCTCGTTCGTGACCAGCCTGACCAACATGAAGAAACCCCGTCTCTACTCAAAATACAAAATTAGTCTGGTGTGGTGGTGCATGCCTATAATCCCAGCTACTTGGGAGGCTGAGGCAGCAGAATCGCTTGAACCCTGAAGGCGGAGGTTGTGGTGAGCTGAGATCACGCCATTGCACTCCACCCTGGGAGACAAGAGTGAAATTCCGTCTCAAAAAAAAAAAAAAATCTAAGCTGTCCACTCATCTTAAAATGTTGCCATACATCTGAAACATGTTAATTACCCAAACTTTGAATCCTCCAAAATGCAGAACCTAAAACAAGAACTTGCATGCAACTGGTTTATTTTGAGGAAGTGACCCCAGGGTACAGAAGAGGAGAACCTGGGAAGATAAAACTGGAAAAGAGGAAAAGCTAATCCAAGGATGGGTTTCTGTTTAGGTTTAGGTTTCTGTTTAGGTTTCTGAAGGCAACTGTGGCTAAGCCCTCCTGAGGATCCCCTGGAGAACTATGTGCTTCAGCATTGCCTGAAACCACAAGAGACGAGTATTTATCCTCTAGCTGTGGTCCTTCACTGGTCAAGATTGCCCCACAAAATGTTACCTTCTGAGCACTTCAGACTGTCTGAGCAAGCTCACACCAGGATTCCCATACCACAGGACGGAAGCTTAGGGCAGAAGGCAGGAGATAAGTGAGGTACCTGGGGGGAGTCATGGTCAGGCCATATCTGCACACAGCTGTTCACTGAAGTAATGGCCAAAGCAGAAACATAGGCTAAGGGGATGTGAGCTGGAGAATGAAAGCTGACCGACACATGTCTATTCCAAGCCACTGCTTGTTTGCCCTCCAGATAGGTACCATAGTCCCACTGTCTCCTATACTCCCCAAACCTAAAAACGCCCTTCATGAATATAAATGCTTTTACATTCTACCATGGCCCATTAAACCCTGTCCTTAGATGCCCATCCATCTCCGACACCATCTGGATCTGGGCTGTACTGAAGATGTTAGGACCCATGGCTGCCTTTGCTCTCTGATCCAGCATCTACCAGAGGATGGGATGAGAATTACACAACAAAACATTTATGCTGGGAACATGGAGGAGGTGATGGTGACCTAGATGGAAGCACACTAATCTGCAGGTTAATCTAATCTAATCCAATCCAATCTAATCCAATCTAACCTAATCTAATCTAATCTAATCTAATCATCTTTGACACTGCTTCATCCATCTTGGTGTGTATATACCAACAGGCTTCTCTCTGCATCATCATTTTCACCAGTAATCTCTGAAAAAAGTGTTTGGAGGGGGGAGACTTATCACCATCTGTTGATCTGAATTTTCTAGATTGTCCCTGTTCCTGGAACCACATATAGTAGATTTGGCCACACAGGGTGACTGATAGGAATCAAAACTCTTGCACAGCAAAAAGGTTCTCAGGGATGCATGGATGGGAAGACTATGGTAGCCTTCCTCTCTCTGTTTTGCAGTCATGCGTGCACAGAAGATGCCTAGAGAATCACATCATCAATCTCTTTCCTCCCACAGGTAAAGTGCTAATCAGATTATAAACTTTTCAAAGATAGGAATTACTAATATCACCTTAGGGATGAAGGATTTGAATGAATGTCTAATCCAGGGTTTTCCAAAGTGTAGTGTTTGGACCAGCAGCATGAGCATCATGTGGAAATGTTCAGAAATGCAGAATCCTAGGCCCTACCCAGATTTACCAAATCAGAAATTCTGGGAGTAGAACCCAGTAATCTGAGTTTTAATAAGCCTTCCAAGTGATTATATTACATATTAAAGTTTGAAAACCACTAATCTAAAGCTATTCTGCTCTCTTTTTTTCAGACGAAAAAACCAAAGATAGAAAAGAGGAGTAACACAGTCCAGGCTACACAGCTGGGAAACAGTGAGTTCCACAAGCACAGCACAACTTTGTGAGTCCCAGGTCAGTGTTTACTTCCACATCTGCCATGATGGCAGCTGTGCCTAGAACAATCAGCTTTTATGTAATTGGTTGGGCCAATTCCTTAGTGAAGCACACTAACGAACCAAGGTCATGAATTTGATCCCCAATGGGAACCGTTTTCATTTTCCATTCCATCTCACAAAGGCATTCCCTCCTGCAAAGGCATTCCCTTGGTTAATAGGAAGAATAGGTGTGAAATTACGGAAGGCTTAGTAAAAATTCCATTGCTTCTACTGGGAAATAATACAAAACATGACCCAGGTGTTGGTTCTGTGACATCATCTTTGCATAGGAAGAGCCACATGGTGCATGTCCCAAACGTAGAACAGTATAAACCAGGGGTAACCCGGTATAACCCGAGTAAGCCAGGAGAATGTCACACCAGTGACCCAGTTCTGGTATCTTCAGCCAGAAATGTTCTATCCTTTGCCAGCCTACCTCTGATTCATGCTTTAAGCCAGAGGTTCCTAAACTCTTGAGGTTTCATGGATTAGTAACATTTCTAACAATTTTAGAGGACTGATGTGTGATTTTTCCCTGTTTGATCTTATCAAATGAAGATATGGACACAAAGTCAGCAACTTCTGCCATTACTGTCCTTACCACCTCATGTCACCATCATTTTATATAAGACACCAATGTTTAGGAATCACTTTTCCTCTATGCACAACTGCCTTCTGCACAGTCTGGCTAAGGCCACCCCTCATGGGTTCCTACGGCATTTTCTGTATATTTCAATGATTGTAATTTTATGTTCATTTATAGTTTCTGCTTTTAAGTATGTTTTTCACACTCTGGTATAAGTTCTAGGGAGCAAGAATTGAGACTAATGGAGTACTTTATTTTGTTCCTTCAGCATCTGTCTGGCATATGAGAGCTAGGCAATAAATAATTGCAGAAAGAGGAAGGAAAAGAAGGAAGGAAGGAAGGAGGGAAGGAAGGAAGGAAGGGGGAGGGGAAAAGGAGGTGAAAGGGAGGGAGGGAGAAAGGGAGTGAGGGAATGAAGGAAAGGATGGAGAAGGGAAAGGAGGGAGGAAGGGAGGGAGTGGGGGAAAAGAAACTGGATTTACCACAGACAAGATACGCCTAATATCCAGATATTTCTGGCTTTCTTAGACATGAAAGGACCCTTAGAGTCAATAACCTGAGCCAAACAACCTCATCCAGCTAAGGACACCACACCTGGAACCAAATCAAGTGTGCACTGTCAACCTCCATCAGATATCAAGCATGGCTTCCCTCTGGCTGCTCACTCTCTAGAGATGAACTGATGTCAGAACTGTGGCTTCCAGGAGGAAAACAGGGGCAGCAGAAGGCTAAGGGAAGAGAAGTTGCTAAAGAAGATTTCACAGGAGGAGTTCTGAAGAAAGTTACAATTCATTAGAGCTACCAGTCAGGACAGGCAATGGTTTAGACATTGAGCCCAGAGGGCTGTGGGATGAAGGAATTCCTCATTTGTACTGCTTATGAAAGGTCACGTTGGCACTACACAGTTATGAATGTGTCTCTGGAACAGAAAATTCTGGAGTATTTAAGAAGCAGTTATGGTCTCTTTGTTCCTGGCTTGAACAAGCTGTTGGTTGGCACCATGACGCAATGGGGTTTGATACTTCAGAAAGGGCCAAAGACAGGACAAAATCACTTCTGTGCCAGGAATGGAGATAGGAGGAAGGGGAGGCAGGCCACATGATAAAAATCAGAAGGCGAGGCTGTTTTTAGGTTAACATAATCACAGCCAATATGGCAGGAAGGTGTGCCCCCCACCCATCCTTCAAGGATGGGGCCAGTGACACCATCTCCTTTTACCCCACCCACTTCCTTGCCTCAGTGCCCAGGAAATGGCATCATGGAAGACAGACCAATGCCCTCATGTCTGCATCCCTGGGACTTTCCTAAAGGGGGAAAGAATTCCTGTTTGGGGAATTCTAAAAACTCTTTGTGTTGGATGTCTTCCCCAGGCCCAGCTTCCAAGCTGGAGCAGACAGTGAATGAATGTTAGAACTTGCTGAAAATTGGGGAATGGATTATATGACCCCTACAAGACCTCATCAGCAAAAGAACTCAGAAAAGAGAATAAACAGAGACAAAGGAGGCCACAGAAGCAAGAGGCACTGAGTAGCAGAAGCCAGAAGTCGAGGGTTGGATCTGATCTGAAAGTTCATGCAGAGACATTTGAAAGAAGTGGAAAGTGATTATCTGATCCAAGTGATTAACTTACTTATTCATTAAGCAAATATTTATGGAAGTCTTCCTACCTGCCAGGAATCATGCTGAGCCCCTGCCCTCAAGGAGTTTACCATCTCCTGGGGGAGAGAAACAAGTACATAGACACCTGCAATTCTATCTAATGTTTATGTAGGACCTGCTGATGCCAGGCATGCTTTCTAAGCATAATATGGTTTGGCTCTGTGTCCCCACCCAAATCTCATCTCAAACTGTAATCCCCACATGTAGAGAGAGGGACCTGGTGGGAGGTGATTGGACCATAGGAGTGGTTTCCCCTATGCTATTCTCATGCTAGTGAATGAGTTCTCACATGATTTGATGGTTTTATAAGTGGCCATTTCCCCTGCTCTCCTTTCTCTCACCTGCCGCCCATGTAAGATGTACCTGCTTTCCCTTCTGCCATGATTGTAAGTTTCCTGAGGCTTCCCCAGCCATGCAGAACTGTGAGTCAATTAAACCTCTCTTCTTTAAAAATTACCCAGTCTCAGGCAGTCCTTTATTGCTGTGTGTGAACAGATTAATACAAAGCACTATATATGTAATCCTCCCAACAACCTAGGAGGTAGATCCTATCATTAGCATCACTCTCATTTTACAAATAAGGAAACTAAGGCACCAGGTGGTTAAGTGACATGTCCTATATTATCCAGGTATAAGTGACAAAGCTGGGGTGGAAAGCCTGTGCTCTTAACATATTGTGCTAAGAGGCAGTATTGACCTTGAAAACAGAGGACAAGTTCACAGAAGAAAGGAAAAGCAAGGACAGGGTGGTAAGATGACAGAGGAGGAGGCTCAGAAACCCTTTCCTCATATCAAAGCACAGCTCTGAAGGATAGTGGACAAAGCATGAAAGAAAACTATTAAGGCTTGAGCTGACTAAGGGAGAGAGAAAAAGAATCAAGAAATTTAAACAAAGAAGTATAGAAATGGATTAGGAGTTAGGATTTGGCACTTCAAAACCAGGAAGATGCAAAAATTCAGCTTGACCAGATGTATTAGTCCATTCCTATGCTGCTATAAGGTCATACCCAAGACTGGGTAATTTAAAATAAAGAAGTTTAATTGACTCACAGTTCTGCAAGGCTGGGGTGGCCTCAGGAAACTTACAATCACTGTGGAAGGAGAAGCAAACATGTCCTTCTTTACAAGGTGGTAGGAGAGAGAAGAATGAGCAAAAGGGGAAAAATCCATTGTAAAACCATAAGATTTCGTGACAACTCACTCACTATCACAAGAACACTATGAAGGTAACTGCCCCCGCGATTCAATTACCTCTCACGACACGTGGGGATTATGGGAACTACAATTCAGGATGAGATTTGGATGGGGACACAGCCAAACCATATTACCAGACAAAATGCACTGGCTTTGCCCTTCTTTCCAAAGGATCTCTCCCTACCGACACCTACATCTCTGCCTTTCAGTTGCTGCCTTAAAAAGAAAGGGCTGCTTTCCACATGACTCTTCAGATCCTACCTCAAGCTCAGCCTTGTTTAGGACCCAAACTAAGGGGAGGCTTTCAAATAAATTAAAATAAAGGAGGAGATGGTCAAAAGAAATTGGGCATTGGGGCTACAAAAAAAAGTCTTATTTATGTCAAGCCTTGAAAATTTAGGCTAGTAGGAACAGAAAAAGCAAAGAAAGAAAAAAATGAATTAGACATTTCTTTAGGTTGGTACTTCTCAAGAGAATTCTCTGCAATAATCAAAATGTTCTAGGCTGTCCAATACAATATCTAGTCAATAGATACTGTATCTAGTCAATATAATAAATAGTCACATGTGGCTATTTAAATTTAATTTTTTTAAATTAAAGAACATTTCCATTTATTTCCTCAGCAAGCTACATTTCAAGTTCTCAGTACCACAAGGGGCTAGTGGATACTGTATTGGACATCACCAGTCTAGATTATAAAATTTTGTTGAAGTATAGTACAATTGAAATACATAGAAGGATTTTTTTTTTTTTTTGAGACAAGTTCTTGTTCTGTTGCCCAGGCTGGAGGGCACTAGCATAATCATAGCTCACTGCAGCCTGGAAACACAATCCTCCCACCTCACCCTCCCAAGTGACTGAGATTACAGGCATGACCCCCACACCCAGATCATTTTTGTATTTTTTGTAGAGGGCAATCTCACTATGTTGCCAAGGCTGGTCTTGAACCCCTGGATTCAAGCAATCTTCTTGTCTCAGCCTCCCAAAGGGTTGGGATTACAGATGTGACTCACCATGCCCAGTCTTAAAAGGAAAATTTGAGAGATCCAAATTTGGGATGTAGTTTACTAGTTACATGATACATAGGCTTCTTTTAGGAGACAAAAAAAATTTTCTAATGAAACAAGACATGGAGGAAATGAGAGTATTACTTGGATAATTAGTCCCTTGAAAAGTGTGTACATTAGATATTCCTTGTCTGATAGGAAAACTTTGCACCATCAGTTAGAAGACCTGACTTCTAGTTTCTCCTCCTCACCTGATATTTACTTGTTGAGGGAGCTCACTCAAATGATTTCTTCTCTCTGATCTTCCCTCTCTTCTCTAATGAAGATTTGATCTTGATGGTAGATGGCATATATACAGCACACATATCACCACTTCCATGCCTGTTCCTATCACAGACATGAGTAATCAAATACGACACTCCTCCCCTCTGAGCTGAGTTCACCCACAGCTCCTTCACATTTAGTACTCAAAGTATTCATCAACAATTGACAAGAACTGTCTTAGGAAACAAACTGTCTTTGCTGCTTCAGTTTGAGCTAATCACTAAATTAACTTGTGATTGTTTGATAAATGAGATGACAAAAAAAAAATCAAGAGAATGAACTAACACTGGAAAGAACGTTACCTGGACAATCGTCTTGATGAGCACTGACCACATCTATCCAACAACATTTTACAGGCATTAGGTTGTTTGTTGTATTGTTTAAAACACTTTGACGGAATTTAGTCCAAGAGTGCTACCCTGCTGTCATGGTTAGTTTTTATGTATCAGCTTTGGTAGGTTTTGGTGCCCAGCTGTTTGTTCAAACACCATTCTAGATGTTACTAGAGAAGTATTTTTAGATGTAATATTTAAATCAGTAGACTTTCAGTGAAGTAAATTACCCCCCATGTGTGGGTAGATCTCATCTAATCAGTTAAAGGTCTTAAGAGAAAAGAGGAAGGAATCCAGCTTTATACTGCACCATCAACTCTTCCCTGAGTCTCTAGTCTCCTAGCCTTCCCTGCAGATTTTGGACTTGCCAGCCACCACAACTGCATGAACCAATTTTTAAAAATAACCTTCTCTCTCTGTCTCCCTCTCTCTCTCTCTCTCTCTCTCTCTCTCTCTCTGCATACACACATATAAACACACAGACACATCCTGTTGGTTCTGTTTCTTTGGAGAACCCTGACTAATACACCTGTCAAGAACACAACACAGTACATATGCTATAATCCCATGAGGGTACTAACTGCACAACCAATACTATTTTTTAAAAGTGCAGTTTTTTTTGACATAAATGTTAATGTGTTTGTGAGTGGAGGGCTTTGGGGAAGCCCTAAGCCCTCTTCTCAGCCTTGCCTTTACCCAGAAACTTCAGGCTTCATGATCTAAGAAACCCAGTTACCAGTGACCTTTTCTGACCCTGTGTGCAAGGGAAAGAGAAGGCAGAAGAAATCTACCCCCTCGAAAACCCCGGAGCAGCCAATGCACATGTGCCCACTGCTCTTGTGTTGACTTGGTCTTTGTGACTAATTTTCCAAGGGGATAATTATCCGGTTAATTGCTCTGGTGCAAACAAGGCTCTGTCCACACTGAAGCAGGAAAACGGTGTCAACGTGGGCACAAACAGGGAGGGGCAACTTCCAGAGATTGGCTCATCTCATTCCTTCCTTTCTTCAACCAGTCAACAAACACATCTTCAGGAATTGCCAAAGTATAAGAAAGAAACAGGAATGTTTTCCAACAAGAGATGAGTTTTATTTGGCCAGCGTGCCCTTTTAAAAACTTGGGACATTTCTACTTAAAATCCAGATTCTAGCTTCTCTTTGCAAAAAAGAGCACTAAGTACATTCTGCCTTCGTTTTTGTGTGGCACAGTGTAGTAACGAGCTGGAGATAAGGAGATGAAGCAGGGCTTAAATTCTGCCGATCCCCACTGTTCCCTACGATCTCACAGCAGGCCCACTTCCATCATCTGCTGCGTATCTAGGTATCTGAGGTGGAACCCCTTCAGCTACGCTGTCCTGGACCATGAGCTTCTAGAAGGCAGACCTTGCTTATCTACCTGGAGATTCCCTGCAGGGCTCTGCACAGTGACTGGCACACAAAAAACTCTCAAGGGAATCTCCTACATGGGTGAAGCGCAAGATTCAGCTAGATCACAGGACCCAGCTGAGGTCACAACCTGACTCCTCTAGTGGCAGGCAGTGCCGGTATCTGCCAGAAAGAAGGGAGTGGAGGCTGCTCCACAGAGATAAATAATACAGTCTGGGAGTGAGAGAAGGGTGGGTTTGTCAGGGCCAAGAATGCTGTCTGGGCAATTTCAGACAACAGCTTGGGCGCCTGGAGACAGGGCAGGGTGGATGTGTCGTTGTGTCCTAGGACATGTTGAAAGTCACACAGGCTTAGCAGAAAATGCCTAATGCACCATCAGGCCCCAGGGACTACTCTGCTGGCTGGTGGAAGGAAGGGAGATGGATCTAACTATTCATATTACAGCCAGCTCAGAAGAGAGGTACAGTGTACACTTGATGGAAGCAGAACAGATATTAGACATCTCTCACTCTCGCCTTTGGTTACTTTTGGGTTTCCTGCTACCTCCCTTGTTCTTGGAAGAACATTTCTTAAGCGGGTTTCTGGAAGAGGTTTCAGAAGAGTCACATAACATGATGTGCCCCTCCCTCAAATGGGCCTCTTCTCCTGTCTGTCTGTCATCGTGTCTGCCCCGGGCTGTCTCCCCATCTCTGCCCATCTATAGCCTTCCCTCTCCTCCAGACCCATCTCAAATCCTGCTTGCCCCTGGAGTCCTCCTCCATTCCCCCGGCTGAAAGCAGCCCTTCTTTTCATGCTACCATCCTCACAGAAGGCCATGGTGTTCCAAGCCATGGAATGTCCTTCTGAGTGTGTTTGGACACAGCCATGTGACCCCAGTTGAGCTCAGACAAGCAGAAGCATCCACTCTCAGAGCCACAGAGGACCTAGGACACATGACTTCCACACCCGACTTTCATACATGAACCACCTGAGGCCAAAAGTGGAGAAATGACTTGACCAAGGCCACAGAGCCAGCTGGTGGTAGAGGCAGAATTGGAATCTGATCTTGGGAGTTTGGGTGGTACGTGGTGTGCTTGTTAAAGCACAGCTCTGGAGTCAGGCGGGCCATTCACAAATCCTGTCCCAGCACCAACTAGCTGAGCAACTTTGGGCAAACAATTTAATCTCCCTGTGTCTCCCCTTCCTCTTCTTTTCTGTAGAATGTGGATGGTACCAGTATCTCCATTCAAGGATTTTTTGTTGTTGCTGATTAAAAGAAAGAATCTATTTATGGAGTTCTTTACCTGTGCCAGAAACTGAGCTCTCTGTTAAAAGAACTTAGGCTAGGCACAGTGGCTCACAGCTATAATCCCAGCACTTTGGGGGACTGAGGTGGGAAGATCACCTGAAGTCAGGAGTTCAAGACCAGCCTGGTCAACATGGTGAAACCTTGTCTCTACTAAAAATACAAAAATTAGCCGGCCATGGTGGCACAACCTGTAATCCCAGTTACTTGGGATGCTGAGACATGAGAATCACTTGAACCTGGGAGGTGGAGGTTGCAGTGAGCCAATATCGCACCACTTTACACCAGCCTGGGTGACAGAGTGAGACTCCAAAAAAAAAAAAAGAAAGAAAAGAAAGAGAAAGAAAGAAAGGAAGGATGGAGGGAAGGGAAGCAAGGGAAGGGAAAGGAAGGGAAGCAAAGGGAAGTAAAGGAAGGGAAGGAAGGGAAGGAAGGAAGGAACTGAGTAAAGTGTTCTGTAAAATGTTATTTCATTTAATGGGTTACTACTATTCCCCAAGTTCCCCTAATGTTTTAGAATTGCCCAGTATGGCACCTACCAGCCACATGCAGCTATTTAAATTTAAATGACTCAGAATTAAATGAAAACTGAGTTCTTCAGTGGCACTCAGGCCATTGTAAGTATCCAGTAGCTGCCTGCAGCTAGTGGCTTCTTATTGGACAATGCAGATACAGGACATTTTCCACCACTGCAGAGCCTCCTGTTGGTCAGTGCAGGTTTAGAATATAGGAGTCCAGAGGAGTCCTGGAAAAGTAGAAGCAGCTTATCTTTGGGGTCCTTTCAACAAACACTTTTCTTTTCCTTCTCTTCAGGGCTGCCTCTGGCTTCTTGATTTGGATTGAAAACATGTATGTTCCTGGAGGAAAGGCCTGGAGACTGTGCTGGCTGCACCTGCTCCTGTGGGATGGGGGCTCTAGGAAGGAGGAGGACAGACAGAGCATGAGAGGCTTGAGTCTCAGTAAGAGGGTCTGGGACCACCCTTAGTGCTGTCATCACCCTGGCCAGTCTCCTAGAGAAGCAAGGCTTCTAAAGAGGAGAGAAGATAAACAACCTAGCACATTCAACCAATCTGCCCAGCCAGTGTCCTGGCTTTTTCAGAAGCAGGAAAGGAATGGGCGGGGACCCAGGAATTGCCACACTCTCTTCCAAATAGTAAGGGGGATGGAGAATGCAGGGGGAGGAACCATCTGTGACTTGGAAAGTAGCCCTGGGGCACTGGAGCTTTCACCTTGGCCTTCTCTAGGCAGAAATTGATCCACTGGTGGACCTTGGCCTCTGCTCCAAGCTAACAGTATTGTTTTCAGTACAGCAAGGCTAATGGGTGTTAAGCTGAGGTTTTCACTAGGCACAGAAAGGGGCTCCTTAAACCCATGGCTCTCTGGCTAGGGATATGGTGTGCCAAGAAACAGAACCCTTTGGCCCTCCTCATATTAACACTGGGATGACCTTAAGGGCCCTACCCCTAACTTGGGCCCCTCCCTTTCCTAGGGGTAGCCAGAAGGACTCTTTCTTTTTCAAACTCTGCAATGGCTAAAACAAAATAAAGAAAAGGGAGTGGCAGTTAAGAGAATATGGGAAGGGGAAGGGGGAAGGGAGCCAGGAAGATGAAGGAAAGAAGAAAGAAAGGGAAACAGGCTGGATGATGAAGGGACAGGGGGAGGAGAGGGAGAGTAGGGAACTTTGGGAACAGAACGTCCCAAATTACAGAGGGTAACACGGCTGGCTGACGCGCCCCTCCCAGCCCAGCCTCGCACCATCTGCTGGGCTGACTGGCCCCGGTGGCAGCTGGTCAGTGGGACCCAGCATGGACTTAGCGAGAAAGCTGGGGGAAGAGGCCGAGGGGGTAGCTTTCCTTCCTCCCCGTGCTCTTGGAATGTTCATCCCATCCCTTCCTGCCAGAACTTGAGGTTCTGGGATGCAGTGATCTCCCAGACCAGACAGAACAGGCGCCCAGAGGACCGGCGCTCTGCTCAGCTAGCCCCTCGCGCCATCAGAGCTGCTTCAACCCACTCTCTAGAAATCCCAACACAGCCTCAAGCAAGCAGGGAAGGGGGATGCTGACAGAGAGGAGAGCTGTTGGACAGGGAATTGGAAAAATGTGCTCTGGGGTCCCAGCTTTTTTGTAGCCTATGGAGGATGAAAAGATGACCTTGGAACCCACGTATCTGAGCCTACCCAACCTCTTTCATGCTACCTGTGTTTACTGGTGGTTTTTCCAAAACAAAACGCAGTCACTTCTCTGGTCACCTCGCCAATGCCTCACAGCTTTCTTGGCTGCTGAGATCTTTCTGTGCCTCAGCTGATAGTCAGGTTCTGTACAGGAAGGCTGCTTCTCCAACCTTTTCAGCTCTCTCGACCTCTCGCAGAATTCAGTTTTGTTCTTTTACAAATTTAATAAAACAAAAACAAAAATAAAAAAAACTGAGACCCAGAAAAGGAAGACGACCAGGTGAGGGCCACAAAGCTCGGGGTACCAGGCCAGGGAACCTGGGAGTCTGCATTCTAGTCTGGCACTTCCTCCTCCATGCTTCCCATTCCCCACTAGATGAGGAACAAATTAAGTTAACAGTCCCACACTCTACTGTGTAACCCAACAGGGTCTCATACCTCCACCATCTCTTCTTAGATGCCTTTATCTTTTCTGTTAGAGCTGGACACTTCCTCTTTATCTCTAAATGACCCAAAACGGGTCTTGCTGACTGATTGGTGTAATCATTTGATATCCCTGCCTCCCAGGGCTATTAAGAAGCTAAGGATAGATTCGGGGGTGAAGAGGTTTCACGAACTATCCGTCATGGCCCCTAGGAGGTACAGTCCTATGAGTACAAGGTCCAGGGACTGCCAGTGGCTCCCATCCATTCACCACCCCCAGCAGAGACCTGCTGATGAAAATCATTGCGCAGGGCCATCGAAGTTTCCTGGAAATGGCTGATGGCACAGGCCTGCTTAATGGGAAGACACCATTTTCAATTTCCAAACTAACGAATTCACAGCTCAATTGCACTGCCTGGATGGTTCCAAATTCCTCCTGCTGAGCCTGATTTCCCTCCTACTTTTTTTTTTTTAATTATTAAAAATACAGGCCATCTGCCATCCACGTAGGAGGAAGGAGATGGCCAGAGGGCCAAAAACAGATCCTACGTGATGCCAGGCCCATAATGCTCACCTCTGCCAAGCAGCCTCAACTATCCAATCCCAGAAAATGCCTGGAAGAGTCAGACTATTTCTTCCCAAAGGGGCTTTCTGTGTTTTTCTCAGAAGGAAATGAGTTTAGAAGGGCAAATGCAAAGTGCACGCAGCTAGGAGGAGGGGTCAGGATGTGGGATTAGGAGAGATGGGAGGCCTAGACGGGAATCCCACATCAGCGTTTTCTTATGAAAGTCTGGACTTTGCATGGCTTCTTGACCCTGCTGACTCAGAGAAGAAAACTCAGATCTCAGATTTCCACATTAAGGTGCTTAGCGCTGCCACACACACCCACTGGCTCCTTAACAAAACTGTTAATTTGACTTTACATCAACAACCCAGGTTTGCAATAATAAAGCTACAATGTAACCCAGAATTCTCTTTGCTTAATTTGCATATGAGTCCTAGGACACCATGGGAAATGAATAGGTATGCTCAGTCACCCTGACTTTAATAGGTAGCTGAAGAAAAGGATTGTTTGTTAGCTCAAAAACCTACAAATTTACAAAAAGGACATCTGGTTTCCTATAGATCGGTCAACTCAGCAATGCTGATGATAGACTTGTGAACCCCTAGCTGATAGCAGTAAACCTCAGGGCTCCTGAGTGTTACAGGAACAATTACTAGTTTTAGCAGTTTATTTGGGCACCTTGGCATCAGGACCCAGGCTGGTTGAGTCCGAATACTGGTTCTTCATTTTGCAGCAGTATGAGCCCAGGCAAGTTGTTTAACCTCTTTGTGCCTGAGTTTCTTCTTTTATAAAATGGGCACAAATGTGGTTCTTACACATAGGTCTGCTGAAAATATTTAGCAAGTTAGTACATGTAACTGACACTTTAGAATAAGGCCTAGTACATAAGTAGCAGCTATCATATTTGCTGTTGAGCTTAGTTAGATACCACTTCTGGGGGTGGGTCGCTGTTCTTTGTTACATCCATGTGGTCTGTGGTCCCTGACATCCTGTCCCCTGTCTCTAAACCAGAACACCTGTCTCATGTTCCAGAATATGGCATCCTGTTTCTGGAGGCCCAGATCAAGACAAGAACTGCAACACCAGGAGCTAAATGGTCATAACATCTAGCAGTAAGTGGAACAGTTGAGGCTCATATCCTGCAGCCTCTCATAGGGAAGAAAAGACCCCAAATTCACATCTGCCATGTGAAAAAGTCATGTGACTGGAAAGGATCTGTGATTGAATAAAACTTCCACAATTGAGCAGGAAAGTCTAGTTCTCCTCCCTTGGATCTGGACTGGCCTTAAAGACTTACTTGGCCAATAGAATGTGGCTAAGTGATACTCCAGGACTTTGGAGGCCAGGTCCTTAGAAGCCATGCAGCTTCTTCCTGGGTCACCTGAAACACTCTTAGAGCCTGGAGCCACCATATATGAAATCTGACTAACCTGCTGCAGATACCACATGGCAAGGCCTGAGACTATATGGGGAGGAAGAGGGGCCCAAGTGAGCCCAGGCATCCAGTCAGTCCCACCAAGGCACCAGACATGTGAGTGGAGCTATCTTGGACCTGCCAAACCAACCTGTCTGCCAGCTGTGTGCCAGTGAGTGATTCTAGTAGACACCACGAAGAGTGAAAGAACCATCCAGTTGAGCCCTGCTCAAATTCCCAACCACGAAATCATAATATTTAAGAAAATATAAGAAATATAATAAAATATAGCAAAATACTTGTGGTAAATCATTAAGTTTTGGAATAGTTGGTCATATAGCATGACTAAAACATCTCATGAGTTAGTTCAGAACCCCATGCATCCTGGTCCAGTTTCTCTTTCCCTGTTAGGGGGCTGGATACTGATGCTTTTGGTGACCTTGGAAGCCACATGTTAAAGATGACAGGACCTCCTTCACCCTGCGTTCTTAAGAATGCTCTCCCAATATGACTGTGTAAATAACTGAAAGGTAAACTTCCATTATAGAAACACATGGGAGTGCAAAGAGGAGGCATCAAGGACTAGACAGAAGGTGTAAATAACAGATTAACATTCCACGTTTAAGGGAAATGCCTGAGCATTGATCTGCCACACACTCGTCCTTTGCATTTGCTTTTGTTCTCATCTTTTTATCACCTATACTTTGCATATATTCCCATAGTAGTGGTTTGAATTACGTCCCCCCAAAATATATGTTCAACTCCTAACCCCCAATACTTATAAACATGATTTTATTTAGAAATAGGGTCTTTGCAAATGGCCATCAATGATAGACTGGATAAAGAAAATATGGTATATACATGCCATGGAATACTATGCAACCATAAAAAGAAACGAAAATGAGATCACGTGCTTTGCAGGGACATGGATGGAGCTGGAAGCCATTATCCCCAGCAAACTAGCACAGGAACAGAAAACCAAACACCATGTGTTCTCACTTGTAAGTGGGACCTGAACAATGGAACACACGGACACAGGGAGGTGAACAACGCACACTGGGGCCTGTCAGGGGTTGTGCGGGGAGGGAGAGCATGAGGATAAATAGCCGATACATGTCGGGCTTAATACCTATGTGATGGGTTGATAGGTGCAGCAAACCAACATGGCACATGTTTACCTATATAACAAACCTGCATGTCCTCCACATGTATCCCAAAACTTAAAATAAAATAAAATAAAAGTTAAAATAAATAAATAAATAAAAGAAATAGGGTTTTTGCAGATGTAACCTAGTTAAAATAAAGTCACTCTGGATTAGGGTAGACCCTAAATTCAATGACTGTTTTTAAAAAAAAGGAGAAGAAAATTGGAATACAGAGACAGAGAGGAGACACAAGGAAGAAGTCCATGTGACGACAAAGGCAGAGATTGGAGTGATGCAGCTACAAAGCAAGGGATGTCAAAGATGCTCAAAAAGCCATTGAAAGCCAGGAAGACGCAAGTAAAGACTCTTCCCTAGAGCCCGCAGAGGTAGTGTGGTCCTGCCAACACTTTGGATTTCAGATTTTTGGCCTCCAGAACTGTGAGAGAATATATTCATGTTGTTCGTTGTCTTAAACAACTAATTTTGTGATAATTTGTTATAGGATCCCAGGAAACTAATGCATCCATGTTTCTCATTATGTATGACATGGTTTGGCTCTGTGTCCCCACGCAAATCTCACCTTGAATTGTAATAATCCCCACGTGTCAAGGATGGGACTAGGTAGAGGTTATTGAATCATGGAGGCAGTTTCCCCCATGCTATTCTCTTGATAATGAGTGAGTCTCACGAGATCTGATGGTTTTATAAGCTTATAGCATTTCCCCTGCTGGCTCTCATTCTGTCTGCTGCTTCCCTGTGAAATTGTGTCTTCCGCCATAATTGTAAGTTTCCTGAGGCCTCGCCGGTCATGCAGAACTATGAGTCCATTAAACCTCTTTCCTTTGTAAATTACCCAGTCTCGGCAGTTCTTTATAGCAGCACGAGAACAGACTAACGCAGTGCACAAATGCAGACAAAAAAGAGGCACATGAAGCAGTCAGTTCAGTCACGAGCTAAAAGAAACTAGGTCCACCCAGCTGGCTAAATGCAACGTATTCCAAAACAAGTGCTTGGAAGAAAGGATGTGTTCTTATTTCTTGTTCTGTGTCTTCTCTGCCTGTGCCCATACGCAGATAGATTCAGAATTACTCTCTAAGGGTGATATTAAGTTTAGGTTGTGCCAACCCACTATAGCCCTGTGCCCAGCAGTGGAATAAGCCAAGCCTAGAAAGACTGCTCCCCCAAATTTTACCACTAAGGAGAGTGGAGTGGCTAAGGGTACAAGTGTGAGAACCAGACTTCTCTACTGTGTGACCTTGAGCAAGTTCTATATGTTCTCTGAGCCTCACTTTCCTTGTCTGTGAAATGGGCATAATTGCAGGGGCTACCTCCTGAGGTTGTGGCAAAGAGTAAATGATCCGATACCTATAAGGCACACAACATAGGACTGGCATACAGAAAGGCCTCAAGTGCTGGCTGTAAACTTTATTAGCAATTTCAGTGGAGACAGACCCTGGCAGATCAGCATAATGGAAAACCTTAGGCAAAATAGCCTTCTCTGGGCCCTCATTCCCCATCTCTCTTTTTCAGTTTCCTTTTCTTCCTCTGTCCTGTTTCTCTCTCAAACATTCACAATTTCATGGGTTCTCCCTGCCCCCTCTCAGTCTCTAGTTGCTCATCAATCTCTTCTTCTTGTCCTTGTCCCCAAATGTTCTACCTGCCTGTCTCTCTGTTGGCCTCTCCCACCCTCACACATGGCTTCATGAGGACCTCCTCTGCATCACATCAGCTCCCATGACCACCTGCTCCATCGGTACACATTATTTATTAGGGATCTGGCTGACTTCATTTAAGGGACAAAACTCCCAGCCCCTCACCCTCCTCCTGCTTCCTCAATTTGAGGTGGAGACATCTGGAAACCGGTTTAATAAGGTGGCTGACAGGCAGCTGGTTCCTGAACTTCTCAGGGAGGCTCCAGGGAGCCATTCCGCAGAGGAAACCGGAAGCCAATCCGGTGATGGACTGCCGGTCTCAGGGATAATCAGGTCAGATGTTCCAGGCAGAGAGAGGGCTACCTCCCACCTGCACTTACAGGAGGGGTCCACATCTGTAAAGAGGAAGGAACAAAGGGGTGGGGCTGCTACAGAGGAAAGTGTTCTGTCCTTCCTGCAGTGCCCCCCACTAGCTGTGTAACCTTGGGCAAGACACTAGACCTGAAGGAGTCTCCTCCATTCACAGATGGATCCAACCAGATGAGTCTCAGGTCCCTTTCTGCCTTAACATTCTAGAATCCTGGGGTGCGGCAAAGCCACCTGGTCAGAAATAAGACAGGAAGAAAGAGCAGTAAAAGGCCAGCGACAGTTTATTGAACTTGACAGAGACACTAGGCTGGGTGTGCTGTGGGACATCGAGATAAATAAAAGGAATTTTGCAGGTTAAAAGAAGAGACGAAACATGGATCCCAATAATTCTCAGTGTTCCACATCTGAGCGCCTAGGAGTAGGAGCTTTTCCCAATGCTCTAGTCAGTTCATAACCAGATGGGCGAGACAAAACTTTCATGCACAGAGAAAACAGAGACTAGCAAGGGCTGAGTGTAATTCACGTGACCAAGTGCTGAGTGGTATTGGTCAAGCATAGCCCCTATAGAAATTGAGGACGGACAGTTACCCAGAGAGCAGAGAGGAGTCCGGGAAAGCTTTCTGAAGGAAGTAGGACTTGAGCTGAACCTTGAAATATTTGTTCTCATGGAAAGAAGAGAGTAGGGGTTACCTGGGCCCAGCGAACAATGGAAATGCAAGGCCCCTTGTTCAAAAATGCCACGACAGTGACAGCAGAGCATTAAACCAAGTGCAAGCCCTTTTAAGCATCAGAGAGGTCACACTGCCACGAACCAGGCCCTAACACTGGGATACCTGTCCGGGCGCTGGAAGCCTGCTGCTTTTTCATCTGGATGACGGTTACATGAGCACATGCCTATGTAAATATCCTCCAAGCTGTACGGTTAAGATTAGTGCACTTTATGCACTTCTACTGTATGTATGCTTTGCCTCAAGGAGAAAGGTTAACACATACAAAAATTAAAAGCAGGACAAGAAATCAAAGGCTGCTCTCACACACGGCCTGGTTAGCCTGTCGCCCTTCCTCCAACTCTGCACACTGCCCAGAGTCTTCAGCGGCATTTATCACTCATAAACTCCCTTCAAAGGAGCTGTGGTTTGGGGATTGCCACTGTCACATCACACTGCTACCCTTGTACTCACATTGTTTTCTCCCCACCCTAACCACCATGCTCCCGGCTGAGAGTTTGTTTAAGCTGCTGCTTCTGCAGGGATTTTACCTTCTCCTGCTGTCGGGGAGGCAGCCACTATCCTCTCTCTCAAGTTAACTAGAGGGGCATGCTGGTATGAATAGTGTCCCCCCAAAAAATTCATGTCCACTCAGAACTTCAGAATGTGACCGTATGTGGAAACAGGGCCTTTGTAGATGTCATTAATGCAGACAAGTTCACACTACAGTAGAGAGGGCCTGAAATCCAAACTGATGCTTTCTCACTTGAGATGGTGTGGCTCTGCTGAAGTCTTCCCATCTTCCCCTAGGTCTGTATTAGGTCCTCTTAAAATCAACAAAGATGGAGCAATGACCTAAATATAAAAGCTTAAACAAAAGCTGTCAGAAGAAAACGTAAGGGTAAATCTTCGTGACCTTGAATTTGGCAAGGGATTCTTAGATTTAACACCAAAAGTACAAGCAATGAAAGAAAAAAATATAGATAAATTGGACTTCAGAAAAATACAAACTTTTATGCAACAAAAGATGTTATCCACACAACAGGGAGGTTTCGTTGCTTAGCAGGTGACAGCCCAGTGGCCACAGCCAGGGAGGATTTAGAAGGGAATTTGCAACAAGTAAGGAGAACATAGAGGGTAGCTCTCCAAGCAGTGTCCCCCTGAGCTGGGATCTGGGTCAGGTTTTATAAGGATAGGGTAAGGTGGAATGATCTGATAGGATCTTGGAATGAAGTGACAGCGGGAGGCAGGATCTGACTGGATTCTGCTATGTATGGTTTCCGTTTCTTAATTCTATTCCCATTCCTTGGTCCAAGCACTTAGATTCCCCTTGTGGTTGCACACTTGGTTCATCTGCACATGCTCAGGTTACATGACCTTCAACCTGGGGGGTCACAGCAACTGAGAAACAATTCACAACTTCGCTATGTAAAACTTAAACCACATTCATTTGATGCAGTTGCAAGGGCATTAACAAGAAAGTAAAAAGACTACCTATAGAATGGGAAACAATATTTGCAAATTATATATCTGATAAGGTTCTAACATCCAGAATATTCAAAGAATTCTTCCAACAGAACAATAAAAAGATATACAACCCAATTAAAGTACTTAAATGGATATTTCTCCAAAAAAGATATACAAACGAGCAAAAAGCTAATGAAGAGATGTTTTGAGATTTTTTTTGTTTTTGGTTGGTTTGTCTGTTTGTTTCATAGAGACAGAGTCTTGCTGTGTCACCAGACTGGAGTGCAGTGGTGCAACCATGGCTCAATACAGCTTCAAACTCAAGGGCTCAAGCAATCCTGTGCCTTGGCCTCCCAAGGATTACAGGCATGAGCCACCATGCCCAGCCAATGAGGAGAGGTTTAACATAACTGGTCATTAATGGGATGGAAATCAAAACTGCAATGAGATAACACTTCAAATCCACTGGGATATCTATTAATATATTAAAAGACAAAAACAACAACATCAAAAAACAAAAAATAACAAGTGTTGGTAATGATGTGGAGAAATATGAGCAAGGCAGGTGAACCCCAAAATTAGGGCTTAGCCCGGGAAGCCTCTTGACTTCACTTAGGAAAGAATTCAAGAGTGAGATGGTGGCAGAAAATAGCTTTATTGAGGAGGCAGTGTTAGAACTCCATGACTGCTCCTGCAGAGCGCAGCTACCCCACGGGCAATGTGCTGAAAGTGGCAGCTCAGGGGCAGTTCTGCAGTCATATTTAATTACCCACTTCTAATTATATGCAAACTAAGGGGCAGGTTATTCAGATAGTTTTAGAAAAGGAGTGGGTAACCTCCAGGCCATTGCCATGGCAGGGGCAGTAATTTCCAGGTGTTGCCATGGAAATGCTAAACTGTCTTGGTGCTGGTGCCTCTTCCCTGTTTCAGTCAGTCTTCAGTCTGGTCCAGAGTCAAATCCTACCTCCTACCTTACTGGGATGTAAAATGGTGCAGCCACTATAGAAAACAGTTTGGCAGTTCCTCAAAAAGTTAAACGTTCAGTACTATGTGACTTAGCAATTCCACTCCTAGGTATGTACTCAAAAGAATTGAAAATAGATACTCAAACAACTATTTGTTCATGCATGTTTATATCAGCCCTATTCACAACAGCCAAAAGGTGGGAAAAAACCAAATATTCATCAACAGATAAATGGATAAACAGAATTTAGCATATCCACACAATGGAAGATCATTCAGCCACAAAAAAGAACAAAGTATTGATTCATTCTACAACCACGATGAACCTTTGAAACAAGGTAAATGAAAGAAGCCAGACACAAAAGGTCACATATTATATGGTTCGTTTTATATAAAATATTCAGAGAAGCCAAATCACTAGAGACAAAGCAGATTACATTGCCAGGAGGGGGAAGAAGGGACTAGGGAAGGATAACTTAATGGATATGGAATATTCTCCTGGGGTTATTTAAAAAAAGATTGAAACTCAAGAGAAGTGGTGCTTGCACAACATCATGAATGTACTAAGTGGAACTGAATTGTATACTCTTTGTTTTAATTTTTTTGTAGAGATAGAGTCTCACTATTTGCCCAGGCTAGTCTCTAACTCCTGACCTCAAGTGACTCTCCTGCCTCAGCCTCCCACAGTGCTCAGATTATAGGCATGAACCACTGCACCTAGCCTGAATTGTATTCTTTTAAATGTCTGATTTTATATGATGTGAGTTTCACCTCAATACAAATAATGAATAAATAAATAAATACATGATTTTTGTAAAAAAAGGTTATGGAGAAAGAATAGTGAATTGATTCGGACTCCTAGGAAACACTGATATTGCTATCTCGTGGCATGCTGTAGCATATCATCACAGGTGTACATGTTAGCAGCATGGCTCTGGTGCCGATGACCTGGGTTGGTATCCTAACTCTGCCTCTTGCTAGATGAATAATCTTGGGCAACTGACTTAGCTCCTGTGCTTCAGTTGTCTCATCTGCAAATGGAAATAATACTATTATTATAAGATGACTGTGAGAACTGAATCAACTAATACATGTGAAGTGCTTAGAACAGGCCCGGTTTGTGTTAAGTGCCCAGTAGACCTGAGCCATTCTCATTCCTAAAAGTTGAGGAATTTCAGTCTAACTTTGTCACCTTCTGCCACACCTACCTCCTCAGTGCCCTGCCATGTTTATGTTTAAGCTCAGGGTATATTTATGAGGTACGTAAGTGGGGCCACATCCAACCTGGGGGTATTTAAACCGCGTAGAAGGATTGCTTACCAAGCAAGAGCATTTTGTGACAACCACTAGTCCAGGAACAGAGCTGGCAGTGAAAAGAATATAGGACAAAGGAATAGCAAGGGAAGAAAAAGCAGAACTTTGGCCCTACCAAGCTCTTGGGAATATCTAAGTGAGCCTCCCACCCTGTCTGGTAACATTAAATTAAAGGTTTTCTCCCTTCCACCTCCCTCACCCTCACAGCTATGGCCCCAGATGTTACAAGAAACATTAGAACTAACCAACATTAGGAATTTACATATGGTTTCTGTACAGCTATTTAGTTAATACTTTATTTAAATGGACTTCCTTTTTTCCTTCAATAAAGTTATTTATAGGAAATTTTATATTACTACTCTAAGTAACAACCTGCCAGCCAAATTCAGACATCCACCTGTTTTTTCAAATAAAGTTTTATTGTAACACAGCCACGCCCATTCGTTTTGTATTCACAATAGCTGCCTTTATGCTACAACCACAGAGTTAAGCAGTTGCAACCAAGCCCTTGAGACCTGCAAAGCCAAAAATATTTACTAAGTGGCTCTCTGAAGAAGAAAGTTCGTCCCTTCTCAAAGTGAAAACCAGTGCCACTTACCTTAACTAGAAAGAAAATAAATATTCGAGAAACAAAATATTTAAAATATTGAATTCTTAGATTCTCTCATTTCCACTCAAAAAATATCTGTCCATCCTATTCATGCTGTCATTCTCTATCTGGTACTTACTTAAGACACGCTGCAAGGTCCTGGGATGAGGAGATGAAAAAAGTAGAAAGACCCCTGCTTTCACAAGACTCATGTTCCAGTGGGAAGAGACAGAGACTAAAAACCTAAGTATCCAAGGTTACCTTTAATTTTTATTGCAACAGAAAATCACAAACAACACAGTGCATAGTGGGGTGACTGTGTGTTGAGGAGAGGATCATTTTGATTGGCGGTTTAGGAAGACTTGCCTGACAAGGTGAACCGGGCACAAACTCTAGCATTCCTAAAAGAGAACATAAAGTGCAAAGGCCCTGAGGCCTGAGGCTAGTATGGGCTTCATAGATTTCTTTTTCTAGGCAACTGGATGCCATAGCAGCTGATGTCGTGCCCCGCACACCCTGGTGGCTATGGATTTGACTTGGTCAGGATGGGTTTTTGGAAGGCTGCACGTCGGCTTTACTGGTTTTGGGGAGGGACTGGACCTAAAGCAAGATTCTGAACCACAGGGGAGAACTGTGAAAGAAGGGTTCTCTGAAAGCAGATGCTGAGATGGACTTTGGGTACATGATGTTTATTAGGGATCACCACTTGTGGGAGAGGATAGAATGAGGAGTTGGGGAGAGAGAGATTAAATGTGATGCAGCCTGACAAGATCTCGGTCAAGCTGGTGGGAAGCTCTGAAGTGGATATTGCTGGTCATCCCATCCTGGGTCAAGCAGAAATGGCCAGGCCTGTATACTCTGTCTTGCCCAGTCACTGGAGGTGGGCTGCCCTGAGAAGGGTGTGACCTTGAGCAAGTTTGTTCTCTGCAGCTGAGGTCAACCCCAAGGGAGCTGACAGCTGGAAACCATCTGCTGACCACACACCCATAGCTGGGCAAGAAGTCCTGACCTGAACGGGGGTCTGGCAGCACGTCTCCCAGTCGTCCACATAGAGGAAAGGCCTTGCTGTTCTGCCCTGAACACCTCTCCCATTCTTCCCCAGAACCTCATAGCCAGCTGCCCAGAAGGGTTTGAAAATGACCTAAAAAGTGAAGCTTCGCTAAGGCATCAGCTGGAACGACTTAACACACAAGACTTTTCTCTCAGGACTCAAATACAGGAAGTCATCAGGACCCAATAAATAAGCAAAGTTATTCATTCAGGCATCCAATAAGAAATGATGAGTCGTATTACTATGCATCGCAGTGAAAATCTCAGGGGGGATCTGACACTCGGCTAGGTTGGGGGTTGTGAATATTTTGTGGCGCTCCTTGCACAGCGTGAAATAGACGCGCACTTCCTGAAGTGACTTGAGGTTCAGCCTATTGTACCACCCAGGACTGTTCAGTCCCCGGCACCGTCAGCCACCAGAGAAAGGGGGAGAGATCTGTGATTCAGTTACTCACCAAAAACCACTGGACCAGGTCAGCTCAGAAGACACCCTGGAAACTCCCCTGAGGGCCCCAGGAGTGCCTGGAAGTGAGACAGCGAGTAAGTGTGGCCAGGACTCCTCCTCAGGACAGGCTTCTCTGGGGGATGGCCCAGCAGTGGAAACCTCTATTCATAGAAAACCATTTGAGAACCTCGATTTAAGCCAGTCATCTTGTTGAAAATAGAAAATACGTGCTGTTTTGTGTAACCAGTGCCTGTTAGACTCCAGTCTCTGATATGTCCCCCAGGCAAGCAGAGGCCCGTGGAAGGGAGGTACCATGTGGAAGGACACACAGCCAGCTCCTGCAGGCCAGGAGGACAGCCCCAGTCCTGGCCCCTTCGGTCCCATTTTCTTTACCACTGTCCACTCGGTGTCCCACCCTTCCCATGGCTGGTCCTCCCAGCTGCTTGGTTCCCCCATGGACTCAGTGCTGAGCGCCAGCTCCCCTCCACCCTGAACCCAGCTGGCCTTCTGCACACTGGCAATGCCATGTCTCCTGCAATCTGAAGCAGGCTGTTGCCATCTCAGCATCACCTACCAATGCCTTCATCCATGCGCTTCCCTGTACACATTTAAACAGGGGGAGCTTTTCCACAGTCACCACTGTCCTGGAAAGCCCTGAGGGGGACAAGCATGGCAGCACACAGCATCCAGAGAGAGCAGCTGTGCAAGCGCAGTGTCTGCTAGAAAGGGGGGTGCTGCCCAGAGGGATGAGTTTACATAGGAAGTGGGAGTGGCCCTCAATGTCCCTAGAACCTCTCCACTGGCCTCAAGGAGAGGTGCTGATGACTCTCACTGCCTCTGTGCCCAGAGAGGCCTCCAAGCCATGTTGAGGGCTCCGGGTTGGGACATGGTCTCCTGCTCCCACCCGCTTTGAGAACTCTGGCTTTATCCTCCAGAAAGCTTCAGAAGCTGCTGTTGGAGGAGCCAATTTCTAGTTACTTCCTTACTATCAGCTCACAGGCCTGAGCCCCGAACTGAATCCTTTGGAAAATAGAAAGTGAATTTACAAAGGTAAACACAGGGAATTAAGCACCCCCTTGGTAGGATTCAGCAAGAGGATGATCTAGATTTGGGTGAAGGAGGGTCAAGAGTCAAACAATCTAGGTGAGTGTCTTTTTACCAGGCCTTCCTCCTCAGAACCCCTTGGCCATGTGTTTAAGGTCTAGGTTCATCAGGCCCACTGAAGGGGAGCACATTAGGAGGTCTGGAGAGGCCGCACTTGACTCCACTTCTTGGGTTGCTCTGAGCATAGTGAGCCGCGAGAACCACTGACTAGATAGAGCCTGGTCTTGTGTCCACCACAGGACTGGCGAGCTTCTGGAGACGTTGCTTTCTGTAAAAACAGATTGCATAATTTCTTTTACTTTTAGAGATTTTACTGTTTACAATGCACTTCATGTATATGGTCTTGTTTGGTTCTCACAGCACCCCAGGATGTGGAAAGGAACTGTCACTGTCAGGAAAGGCAGACTAAGCCAAGGAATGGGGGTGGAGCAGCAAGTGGGGTAGGAGAGGCAGGCAGAGATGTGGGCACTTGACTGGCTGAAGGGGCCTCCTAACAGCATGTACCCCCTACCCAACCCCACAACCAAATCATTCCAGCAAGAGGAAGAAAGAATGAGGAGATCTTGAGGGGGTGGAGCTGCACCCAGCAAGAGGGGAGGGGAAAGTCGCATTAAGACACTGGAAGCCAATAGGACTGGAGTGGGGTGCATGCAAGGAGAGGAGGGGCAACAACCCCTTGTGCAAGGAGAGGAGGGTGCCTGGTGGCTGGTGGAGGGGGAAAGAGCCGGGAGAGAAGACGCCCAGTATTGGAGGGCGTCAGGACCAGGCTGGTGGCCTTGGGAGAACCCTGAGAAGATCTGTTCTCTGCAGAGACCTGGAAGGGAGTGGCCGGCCCAGGATGGGTGTGAACAGGTCACAGTTCCTGAAGGAGACATCTGTCAGTCTGCATCTGTTTCCAGCCAAGCAGAGCAGGAAAGGCTTTGGGATGGCTGTGAGCCCAGGATCTGAGATGGGAAGTCATGACGGCATGAATCACCGGGGAAGGAGAGAGAGGAGAAGATGACCAAGGCATGATCCTTCCTTCTTCCACTCCACCCCTTCTCATCTCCATTCCTGTACCTCTCTCTACTCTGTCCCAGTGGCTCAGAGCCAAGGGTGGCTCCTCCTCTCACCTGACAGGATCCTCCTGAAGGCTGACTGCCAGTCCGCTCACCAACTCAATCATCTTTGAGGACAGTGGCAAAACTGCCTTTGACCTTGATTATTTTTTTTTAAGGCTAAAGAACATGATGTGAAATTAAGAAATAAAGAATGGATTAACATGAATGCCTTAAAGCAGGATTTCAATATTGCATGGTAGAGAAATGTATGTAGAGAACAATGAGGCCCCTCAGAGGCCATCAAATCTGGACAGGATCCTCTTAAAAGCAATAATCTTTCAGTCTCCCAGCTTCCACCTGGCTGTCCCATCTTCCACCTGGCTGTCCCATCTCCCTCCTCGCCTGTCTTCTCTGGACATGAAGAATACCTAATTCCAGACCTTGGCATGACAATGCTCGCCCCGTCACAGGAAGGAGAGTCACAGTTTCATTGCACTCATCCATCTTGCTCTCTTCCCCTCTCCCAGGACTTTCAGAGCAACAGCCTGGCTCTGAAGCTGACCAGTGATCCCAGGAAGTGTGGGAAGAAAAATAAAAAGACCCCAAACTAAGGTTTAGATGACGGTGCTAGGCCAGAAATGCCAAAAGCCAGGACAGGTAGGAGAGCTCAGCCCCCTGTGCAGTTTGCAGTGGGCCCTGGGGGCCTGTGGGCGTGACCACTCTTACGCCAGACACTCTGAGCCACAGCTTGGCAAGCGATGCAAACACACATTTATACCTTCAACTCTCCGGTCCCCACGAACAAATGCATTTGGGGGTGCCAAATTTATTTTGCTCCCCTCTTTCCTTCTGCATCCAAGACTTGAGTGAGAAGTGAATCAGTCTCAAAAAGCAGAAAGGAGAGTAGGAGCACAGCCAGACCGTTGCAGGAGATGATGTCTGTGCCAGCCCCTCTTCCCTTCTTCTCCCCTGAAGGTCACCCATAGCCACTCCAACAGCTTCCTACCTCAGCCACCATCATCTTTCTGCCCTGGGGCTTTCTCTGGCCTCAGGAATATGTTCCACTTAAACATGGAGCAGGTTGAGAGCACAGAGAAGTCAGCGTCTTAGAAGCAACAGATGAGGAATGGGAGTTGGTAGATAAACACCCAGTTTCCTCCTCGAGGGAGTGTCTCTCCGAATATCCCCATCCAGACTGAGCCCAGGTGCCCACACAAACAACCTGTTCATTAACACATCTGCTCCGCTCCCCACATCCCACTTTCCCTATTTTCTTTTCATTTTCTTTTCTTTTCTTTTTTTTTTTAAGACGGACTCTCACCGTGGAGGCTGGAGTGCAGTGGCGCGATCTCAGCTCACTGCAACCTCTGCTTCCCAGATTCAGGCAATTCTCCCACCCCAGCCTCCCGAGTATTTGGGAGTACAGGCGCACGCCATCATGCCCAGCTAAGTTTTGTACTTTTAGTAGAGACAGGGTTTCACCATGTTGGCCGCGCTGGTCTCAAACTCCTGGCCTCAAATGACCCACCTGTCTTGGCCTCCCAGAGTGCTGGGATTACAGGCGTGAGCCACCACACCAGGCCCAACATTCCCTATTTCCTACCATGCTTCCTGGAATCACCTCATGAATAAATCATTGCACTGAAATTCTCTATTCAAGGTACACTCTGAGGGAACCCAAAATGAATATAGGATGGGGCTTAAAGAATCTAATATGGGGATCATCCACACTCCTGCATGGAGTGTGTCCCTGTGCACCACTATTGGGTCTGCCAGGATAACAGTCAACCATCTGAGAACCGTAGGCAAGAAGAAAGAAGGAAATGGATCCCTCACTCCACAGACACTGCCCAGCTCTGAAACTGTTCACCGGAAGCTGGGTCAGGCTGCAGAACTCCCAGGCCCACAGGCAAGTCCTTTCACCTACTCTGAACCACTTTAATTTGGCACGGAAGGCAGTGGGATTTTGTGTGAGGCTAGTGAGACATGCTCTGAAAAGCTGAGGTAACCCCAAGGCATGATTTCTGCTCAGAAGTGCCCTGGATGCAGGCGCAATCTCCAGGAAACCCTGGCAACCCAGAAAACACAAATCAGTGAGTACAGATCAAAAGAATTTCATATTGCTTGGAAAGAAAGAAAACATCTTAAACTACTTTCCAAAGAGTCTCAAACCTGAAGCCAGCATATAGCCGCCGGCATGGGTCCCTCCCGCACACAGCACGTGGCCCATCGCCTGAGCACTTGGGCTGATGACTCCCGGGCCTCTCTTCCCTGTGTCATTCATCTCTCTCAGTAGTTGACCTTTCATCTTTCAGCCCACCCCTGCCACTTGGCCACTAAACCACAGGAGAGGAGGAATTCCAGGGAGAAGCTGAGAGCAGTCTGGGTGGCCAGAAAGGGAGCAGCCTCATCAGTGAGCCCAGGAGGGAGGCAAGTTCCTAACTCCTGAGCCCAGAGCCAAGGAGGTGGGCAGGGCTGGCGGTAGGGGTGACTCCCCTTGATTCCAAAACCCTTGTGTATTTTCAGGGAAATTGTATCCATATGTTTCTGATTCATTAACACTTAACTCATCAACGTGTTATGTGATGAGGGCTATTTGAAGTCCAACACGCCTGTTTAATGAGACTAAAGAGCTTTTTGACTCTCTTTTATTTTTTGAGAAAGGATGGGATTTTTATTTTCCTCTTTTCTCTCCAGAAAAACAAACAGTCATATCCTGTACAGTGATTCAGGCCTACGAAACTGACATCCTTGGAAAGACGACAAGATAAAAAGGCAAAAGTCTGTGTAATGGACTCGGATCTACCTTGACCAAGGTGATCTTCTCTTGACCCCTTATCTTCTCGAGCTTCTGCAAACATCCAAACTCCTCAAGTAACAGAGAAAGATGCTTACAGCCAAAGGATTCTTATGGCATCAAAGTTCCTGAAGTCCCTAACTTACCTGTTTATCGCTGTCACCTCCTCATCATCTAGGCCTTGCCCAGACCTTAGTTACATAAATTCTGTTCTTAATGAAAATCTTTAAGACGAAGTCTGAGGAAGTATGAGTGTGGCAGGGGCCAAAAGCAATTCTTTAATGGCTATGAAAGTTTAGTCTCCAGAATCAGCTGAACCTCAGACAGAATAAGGTTGCTTGGACGAAAATGGAACCGTTGGATGAAAAGAGAAGCAGGAAGAACTGAGCATCCAGGACATGAGGTACCAGATTATTAACTAAGGAAACTGTAGAAGCTTCTATTCTGTACATCCCAAATTAAAGGGTGATCAGACTCACCTTCTTCTCATTGCATCTCTGACCTACTAAGTTGCTAATTAGCTGCCCTTCCCAGAGGCAGAAGAATGGGTAAGATGACCTTCGGGGACCCTTGCTCCCCCAGGGCTTTTACCATTCTCTCCATTAGCCCAGCTTAACTCAGCAGAGCCCACTAAGAACAGAGGACCATTATGTCATTCTTCTCTTAAAACCACAGACTCCCAGGGATGAAAAGGTCAGACGCCTCCAGTGCCCTCTGGGGCAGCCCATAGTTGCTGGTGCTTTGTCATGCCGGGTGAGGACAAAGCCAGAAGAGTAATCTTGGGCTCTTTCAGCTGGTGAATCTAGCCTCCAGTCATCCTCTCTCATTCAGCCAGGGCAGAGACTTGGCGGCATGGATTATTCTGGCTCCTGAGCAGAGCGTTGAGGTGCCATGCATGAAGATGGCAGTTTAGATGCTGGAATGATTTCACACACTGAGAATGGGGGTAGGAAACAGAAACCATCTGTGTGCAAGTGAGTGTTGATGTCCATAGAATCCCAGATGCAGAGAATGTTGCTTACTGAATACCTCAGACCAGTTATTCACTGCAGGGATGACATTTAGTCCTACCTTGCTTTTTCCTCCCATACCAGGGTTCCAACTTATGGATGGAATAATTCCTGTGTCAATCAACACACCTTTATTAAATACCAAATACCTGGGACAGAGGGAGAAAGAGAGACAGAAAAAGAGAGAGAGGAGGCAGCCAAGACAGAAGCCTCAGTCTTTTTACAACCTAACCTCAAAAGTGATATTCTATTGCTTCTGCCATATGCTCTCCAATAGAAGCAAGTTAAGTGTAAGTAAGACTTACTTACTGCAAGTCCAGCTCATGCGCAAGGTGAAGGGGTTCCACAAGGTGTGAAAACCTGGAGGCAGTGATCACTGGGGGCCATCTCAGAGGCTGTCTTCCATGTACCAGCAGGGTGAAAGTCAGAAGATGTGCATTCAACCTGGCTCAGTCTCTGCCACTTTCTGGGCATAAGCCTCGTGCCTCTTGGATTTCCATTCTATCTGCAAAGCAAATGAGTTAAGATTTTTTTTCATTGATAAGAGCCATGACATAGTGCCCTTGGAGAATAGGTGGCAGACCCCTCAGGTGGCTAAATGCCTTGAAAAGTCAAACATCCCTTTCTTTTTTACAAAAAAACCTTCTTCCTGGGCCACATACATGAACCTCTTATTGTCATAGCCCTCCCGAGGAAGACACCTCTTTTCTATTGGGAATGCTTCCTGGCATCTAACCTTTCATTTGTTCCACTGAAGCCTTGCCCCTTCATATCCGTGCCTGTTCTTATTGGTACCAGAGACACTTTTGCAGGTTTATCTCTCTAATAATCTTTACACAATTTAAACATGGAGCACCTGGCCCCCTGGGTGTCTGGATGACAGATGACTCCCACCAGTGAGCCAGATCACCAGTGCCTAATTCAGACAGGAGGAGATCGTGTTCAGCTGCCCTTTTCCACATGGCTCATTCTGGTATTGACTTGTTCTATGGCCCTTTCTTGACCAGGCACCATCAAGTCAGAAAAATAGTGAAGAGACAGAGGCAAGCTATGATCACGCCACTGCACTCTTGCCTGGGTGACAGAGGGAGACTCTGTCTCAAAACAAAATAAAAGAACACAAGAGAATTCAAATTAGACATCAGAAAGCCCAACCTACCCCCATGAGGCCTGCTGAAAACTAGAAACATGAATTAAGGAAAGAAAGGAAGAGAAAGAGGTTATCTGAAATGGAACTTAACAAGACTTAGCACTTGACTGGGAATCTCACTGTCTTTTCCCACAAGACACTTGTGAAGGTCATTATCTTTGCAGTCAGGAGGAAGAGACTTGAGCTTCGTGTCCACAGCCAGTTTGTCAAGATCAGGCCCATTATCTGTTTCACATTAAGCTGTGAACCATTCTTAAACTTTGTTTCACAGTACTTTAGAGTAGTTTTGAGCAAAGCAAATTCTTTCTTTAACCTAGGATTAAATCCTATTAGACTTCAATGAACAAGAGTCACCAGAATTGACTTTCTTTATCCTAACCCATGGACAGTTACCTTCCCAATGTCTTATGTGTACCACTGGTTCTCTGCAGGGAGCCAGACTTTATTAAAACTGTGGATATTACCAGGAAAAGATCACAGGTGAACCTCTAGGTCCCAAAGAGTGCTGGGACTCAGGACCCCATCCAGAGAGTGGATGAATTCTAGCCCTAGCCCTCCTCACCCAGGACCATGTGCTGAAGAAGAATGTGGTTCAGGCCATTGGAGGCATGCCCGAGTGCTGCACAGGTAGGCTATCAGCCTCACCCTCCACTTCTCTCCTGGCCTCCCTCTCAGAGCCTCACAGGACTGAGAGGTGTTAATGCTGACTTCTTTCTGGAGCACGTACAGCCTGGCTAAAAAGGACCAGCTGTGTGAAATGGGAGGCAAAGCTCATAAATGACCTATGAACTTTACTCACTGCCATAAACACATCAGAATCAAAAGAACTTGATAGTCCTTCACAGCCTCCCCAGATGTCCCCCCCTTGGCATTGAGAAGAGAGCCTGAGAACCATGACCAGGGCCAATTTTGCCTGAGGCTCAGGCACATGCACCCCCTTCTAAGGGGACCTCCTGATGCCCATTAGTGATGCACTGATGACAGCAGCAGCCCCAGAGTGACTGCAGAATTCTTCCTTCTCCTTCTACATTGACCCAATGCCCAAACCCTGCCTGCCTGCTCAAGTGCACAGAACAGGTTTATGCATCATCCTTGAAGCCGTGGCCCCTTTCAGTGATCAAAGGACTGTAAGTACCTAAAGTCCAATGTGTTCACTATTATCATAAAGCACCCACCACTGTGGGCACTGTATTCTGTTTGTAATAAGTATCATCCCATTTAACCCTCAAAGTAGCCCGATAGGGATAAATGTTTGCAAATGAGAATGAGGGAGGTTAAGAAATACCATTACCAAAGGTCACACGGCTAGAATGGTTGAGCTGGGATTTGGACCTAGGCAACCTGACTTAACTGCCACTCCACGAGGCCCCATGATATTTCACAACTCTCAATAAATGTGGCTGGAGGTAGCTTCTGTCTGTTTGGAAAGACAAAACCATGACTAACACATCATGTGTTTTTAAGACAAGGTCTCCCTAGGGAGGTTGTGTTTTCCCAAGATCAGGCATCCAATTCATCTTAGGGCCTAGGAGATGGGGGCCTCTTTGTCACCCCTCTTTTCGGGTAGCACTGCTAGAGAACAGCCTTATACTCGGATGTCAACAATCCTCCCCCACAGCCCATGCCCTGCCTTCTGGTAGCCCCAGGTTTTGCACACCAGGCAGGGTAACATGAGGGACAAAGGGTAAGGACTTGGAAATGGGAGTCCGGCCTCCCCATGTGTCCTTGGGCTCTCCTCAGACCCAGTGCTTAGAGACTGTGATTTGGGAACCAGAAGGAAGGGCAGAGACAGGCATCTGTCATCTTGGCTGTAAAGCTACTATCTCTCATATTAGGCATCTGGTATGCACAGCCTCTAAGGCTCTATCCAGATGTGCCCCTGATCACCTCACTGTAGAAGCTAGAGAAGAACAACCAACATAGCAAGGGGCAGAATGATCCCTGAAATTAATTTGTGGATGCAGATTTTTGAGCTGTCAGGGGCCTTAGGAATCACCCACTACAGCTCTGTCATTTTACAGATGAGGCAAATGAATTCTAGAGAATTGCTTTTGAATTCCTTTGTTAGGATGAATCCAGTCATGAGTAACTGAGTTCACATTTGTTCATTAGCACTCCCACCACCTGCACTCAGGAACTCAGAACTTCTGTGAAGCTTTGAGCCGGCAGTCATAGGAGTAACCCTTTGGCCCAGGAAAATGTATGTTCAAAGAAGAAGTATTCCAGAAAATGAGACAATCCTAAATAATGAGACCATATGATTTATTATCCAAACTGGCATGCTTTTGAGAGGGTTAGAGTAGGGCAAGCCAAAAGAAACGGGGACGTACAGCCCCAATAACCTTAAGAAACCACAGAGTCCTTCTTGGTGGAGAAAGAAGCATTGTGTAAGCATTGACTTAGGATGTAGAGGCCTGAGCTGGCTTATTCATTCAGTCAATAGACTCTTCCTGGACCCCAGTGCACCAATGAGACAGCTAAGGGCCTGCACACTCACAGCCTAGATTTTGGTGGTTCAGCTCCTATTATAATTAGATGTGTCTTTCACAAGCCATTGCTCCTCTCTGGGCCTCATTTTCATCTTCAGAAAATAACAGCATTGAACCACATCACCTCTCAGGCCCCTCCCTTCAAGCTGTAGCGTCTGGGAATCTATGGGACCCCTGGCTGAGAGAGGGGGTCCCAGCACAGCAGCCTCCCACTTTGCCAGCCCAATGCACTAACAGCAGAACACATGGCCTGGCCCCTCAGGCTCCCCAGGCCCTGCCCTCACCCAACCTGCCCCAGCTTCCCCTACAACCTGTTGTTGCTCTTCCTGTTTGATGGATGGGAACATCCCTATGCTGGGAGACCCTGGGAAGGAACTGTAACACATGTGCACGGGCATTCACAAACACACGTAAGAACTGGGATAAATATTAAAAGCCACAACATTCAAACAAGTGCAGAGGCCATGCCAAGAATCCTCTGGCACTGCCTCTGTGAAGCACCTGGTCATGTTTAACCCAAGCTGCAAATATGATTTCCATGTGGGGACTCCCAGCAGGGGTGGTGGGAGGCAGACTGGACGTCCTCAGCATGAGCCAGGCTAGCTTGAGTCACCCCATTTTCTCCTAAGGGACAGGTTCCACCCCTGCCAGGCAACATCTGACAAAGAGGGAGAGTGCAATCCCTCCAGGTCTTCACCATGTCCTCACTTTGGATGTGCTCTTTTACCTAAGCTCTGCCACCACCTCCCTGGGAGCCAGCAGATGGGGAAACAGAAGGGAGATGGCTGGTAGGGCCCACTGGCTTCCCTCGGAGCACCTCAGCCTAATAGAAGTTGTCATGTGTCAGCTCAGGGCATGAGCAGAGCCCTCCCGGGCAGCAGCTGCTCCAGCAGCTTACAGCCAAAATGAAGCTGATGTGAGCAAGGCCCAGCTCCAAGGCCAGACAGAGGAAGGAGGCCAGGACCTGTGGCACAAAAACAACCAGACAGCAGGTGAAGGGGAAACGGACTCTGCATACAAAGTTGACCTCCTGCCTTTAGTTGTCTTTGGACCTCAGTGTTAAGGATACCACCTTTCAGATGTGGTGAGCAACAGAAAAGCAGGAAAGGCCAGATAATTTGGAACCCACCGCTAAGCTTTGTTCAACTTTTCCTGAACATCCCAGATCTTGGAGTTATAGATCCAGAGGGATCATGGTATCTGATGCTCTCATTCTGCAAACGAGCACCCACACTTACATAGGTTCCAAGGACCCATCCCATCCTTGGAACTCAGGCTAGCAGAGCCTGAGTCATCCAGCCCAGCATTTTGCTTTGTACAACGTTCTCATCCCTACTCCTTACCAATAAGATAATAAACATCAAAATGGGATCAACCATGGATTTATTCATTTACTCTCTATTCAAAATATCATAATTTCTTTGGTTTTAAATCTTTACAGATCTCAAAATATCACATTTTTGCAAGTAACCGTACTAAATTTGTAATGTGGGCTATTCCAATAACAATTTTTAATAGCTAAAGAAAGTTTAGAAGTCTGTTTAAAAAAACTTAAATTTTAAGGAAACTATAGAATTTACCAAATGCTAAATTTTCTTTATAACTGGCCAAGACATACTAATTGTTTCTGATGCTCCAGTTCCCCTTAATGAAGCATCTGAATTTAGAGAACATGGGTCTATTTGTGTTTTACATATTCCTCGTTCAAGAGGTCTTGTGTTCCAGTGAGCTCTTCTGTAGGGAATAATCAGAAAAGGTGGTAAGTCTTTGCAAGAAATAGGTAAAGGAGGTAAAATTGTTAAGAAAAAGTTGAAAGTTTTGCAAAGAAGTCATGGAAGAGAGAAGAGCACCAGTAGTGACTATTAGGAGGAAGGGGATTGATGGGTGCAGAGGTATTGGCTAAGACTTCCAGAGAGCTAAGCCTTTGAAATCACATGTGTTGAGAAGGAGGCTTGAGAAAGACCCATGCAGTTCTCCAAGCAATTTCAATAAAAGCTAACCAAAGCACTCAAACATTCCAACTTACCAGGGCCCACTGTATTTCCAGAGACTGCCTTAGCATCCCAGTTGTAAAATCACATTGGTCATTGTGTGGCGAGCAGATGCAGAAAACACACCTTTTAACATGCTCATTATAGGAAGCAAAGCAAAATGACTATCTAGCCTGTCATTACAACAGCAGGGGAGTGAAAGCTTGAAAAGTTCTAGCAAACAGGGGGAAATAAATGGAAAGTAAATGGATAATAGTGGATATACTGTACCAAGAAGGTGTGTATCATATCTTTTAAAAAGGCAGAGCACTAAATAAGGGTGCCATATTTTTAGTGAATATATTTGTTCATTATCTAGTCCCTTATGAATTTTGTTGTGCCCCCAGAATCCCCGCTTCCTTTTTTTTGAATTTTTAAGTTTGTTAATAGTAAACTGGTAAATTTTCTTACTCTGTTTGTATGTGTGTTTTTTGTTTTGTTTTGCTTTGCTTTTTTAAGAAAACTTGCCTTCCTCTTAAGGGAAACACACACACACACTTAGGAAAACTCAGGAGTATGACTGATCAGTAACAAACCTGGATAATTAGGGAATGACACAGCCTTCATATGGGGGTTCACATATGCTCACAGTGCAAAGGGAGATGTCGGGGTGACATGGTCACCAGGCGGCTGGTTTAAGGGCTGGTTTAACTAGTTCTCTGGTTTGAAAGACAGCACACTGGAGATACAGACCTGAAATTGATTGTCCTTTCTACCACTCCTTAGCTTTGGAACTTTGGATAAGCTATTTACATTCTCTGAGCTTTCATTCCTTCACTTATAAAGCTAAGAAAATAATGCCTACTTCACAGCACTGTGGTGAGGATTACATGAAGTGATGTTTATAGAAAGCAGCTTGTGTGCTATAAATTGCTTTGCAATTTATAATTGCAATGGCTAAAACTCCAAATCTATGTCAGTTTGGAATCTGAAAAGTGATTTAAAAAAAACAAAACAAAACACTTTCTATTAGAAAACAAGAGGATGGGTATAGCCGCTCATGCCTATAATTCCAATACTTTGTGAGGCCAAGGTGAGAGGATAGCTTGAGGCCAGGAATTTGAGACCAGCCTGCTCAACATAGTAAGACCCTGTCTCTACAAAAAAAAAAAAAAAAAAAAAAAAAAAAAAACATTTTACTAGTTGGATGTAGTGGCACACACCTGTGGTCCCGGGACTCAGGAGGCTGAGGCAGGAGAGTCCCTTGGGCCCTGGAGTTAGAGGCTGTTCAAGCTATGATCATGCCACTGCACTCCTGCCTGGGTGACAGAGGGAGACTCTGTCTCAAAACAAAATAAAAGAACACAAGGGAATTCAAATTGGACATCAGAAAGCCCAACCTACCCCATGAGGCCTGCTGAAAACTAGAAACAAGTTGATGGAAGTTAATCAAAACTCCTTCTCAGGAGAGATTTTCTTTGCACAAGGTTGTTCCACTTCTGAGGAGGGTAAAAAACAGCTATATTTCTTCCCATATTTTTTTTTTTTTTTTGCTTTTTGCTTTGCATTTTAAAAATTTGTATAAATTCAGGGGGTCCAAGTGCCATTCTGTTGCATGGATATATTGCATAGTGGTGAAGCCTGGGGTTTTGGAGTACTCATTGCCTGACTAATGTGCCTTGTACCCATGAAGTAATTTCTCAGCCCTACGCCCCCCCACCCTCCCACCCTTTTGAGTTTCCAGTGTCTGTCATTCCGTACTCTATGTCCACGTGTACACATTATTTAGCTTCCACTTATAAGTGAGAACATGCAGTATTTGACTTCCTATTTCTGTGTTGTTCCAGTTAAGATAGTGGCCTCCAGTTCCATCTATGTTGCCACAAAAGACATGATTTTCTTCTTTCTTATGGCTGAACAGTATGCCACTGTGTCTATATGCCACATTCTCTTGATCCATTCATCAGCTGATGGACACTTAGGTTCCTTCTATTTGAAAAGAAGGTCGACAAAGTGGAAACTTTTCAATTAAGGGTGCCTTCAAAAACACCACTTGTCATATTTATTACCTACTTCAATAACCATGGTGATCTTAATGATCATTAGAGTAATAGCTTTCAGCTATTGAGAACTTACTGCATTGAACACACCAATAGCAAGCTTATACGTACTTAGCTGTACTCCTCACAATCCCCATCCCACTCATGCAAGGCAAGAGTTACGTTTTTCTGTTTACAGATGAGAAAACCGTTCATCCATCTTAAATAATTTATCAGTAGTGACACAGCTAGTAGTAGAGCTAGGAATTTGGCCTCCATGTATTTAACTCCAAAGTTTTTTTTTTTCTAATTATGCCAGACACCTGTATTGGTTTTCCATTTGCTCCATAAACAATTACAACAAACTCTGCAGCTTAAGAAAACACGTATTTTTTATCTCACGGTTTCTGTGGGTCAGGATTTTGGGTACAGCTTACCTGTGTCCTCTGCTCAAGGTCTCACCAAGCTGCAAGAAAGATATTGGCCAGGCTGCATACTCACCTGGAGGCTTGACGAGGGGATTTTATCAACTCAGCAAGGAGAATCTCTCACCTGAGCTGGGGCCGAGTTTCTCTTTGAAGGGCTTTCACCTGATTAAGTAATACCCACATAGGATAATTTCCCTATAGATTAACTTAAAATTAACTGACTTCAGGACCTTCCTTATATCTGCTATTATTATATTGGCTAGAAGCAACTCTCATGTTCCACCTACGTTCAGGGACAGGAATTATGCAGTATGTGAACACCAGGGGACAGGAATCATGAGGGCAATGTGAGAATTCTGCCTGTCACACTGTCTCCCTTGAGTTGTGGTTGCAGGAGATGCAATCACAAAGAACACAAACCTGAAGTAGAAAGGGAATTGCCAGTTCTCTTCTGCCTTGACAGTTTCCTGTGGAATTGTGGTTAGTCCAATGCTAAAATGCTAATTTGTCCTTAATGTCAGCAGCAATAGAATAGTCTAGAATTTGGTCTGGAAGAACAGAGGCTGTCAACCTTGGCTGCTGTTAGAATCACCTGGGGGAGGTTTTGAACCATAAGCATGTTCTCTCAGAGATCCTGATTTAACTGGTGTGGGGTGAGGCCTGAGCAACTCTTGTTTTTGCTCTTAACTTCCTGAGTCCCTAATGTGCAGTCAAACTGAGAATATCTGGAGCAGTGATGGATAAGGTGTGATGTGTTTATTCCAAGAGTATGTACAAGGCAGTCTCCTGGGATGTGAGAATGAAACCTCCAAATTTCAAAAAAAAATAAAAGTATTTTTAGGTTTAAAACTAAAAGAGAAAAAAACTTTAGACTTCTAGTTTCTAGTCTGACACATAAAGAGCTTGAAAGTCATCACTCCCATCCTCACAACAAGAGCAAAGCAGAACAAGCTGAATATCAACAACTTGTTTTAGATTCCCCAAAGAACTGAGTCACAGGGAAACCCACTGCTCCAGCTCTGAAGAGACAGGTGCATACATAAAGTCATGGCTTACTGGAAGCAGAAGCCCAGAAGGAGAAGCCAAAGCTGCCAGCTGCAATCAATATCAGTAGGAATGCTTTAAATTATAATCAATGAATTGCTGGAGGCTCCATGTAGATTTGCTTGAGAGTTAACATCTCTGAGGCGGCCCAGTCTCAGAAAGGGCCCCATGCTTTTCCTGAGTTTTACCTCACACCACCAGGTTTTCATTGTAAAGGTCAGAGAAAAATCTCCCCTAGGAGAGAGTGGGAAGGGGCAGTAACCGTTATGAAATATATGAATAGGCAGAACTCTCTATTCTCCTTAACAAGGCTTACCCTCACCCTCAAGAGAAACAGTGTTACTTAAGCCTGACCAACTGGGGCTTTACCAAAGTCTGACCAACCAGAGAAAAACAATATATATCCAACTCTGACTCATGAAAAGACTGAGACCCAGTCAGAGTACTATAGACTGTTTCCCTTCCTCCCACATTTTACCGTATCAATAGTGCATCTTATAATAACAGGGTATTGCAGTTCAAAGAAATGTACGTTTCAAACCCTACTTAAGAGGTTTTTAGGAAAACCTAAAGACAACAGGAAAGACAAAAATAAGAACACTAGAGAAAATTTTGGCCTTTGACACCCAGGAAAGAATCAGTGAACTTGAACAAATGTCAATAAAAACTTTTAAAACTGAAATGCAGAGAAAAAAAGAACAAAAACAAACACAACAATATATTCAGGGACTGTGGGACAATTATAAAAGATATATACATAATGAGAATACCAGTAAAGAAAAAAGAAAAAAAGGAAGAGATGAAATACTTCAAGAAATAACGTCTGAGAATTTTTCAAAATTAATGACAGCAAGCCAAGACCCAGGAAGCCCCCAAAAGACACTAAGCAGGATAAACACACAAAATATATACAATAGGCATATCATATGTGAACTGTGAAGAAATCAAAGACAAAGAAAAAATCTTGAAAGACACCGGAGGGGGTGATAAAATCTTACCTACAGGGGAACAGAATAAGACTTAGATTGGACTTCTCCTCAGAAGCTATGCAAGCAAGAAGGTAATGGAGGGAAATATTTAAAGTGTTGAAATAAGAAACCACTGTAAAACCAAAGAAAATGACTGAAGCAAGTCTCAATCAATTTAGAGATTTATATTGTCAAGGTTGAGGACGTGCCTGGGAAAAAAGAACACAAAATCACAGGAACATCTGTGATCTGTGCTTTGTCCAAAGAGGGTTTGGGGACTTCAATATTTCCAGTAGAAAGAATGAGCAGTATGGGGGAACGGAAAGGGAAAAACGGGAAGGGTAGATAGAAGAGGCAAGTGGTTGCATTCTTTTGAGGCTTTGATCAATGTTCACTGAATTCACATTTTACATGTGAAAAGAGGGGGTTGATGTGGTTTGGGTATTTGCTCTGTTTAAATCTTATGTTGAAATGTGGTCCCCACTACTAGAGGTGGAGCCTGGTGGGAGGGGTTTGGGTCACGGGGGAATATCTTTTGTGGCTTGATGCTGTCCTTGTGATAGTGAGTTCTCACAAGATTTGGTTTTTTAACAGTGTGTGACATCTTGCCCCTCACTCTTTCGCTTGCTCCCACCCCTACCATGTGATGTGCCTGTTCCCACTTTGCCTTCTGCCATGAGTAAAGTTCCTTGAGACCTTCCCAGGAGCCTAGCAGATGCCAGTGCCATGCTTTCTGTATAGCCTGCAGAACTATAAGCAAATTAAACCTCTTTTCTCTATAAATTACCTAGTCTCAAGTATTGCTTTATAGCATTGTTCTTGAAGTTAGGCTGCAAGAACAGCCTAACACATAAAATTGGTCATGAGAGTGAGACATTGGTATAAAGATACCCGAAAAATGTGGAAGCAACTTTGGAACTTGGTAACATACAGAGGCTTAAAGAGTTCAGAGGACTCAGAAGAAGACGAGAAGATGAGGGAAAGTCTGGAACCTCTTAGGGACTGGTTAGACAGTGGTGACCAAAATTCTGATGCTGATATGAACAGTAAAATCCAGGCTGCTGAGGTCTCAGATGGAAGTGAGGAACTTATTGGGTACTGGAGCAAAGGTCATCCATGTTATATCTTAGCAAAGAACATGACTGTACTGTGTTCATGTCCTAGAGATCTGTGGAAGTTTGAACTTGAGAGTAATGACTTAAGGTATCTGATGGAAGAAATTGCTCAACAGCAAGGCACTCAAGATATGGCCTGGCTGCTTCTAACAGCCTATCTCAGATGCAGGAGCAAAGAAATGACTTAAAGTTGGAAGTTATATTTAAAGAGAAAGCAGAATGTAAAAGTTTGAAAAATTGATCAGGACAAATATCCATGCCATATTCTGCTCTTAGCCCCACAATCTCATGTCCTTCTTGCATTTCAAAATACAATCATCCCTTCTCAATAGTACCCCAAAGTCTTAATACATTCAGCACTAAGTCAAAAGTCCCAAGTCCTAAGTCCAAATTCTCATCAGGAAATGAATTCCTTAAATCTATGTGCCTGTAAAATCAAAACAAGTTATTTACTTCCAAGACACAATGAGGGTACTGACACAGGGTAAACATTCCCATTTCAAAAGGGAGAAATTGACCAAAAGAAAGGAGCTATGGGTCCCACACAATTCTGAAACCTAGCAAGGCAGTCATTAAATCCTTTTTTTTTTTTTCAGGTGGAGTCTCGCTCTGTTGCCAGGCTGGAGTGCAGTGGCATGATCTCAGCTATCTGCAAACTCCACCTCCTGGGTTCAGGTTCAAGAGATTTTCCTGCCTCAGCTTCCCAAGTAGCTGGGACTACAAGCATGCACCACCAAGCCCGGCTAATTTTTATTTTTAGTAGAGATAGAGTTTCACCATGTTGGCCAGTGTGGTCTCGATCCCTTGACCTCATGATCAGGCCACCTCAGCCTCCCAAAGTGCTGGAATTACAGGCATGAGCCACTGTGCCTGGCTCATTAAATCTTAGAGCTCCAAAATAGTCTCCTTTGATTCCATGTGCCACATCCAGGGTGCACTGCTGCAAGAAATGGGCTCCCAAAGTCTTGGCAGCTCTGCCTCTGTGTCTTTGTAGGGCACAGCCCCTGTAGCTGCCTCCTGGGTTGGAACTGAGTGCTTGTGCTTTTTCCACGTGCATGATGTGAGCTGCTTGGTAGATCTCTCATTTCGGGGTCTGGAGGACAGTGGCACCTCTCCCTAGCTCCAGGAGGAAGTGCCCCAGTGGGGACTCTGTGTGGAGCCTCCAACCCCATATTGACCCTCAGAACTGCCGTAGTAGAGGTTCTCTGTGAGGGCTGCAGCAGGCTTCTGCCTGGACACTCAGGCTTTTCCATACATCCTCTGAAATATAGGTTGAGGCTGCCAAGCCTCCTTTATCCTTGTACCCTGCAAGCCTGCAAATTGAACATCATGTGGAAGCCACCAAGGCTTATGGCTTGCAACCTCTGAAGCAGTGGCTGGAAGTGTACCTGAGGAACCCTTTGAGCTGAGGCTGGAGCTGGAGCATCCTGGATGCAGGGAGCAGTGTTCTAAGGCTGTAAACGGCAGCAGGGCCCTGGGCCTGGCCTACAAAACCATTCTTTCCTCATAGGCCTGTAGGTGTGTGATGGGAGGGGCGACTGGAAGTCTTCTAAAATGCCTTCAAGGTCTTTTCCGCATTGCCTTGGCTACCAGCATCTGGCTTTCTTTCAATCATGCAAATATCTCTAGCAAGTGGCTGTCTGCAGCCTACTTGAATTTCTCTCCTGATAATGCTTTTTTTTCTCTGCCATATGGCTAGGCTGCTGTAGCTCCAGCCTCAGCTCAAAGGGCTCCAGGTACACTTCTAGCCACTACTTCAGTGGCTGCAAGCCATAAGCCTTGGTGGCTTCCATGTGCTGTTAAATTTGCATGTTTGCAGGGTACAAGAGTAACGGCGGCTTGGGAGCCTCAACTTATATTTCAGAGGATGTATGTCCAGGCAGAAGCTTGCTGCAGCCCTCACAGAGAACCTCTACTAGGGCAGTTCTGAGGGTCAATATGGGGTTGGAGGCTCCACACAGAGTTCCCATTGGGGCACCTCCTCGTGGAGCTGGGGGAAGGGACAACTGTTCTCCAGCCCCCGGAATGATAGATCCACCAAGCAGCTCACATAGTGCGTGTGGAAAAAGCACAAGCACTCAACTCCAACTTACAAGGCAGCTGCAGGGACTGTGCCCTACAAAGACACCGAGGCAGAGCGACCAAGGCTTTAGGAGCCCATTTCTTGCAGCAGTGTGCCCTGGATGTGGGACATGGAATCAAAGGAGACTATTTTGGAGCTTTAAGATTTAATGACTGCCCTGCTAGGTTTAAGACTTGCATGGGGCCTGTAGTCCCTTCCTTTTGGCCAATTTCTCCCCTTTGGAATGGGAATGTTTACCCTGTGTCAGTACCCTCATTGTATCTTGGAAGTAAATGACTTGTTTTGATTTTACGGGCACACAGATTAAGGAACTCATTTCCTGATGAGACTTTGGACTTAGGATTTGGGACTTTTGACTTAATGCTGGAATGAGTTGTTAAGACTTTGGAGGACTATTGAGATTGTAATTTAAAATGCAAGAATGACATGAGATTTGTGGGGCTAAGAACAGAATATGGTATGGATATTTGTCCTGACCAAATCTCATTTTGAAATGTGGTCCCCAATGTTGGAGGTGGGGCCTAGTGGGAAGGATTTGGGTAGTAATGGCAGATCCTTCAAGGCTTGATGCTGTCCTCATGATAGTGAGCTCTTACAAGATCTGGTTGTTTAGAAGTGTGTGGCGTCTTGCCCCTCACTGTCTCTCTTGCTCCCACTGCTGCCATGTAACATGCCTGCTCCTGCTTCACCTTCTGTCATGAGGAAAAGCTCCCTGAGGCTTCTCAGAAGCCTAGAAGTTGCCAGCACCATGTTTCCTGTCCAGCCTGCAGATGTGAGCCAATTAAATCTCTTTTCTTTATAAATTACTCAGTCTCAGGTATTTCTTTATAGCAATGCAAAAACAGCCTAACAAAGGGTTAGGCTGTAAAGAAAACTGTGCATTCATCTGTCATTCATGTGAATCTGAATTTTCATATAAGATAATTAAACACAGAGTAGAGGAAGTAGTGAAATACACATTTATCTCAGGTGAGTGGAGGGATGACTTCTAGTCCTGTCTTTGCCCTGTACCTGTGAAGATAAGCTGTTGATTTACATTGTCAGGGTGAAATTCAACAGATCTCTGTTTTAGGGTAAAGATCTTAGGCACCACAAAAAGTTTTCTTGTGAGCAAATTGTGAGGGAGCCCTCCTGACCACAGGGGGTATGTGGCTTTTCTATTTTTGCAGCTATCTACATTTAGGAACAAAATAGGAGACAGTTTGCACCACTCAGTTCCCAAGCTTAACTTTTCCCTATGGCATAGTGAATTTGGGGTTCTGAAATTTTATTTTCCATTTATACCATCAACCTGGAATTTTATATTCAGCAAAAATATCCTTCAAAAGAAAGGTGAAATAAAGACTAGGCTTTCTTAGACAAATGAAAATCGAGGGAATTTCTCATCAATAGACCTGCAATTAATGTTAAAAGTTCTTCAGAGGAAAGAAAAATTACATAGGTCAGAAATGTGGATCTACATAAAGAAAGCATATTAGAGAGGATTAAATGAAGGTAAAATAAAATGTTTTATTTTTCTTATCTTAATCTAACAGATAACAGTTTGTTCAAAATAATGTTACCAAAAATGTGTTTGATAATTATAGCTTATGGATAAGTGAAATGAGCGACAGCAACTTTGTAAGGGACAAGAGGAAGAATTAAGAATACTTTGTTGTTAAAAGGTTGCACCACCCATAAAATGGTATAGTGTCATTTGATAGTAGGCTTGGATTTGTGATAAATATACACCACATACTCTAGGGCAGCCACTTTTTTTTTTTTAATACTTTAAGTTCTAGGGTACATGTGCATAACGTGCAGGTTTGTTACATATGTATACTTGTGCCATGTTGGTGTGCTGCACCCATCAACTCGTCAGCACCTAGGGCAGCCACTTTTTAAAAAGTGTAATTGATACACTAAGGGGAGAAAATGGACTTATATTAAATGTTTGATTAAAATAAGAGAAGGCAGAAAAAAAGAGTAGAAAACAAAAATGAAGCAAAGAATGAGGAAAATGAATGGAAAATTGTTGTAAATATGATAGATGTTAACAACTATGTTAATAACCACGTTAAGTGTAAGACTGTCAGAACGAATAAAAAATACATAAGTCCCAACTGTATATTGTCTATAAGAAGCTTTAATGATATTTAATATTAATAGAAAAGCAAGTATACGATTCATAAGTACACACATTAGGCTATATACTCAAAATCTTTTTTTGAAGGTGGGAGTGAGCAATCCAAACTGCTTAAAAGCTACTCATCGAGAGTAGAACACTTTCAAATTTCATTGTGCGTAGGAATCACCTGGAGACCTTGTTACAATGCAGATTTTGGATCACTGAGCTTAAGATGGAGCTGAAATTCTGCACTTCAAAAGAGAACCCCAGGGATTCGGATACTGGCCTTCCTCAGACCTCACTTTGAGTAGCAAGGGTGTAGAAGATGTATTTCAAACCCCAATAACTGTCACTGCATCTAAGACGGAAACATAAGATCTGTACTACTGACAGTTTTCCCCTCCCTGCAATGATAATGCATTCACATACTACTGGTGAACTTTTTTTTTTTTTTTAATATTTTAGGGCAAACAGAAATAAGACTGTATCTAAACGGTAAGAAAAAAAGTGAAGAAAAAAAGAAGGAAGCATAGAGGAAGGGAAGGAGAAAGAAAGAAAGAAAGAGGAGAATTAGGAATGAAGAGAGGGGCTGCTATGAAATGAATATTTGTTTTTGTCAAAGCTCATGCTGAAATTTAATTACCCTATTGTGACAATTTTGGGAGGTGGGATCTTTAAGAGGTGTTTGGGTCATGAGGTCATCACACTCGTAACGGACTAACACTATTATCATAGGAGTGGGTTTGTTATCTCAGGAGTGGGCTCACTCCATCTCTTCCTCTCTTTCACTATCTCTCTGCCCTCTCTTTGGCCACCGTGTGATGCCTTCTGCCATGTTATCATGCAACAAAAAAGGCCCCAGCAAGGTGCCAGCACCTTGATATTGAACTTCCCAGCCTCCAGAACTGTGAGCCAATAAATTTCTGTTTGTCATCATTTACCCAGTCTCAAGTATTCTGTTATAGCAGCACAAAAGACTAAGACAGGAAGTAATGAGTTAGAATACAGGAGAACGTTACTCTGTCTTTGGGGTCATGAATCAAATAATACAGAAAGTAAAACAAAGATTTTAAAAATCAAGATTTTACTTTTATGACTCATTCAGACCATTTTAAGACTTACGATTACACTATAAGGAATATTTTGAAATAGGGGTCTAGGGAGCAGGCTTTAATTGTTCACTTTCAGCCTTTATGGCTACTGAAGGAAATCTTGTGATGGGACCTCTATGAAGGAGAGGTGGCAAAGAGCCAAGTCCTATCCAGCAGCCTTAATTCTTGGGAGAGAGTTTTGGGAGAAAATCTTGATTGTCTAATAGTAACCAAAAGCCAGAACAAGCAGGTTGGAGTTCAAGACCAGCCTGTAGGGAGGGAAAGGAAGCACTGCAGGCCCAGATGCTTTGCCATCCCTTCGGCAAAAGCAAATTCTGAAGACCCTCAACAGGTGGACTTAAGGGGGATATAAATTATTGTGAGAAAAGAGGGTAAAGTTACAGATTTAGAAAGAATTATAGAGGTTACTTGAACTACTTCTATGCTTCTGATATACTCCTCATTATGGCTTCTGCTCTCTCTACTCCCTTTATATCCTTCCTACCAAAAGTTATAAGTTCACCTGTGACCTCTTAATTTCAAAATCTACAGAACATTTCTCAGTATTTCCAACAGAATATTTGGCAACATCTGCCTCTAGTATAATCAAAACAATAAATAAATACATCATACATACTTTTTTAAAAAAAACAGATAAATACATAGGTTTTGAGGAGGAAGGGACTGGTTCACCAGCTCAGGATTTCTTCCCGCACCCTTGATAACAGGTTAGACTCCTCCTTTGTCTCCTCTTCTAACCAGTTTTTCAGTGTCTGTATGTGTCTCTTTTAAAATGTGGTTCCCAGAGGTAAAATGTATTTTTCATGTGAGGTTTGGCCAAGGGAGAGTACAATGGAAATCTTCCTATTTTTCCTGTTGACTTTTCTAAGAAAGAAGTCAAGTGCAAGAGCTAAAGAGAAGAGTGTCACATGGCCACCCTAATGTTGATCTTGTAGATTGCCTCCTTAAAGTTCTTCAGACAAATGGATCTAAGTTGCCTTTCCACAAGCCAAACCTATCCAATACAGGATCATAATAAAATGATATGTCTCATTAATAATAATAATAAAATAAATACAACTAACTTATAATAATTTTTTTTCAACAAGTGGTTCCCTTTTCTGAAAACAAAACACTGGCTACATAGGAAAATAATATGTTATTGTTTGCAAATAATCTTATCATTTCTTGGCAACTTCTGTTAACAAATTACTGTCCCATTAAAGTGAAACCTAAAACCATTATAAATTATTCCCTATCTTGTGCAGTTGATTCTGAGATCATTAAGTGGCTTGAATATTAATAAAGCTAGATAATGCAGTTGGTGAGACTACAGTAAGCAACTGATTGCTTACGGTATCCATCTCTGCTATTGACTCTGATATTTGGCCTTGAGAAAATCATTTCCTTACTTATCCTCATTTCCCTATCTGTAAAATGGGCCTGTTGGATTTTTAAGTTCTGTTTTGCCTAGGCTGATCCGCCTGGCCACATTCCATCTTTTCTGCTCAAAACATCCCATGGCGTCTACAATCACCTTTGTCTCCTTAGCCCTACCTTCTGAAATCACATTCATTCTCCTACCAGATCCTCATCTCTCCTCCATTGGATCTTCTTCTGGGCACCAGTCCCACCGCTTGCACACACCACCCCTGCAACAATGCACCAACGTGCAAGGAAAAAGAAACTGCATTCACAGACCCTCACTGAGATTTGTCACATTAAAGTGCATCTAAAACACAGATACATAACTGGGGATGAGGTTAGTTTCTGTATTCTGACTTCCATTGGATTCCTTGGGACAGTAATAAATAGTCCATGAGAACAGTCCCTGAGGAAAGCGGCCTGTCACTAGGCCTCTCTTGGGGGCAGGAGACCTGCAGTGTTAACTTGACTCCACCTCCACTTTACCAATAGACTCAGCCCTATTTCTGGGCTCCTTTTTTCCCCAAGCTGCCTGGGGAGATTCAGCTTATCTCCTCCACCTTTCCAGTGGCCTTGGAGACTGGTGAAACTGGTTTTTCCTGAGGTTCTTTGAGGTACCTTTGACTTTGCTCTTGGTTCATTCCTTCCTCAGGACCCTCTTTAAAGTAGAGGTCAGGGTTATCTTGCTTTCCACTTAAACTCTCCATTTTCAGGTTTTTCTACCGAGGAAGGACCTGCAGGTCACAATATAAAGAGTGGTACAGAAAAGAATGCAGGTTCTCATTCCCTAAGCAGTGGCCCATTGAATGGATGCTGGGGATTTATCCCCCTCTCTGTCTCCACATCCACAAAGTCCAATCCATGGAGATTGCACTTCAATCTGTTTATACCACTCTCTGCAGACAGGGCTTTTACCACCTCCTTCAGCCACCCATCTCTGCACCCAGTACAGGAAATTAATATGTTTATCTGCCAGAATTTACCCAAGTAGCTCTTTTCTGAGGATAAGCAGCATTTAAAGAGAACTACTTATGGGAGGCAGGGGCAGGAAACCAATGGGTTTCTTGTATTTTCAAGCTGATAATGAAAGAAGGAAGCCAGAGATGAAAGTCATCTGCATATCCAAAATTTTATCCCATTTATCAAAATCTTTCTAAAATTTAGATTAGCATGAAAATCTGTTTTCTGAAAAGTTCAAGAATTATCTGCTTTGACATAAACCCTTCCTGCATTCAGAGAATGAATGCGTTGTAGCTTTAAGAAGGGCAACCCTACCCTTGTTCTCACACCAAATTGCACTCCACATTTGGAGCCCTTTAGCAACTGAGCTGAGGCAAGTAAGTGCTGAAGGTGCTGTGCAGCAGGCAACTCCTGGAGTCCTGCCAGGCAGACATGGCAGAGTACAGCCTTGCACACACATGCTCACCCACACTGAGGTCGTTACTCTTTGGTGTGATGGCTGTACCCACTGAGCAGCCAGGGACAATTTTTCCCTCCCTGGGACATGTGGCAATGTCTGAGACAATTTTTAGTTATCACAGCTGGTATGTGGGTGGGGTGGGGCACAGGGGGTTGTTATTAGTATCTAGTGGATAGAAGCCAAGAATGCTGCTATGCTTTCTACAAAGCCCAGAACAGCCCTTCTTCAGCCCAAGATGTCAATTGTGCTGAGATTGAGAAATGCTACCTTTAGAGTAACCAGTTTGGGAAAAGAGTCATTTCTCCTATGTATTTTCAGATCTACCATCTCCCAAGCTCCAATTCTGAATGCATTCATTCTCTCATTCATTTATTCATTCATTCATTCTATATGCATATATTGAACTCCTACTACTGTATAACAAATGCTGTGTAGGTGCCGAATAAAGTGGCAAGAGGAAGTAGCCATGATCCTTGTCCTTAAAGAGAATGCAATCATGCAGGGAGAGAGATCAACATTAAGAGTATATACTTGAGGAGATCAAGACCATCCTGGCTAACACAGTGAAACCCCATCCCTACTAAAAAATACAAAAAACTAGCCGGGCGAGGTGGCAGGCGCCTGTAGTCCCAGCTACTCGGGAGGCTGAGGCAGGAGAATGGCGTAAACCCAGGAGGCGGAGCTTGCAGTGAGCTGAGATCTGGCCACTACACTCTAGCCTGGGCGACAGAGCGAGACACAGTCTCAAAAAAAAAAAAAAAAAAGAGTATATACTTGACAGCAGACATCATTCTAAGCACTTTGCTTATTCATTTAATTCTTACAATAGTCCTATGGGATGGGTACTATTATTATTCCTAGGTCATCAGTGAGATCATTGAGGCAATAGGTAGAGAGGTTAAGTAACTTGCACAGGATCACACAGACAACAGGTAGTGGAGGCAGGATTCAGGCATAGGCCAGCAGGTGACAGAGCCCATCTATGCTTTTAACCAGCATGCCCTGCTGCCTGTCATGTAAACAAACACACAGCTGGAATGGTAGTAAATTATTTAAAAAGGAGAGGAAAATGAAGCTTTGAATGGCTATTATAAAAGGAAGTATAATACAGTCAGGAGGCTCTGAAGAGAACTCCTTGAGGAAATGGCACTTGGGCTAAGATCTGAGGAGTTGACAACGGAGACAGAGAAGGGTCTTCCAGGCAGAGGGACAGTATGTGTATTTGTTTTCTGTTATTGCTGTAACAAATCACCACATAGTGGCTTAAGACAACACACATTTATTCTCTTATAGTTCTATGGTTTAGACACATGATGCGAGTCTCACTGAGCTAAAATCAAGATGTTGGCAGAAGTGCATTCCTTTCTGAAGGCTCTAGGAGGAGTCTGTTTCCTTGCCTTTTCCAGCTTCTAGGGGCTGCCTGCATTCTTTGGCTCATGGCTCCTTTCCATCTTCAGAGCCAGCGATGTCTGATTGAGTCCATCTCTCATCAAATCATTTCAACCTTTTATTCTGCTCCCTCTGCTACTCTTAAGGGCCCTTGTGATTACACTGAGCCCACCCAGATAATCCAGAATGATCTCTCTATGTTAAGGTTAGTTGATTAACAATCTTAATTCCATCTGCAACCTTATTTCCCCTTTGCCAGGCGATGAAACATATTCACAGGTTCTGGGGATTAAGGTGTGGACATCTTTGGGAGGTCATTCTTCCGCCTATTACAGACAGCATGTCAAAAGCCTTGCAGAAGAAGCAAAGAGACAAGTATGAGAGGTGGCAGAAGGTCCACGTGGTTGAAACTAAGGAAAGGAAGGGAGAAGGGAGGCTAGGCCACAGAGCCAGACATGATGGACCTTGGTAGCTACATTAGAAATGTGGTCTTCTTCCTGAGAGCAAGGGTTAGCTCCGAAACATGTTAACCAGGGCATTGGTGTGACTGGATTAGCATTCTGACAACAGGTGGTAGAGGTAGGTGTTTAACAAGGAGAGAGTAGAGGGAGAGGCCAAAGTGGGGCAGGTGGACCCGTTGGGGAGGAGAGGGGGTGCAGGTGGGAAGTGATGGCAGTCTAGAATGGAATTTAAGATAGAGACAGACAGGAAGATGAAGATTCAAGAGGTGTTTCTGAGATTAAATCAATAGAACTTGGGTTTGGGTGAGTAGGAAATGGAGAATGAGAGAGAGGGAGAAGTCAGGGAGGCTCCTGGGCTTGGGTGACCAGTAGTGCCACAGAGAATGAGAACAATTGAGGAGGAGCTCCTGGAGGTGGGGGGAAATTGGCTTTGAATGCATTAAATTTGAAGTGCCCAAAAGGAAACGCCAGCTAGGCTGGTGGATCTGTGAGTCAAGAGCCCAGAGGAAAGGCCTTATTTATGGTTGCTACAGTGACTGTTGGATAATTCCAACTCCATGTCCTGCTGGCATCTCAAAACCAATATATCTCAGCAAATCTGTTACCTTCCCCCAAACCAACTTTGACACCTGCATCCTTTTCCCTTTTAAGGCACCATCCTACAAGGTCAGAAGTCTTATCTGACTTATCTTACCAGGCCCTGTACAGGGCAGCAACGTGTCTGGACTCTTGTAAGAGAATAATAAACATGGTAGAATAAATAACTGATTAAACCAATGAATTAATCAATTACCTCTAAGTCTCTTTCTCTGGGTCCCCCTGCCCTACTCCCTGCATCACACTCTCTTATTCTGTTTCTTTTGGGCAAAAAGTCAGGTCTGTTTAGTTTACAAAGACCTGGGGTCAAATTGTGTTTTGACCCTAGCACCTGTAGCCACAGGACCTTTGACCTTAAAACTGCAAAGGGCTCTGTTTCTTTAAGCAGCTCAGCCAGACACTCAGAGAGAAACTTAACAAAACTGACAATCATTGCTGGATTTTATTATTTGTTTGGGTGTCTAAAATCAGAGTTATTTCCCGTAAGAGATATGTTTCATAAAGCATTGCTATAAATTGACTCACTTAAATATAAAATTGTAGCTTTTTCAATCAGATAAATATATTTCCATGTAGATATTATTTTGTGAATTCATGTTCTTTGTCCTTTAAAGTTTCCAGGAACTCTACACTCATTCACCACACAGAACTGCAGTAGAGAGAGAAACAACTGCTCACAAAGGAATGGTCCACTGGGTTAGAGCCTCCCTGAGCTTAAACCCTGATTAATCAATCACTCAGAAAAGTATCCATTAAGCTCTGCTGTATTCATCACTGTAAAAAAAAAAAAAAAAGAATTACAGACATGGTGCTTTAAAAGCTTGTGGGCTGAGACTCTTTCCTGCCGTTTGCTTTTGCACCATACTTGTTAGATGTTTAAACAAGAAATTGAACAAAAACACAGCAAAATGCTAAAAAGAGTTCTGGAGTTCTCTTTAGATCAAATGGTAGCTCATTCTATCACAACAAAACTGTAGTCAGATAATTTTCCTTTTCTTCATTCACCAAATGAACTTTATTGAATACCTATTATTTGCCAAGCAGAGAGAATACAGCTAGGAAGAGTCTGCTCCAGTTCCCCACGGGACTCACATTCGAGAAGGAGGAGATAGTCAATCAGCACTAAATAAGCAGAAAAATACTAAGTCTTCATGATTGCAATAGGACTGTGTGAAATGAAGAAATACTGTAGGCTAGACTTTTAGGAAATGCCTGTCACCATAGTTAATATTTAAGCTAAAATATGAATAATAGGGAAAAAGCGGGGGCATAATACAAAAATCTGGGGGAAGCATCCCAAATATTTCTTGACTAAAAACTACATAAAACAGGGACTGAGCCCTGTTTAACATTACAGTCACTGGAGTTACTACACAGAGTGTTAGCTCTGGGTACTCAAAAAGGAGCAGGTATTTACAGTCTTTAAAATATAGATAATCACCTCCAGGACCTACCTAACCTCTTGACACTTTGCAAGGCTCTCTAAACCAGTACCATAATCACTACAAAGCTGTGCTTAGAGGCTTTGAGCCAGCAGATCCAGCCCTTACCCCCATATCTGGGCACAAAGACTCTTTTTTTTAAGCTAGAAATTTTCTAACCTTGACTCCTTTCTAACATTTTTCATTTCCTATTTATCTTTTACTGGGTTCAAGGTTTTGCCCAGTTTCCAGGTGGGTCCTGCTTTGGCACGTTAGGAGTAACTGCAGAAAAACCCCTCCCTTCACTTCTGAACCACAGTAAAGGAAATGCTTGGACTAGAAAAAGCAGGAACCACTTCACCTCTCTCCCTGCTCCCCAAAATACTCCTCGTAGCAGACTTGGAGCACAGATTCCCTCAGTCTTCTCTTCTAGGACATCACATCCTCCACCATAGGAAATTCCTTCTCATGACCAGTTCCTCCAGCTACAACTTTATTCCATGTATGGAGCTGGTTCTTGCTGCTAAAACCAGTGGCTGACTCTTCACAGACTCAACACAGCTGAGGAAAAAATTGGTGAACTTGAAGATGGCTCAATGGAAATTAAACAAACTGAAGCACAAAGGCAAAAAAAAAAAAAGGGGGTAGAAAACATAACAAAGTGAAACAAAAACAGAATACAGCATCCAAGAGCTGTGGGATGATAAAAGTTAATGGCTGGACATGCAGTCATCACATAAACTGGAAGGGTACTAGGGTTATTAGTTCAACCTGTCCCCACCTAACCCCTAGTTATACAGCATTAACTTCAAAGTCACCCTGAAAGTCAGCTCCCAATCTTAATTTCTCAGTCATCTTCCTTGGCTAGCAAATTCTAATATTCTAATATAGAGATGGTCTTAGCAGTGATGAAAATGATGTTCTCATGGCATAGTTTGGGGGTCATTAAAATAGGATTGCCAGATAAAATGCAGAATATCCAGTTCAATTTGAATTTCAGATTTTTAATCTAAAGCTTGTCTTATGCAATATTTGGGACATACTTATACTAAGAAAGTATTCATTGATTACCTGAAATTCTAATTGAATGGGGCACCCATATTTTCATTTGCTAAATCTGCTAACTCTACATTAAAAGTCACCATGCAATCCACTCAAAAATCTCTCCTTTTTGACCATCCACATTACCTCTTCCTAATAAAACCATGGATTGGTTTATCAGGTCTACCAGGCATTAACCTAAGCTGTAGGTGCTTGGTGAAGCACGGGGCATACCATGGAAGAGTGGCAGGAGAAAACCTGCCACAGATGAGAAAAGCTCTGAGTCCAGAATCAGAACATCCTGTTCTAGAACCAGCTCTGCCTCTTACAAATTGGGCACCTCACTGAACTTCTGTGTCTCACCTTCCCAGCGCATAAAATGCCAATTACAGTCCCACTTAGTCCCCTCTCCCAAGCTCTCAGGTGATCCTCAGCACAGCTCTCCACGGAAACATAATTTGAAAACCATATAGGAAGACACGCCCATCTGGCAGTGGTATTATTGTTCCTTATGGGAAGAAATGAGAAAAAAACCAAGCCGCCAGGCAGAGGGTTCTGGATATGGGAAGGAAAGGCCTCAGATGCTCTTTGCCTGTCTATCTTGCCCCTCACTGCCATTAGCAACACCTGCTGTCATCAGACCTGCCCACTTCTCCCCCGACAAATTGTATTTCAAACCATTATCGGTCAATAGCCTTTATTTTTGGACTTTGCCATCATGAGCACCCCAGGCGCCACCAGGCTCTGTGATGTCAGTGTGGCTGAGCTTGGCCTGGTCAATTCTCAAAGGGGAAACTGCCAAGGGGACTGTGGGACGGCTCAGTGATACGAGACCCTGTCCTCTGAGCCAACTCTGATGACAGCCGGGTGAAGTAAGCCTCCGTCAGGGACACCATTCACCTGCTGGCTTCTGGCCTCTCTCTAGCGATGATCAGCACCCAGCAAACTGGCTCGGGCATGAGTAACAAGACAGGTTTATTTCACGTGGCTCCTGGCGAGGGAGCAGTGGCCTGGATTCCATACATCAATAAGAGGACAACAGCAAGCTGGCACTGGCCTGGAATTAGTACTCCCAACCTGGTTCTCCAGGGCTGCTCTGCCATCTCTTGAGACTCCAGACTCTGAATCCAAGGCTCAACTGCCCCATTTTAGATGCCTCATGAGCCTAAATGACCTGCCTCCAAGGCCAGATCCACCCTTCCCCTGCTGTCTCTCCCTCGCCAACATCCACGGCAGTCTCCACATTCAGGAGAAAGAAGCCTTAGGTATTTCCTCTGAATCTGAAAAAGGGAATTAGCATGAGCAGCAACAAGCTCCCCTGGGCTCAGGGGCTCTTTAGTTATAAGAGGGAACGTGTTGTAGTTACAGTTAGAGAGGCTTGAACTAGACAACAGGAATTTGTACACTGCCACTGCAGCATGAGGACACAGATTGGAGATAGAGGGACATGTTACCAAAGGAGGTTACAGACAGCCCTACTCTCATGTTTTCTGATCCAAAGACAAGGGACTGTGGCAGGCCCAGAAAGAAAACTCCAGAGACAGAAAAATTGTGATTCTTTGCACCATGAAATAAGCTAGAGCACAACTGAATGTCTGCTTGGAACACACGACATCCACAGGAACATCTTTCAACACAGGAGGTCTTCTCTACGCATATCCCTGGTGATAGGACAACAGGGGGCTCAAGTTTCTCCAGCCAGTAGCAGGTGAGTTGCACCCAGGCCTGTCAATTTCATGCACACCTGACCCAGTGGATCATGCTGCCCTCCAAACCTCCCTTAGCTTCCATATTGACCCTGGGCACTACAGGTCTAGGAATGTGCACAAGAATTAAGACAGCTACATGCTCTTACACACATGGAGCCCATCAATGGCTGTTCAAAAGTCCAGTCAAGGAAGGAGAGGCTAAGAGGGGCCCCTGGGGAAAGTGTAGAAGGTCCCACTGGGAAGCTGCCTCTTGGGCTTCTTTCGGAGCAGGAGCACCTATCTGGCCTGAGGCCTGTCCCTACTGGCTCTCTCTGAAATGGCTTCTCTCTGTCCCTCCAGACCAGATCTGGTTTCAAAAGACTTGGAACTCTCCAAGCCCTTGCCTGCTGTGAACTGATTTATTTGGATCCATCTGTCAGAGTGTGACTGAAGGGTGTCCGGCCAGCTAGGAGCCCAGCTGCAGCAGGTGTGTCTTGGAACGCCCTGCGAGGTGAGGCTCATATGAATTTTACCCGCCCGTTCCACTTGTTCTCTTTTTGCCCTCCTGGGAAAGACTTGGAAAGGGGTTGAGAACATCTGCATGACCCATGAGAACCAGGAAAGTGAACAGGGCACCTTGGGGGCCACAGAGCACTAAGGAGGCAGGCGTGTTGGTGCAGCAAATGGTGGGGACCCTGGCTCTAGCCTGTGATTGCACACATAAAATAAATGTTGCTGATACAAGGGTATGTACCATTTATTAATAATAAAATAAGCAACACTCTCTATTGTAAGTTCCATATGACCAATGGATTCTCACAGAATGCTTTTGCGAATTTTTGCCAAACTCTTGTGTCTATGGTGAGTTTATCATTTGCAGTTCAACTATGATTTGACAAAGGGCTGTGTTTGGCAACAGCTTGTGAAACTTTAGAAAATTTAAAAATTGGAGTAGGAGCTCTTGGGACCCAGTAGAAGCTGGGTCCCATATCCCACTGAGGCGATCCCTTGAGTGGGCACAGAAGGGTAGGGGCTGTCCCTGTCTATCTGTGCCTGCAGCACTCATCACCAACCAACCCAGTCAGCCAGTCACAGTTCAGCATTCAAGCTGTTCCCTGAATTGGACCTGCTCGCCTTAAATCACCCAAAGAAGAAAGCCAAGCAAGCAGGATCTGATAAAGTAGGAGCAGGTGTCCACAGGGAGCAGGGCCAGGGACTGATGGTAGCAGGTGGTGGGTAGCCAATAAGACTCCATAGACTGAGTGGTTCAGAGTTTGGAGAGAAGCAGCGGGCATGGAATGGGGAGAGCAGGAGCCAGGGAGGGCATTCCTGGTGAGAGGGACGGCATGAGGAAAGGCACGGGACAAAGGGCTGCCTTTTCCGGCACGCAGATCACTCTTAGATACCGTCACTAAACAAATGTTTATTGTCCACTGTGTGCAAAGCACGGTTCTAAATTAAACAAAGTCTCTGCTCTCATGGAGATTAAATTCTACCAGGGAAGAGACCCAATATACAGCAAACAAGAACCCTCCATGGTGGAGGATGCTATGAGCCAACAGCTTTTATTTCAATATAGGGAAGAACTTGATGGGGAGCCTAATCCCCAGGGATGTTAAACAGGTGCTTCTCGAAGAAAAGTCAAGTATGGCTAAGCAAAGAAAACCAGGTACCTTTCATGCACGGCTTCTCAGGACCCTGGTGCTCATGGCCATCGGGAGTCATCAGCAGGAGCTGATGGGCTGTAGTGCTTGTCAAACTTGCTTTATGGATGGAAGAAAACAAAAACATGAGTTGGGCTCCTAGGTGGAGAGTCAGAATATCTGACATCCTGGGTAGCCAGTGTGGGGATGCTAGAGCAGGTAGTCAGGCAGACATGAGCAGGGCTGGAGAGGGCTGCCTCCCACTAGCAATGTCCGGTGACCATCAGGTGATGGTCAGGCAGTTGCTACACTGTCTCTCTAAAATGAAAACTGGTCACAGCTGGTGCCAGGGAAAGGCAGTCTCCCAACAGATAGAAAACACCTGAAGCTGGTGATTAGCAGCAGCTTCCTGAAAAGATCTCAGGAGTTGGGCGAGTGGGCCCATGCATGGGCTCTCAGAGGCAAAATGGCCAAGTTTAACTGATCTATGACCTTCCTCTAAGAACACTTGACTGGTAAGGGAAAAATGCCTCAAATGAGCATGTACACAACTTCAGTAAACTCACTGGACTTGCGGCCCCTCCTAAGTGCTGGCAGGCCACTGTGCATCCTAACAGCCCACCCCAAGGGAAGAATCAGGGGAGAAGAAGTATAAACTCTGGAACCTTCCAAGGTTTAAAACCCCAAGTCAAGAACAGAACAGTGCACTTCAACCTCTCAAATTGCTTGCCTGGCCCTCTAACAAGTATACTTTACTTCCTTTCATTCCTGCTCCAAAACTTTTTAATAAACTTTCACTCCTGTTCTAAAACTTGCCTCAGTCTCTCCCTCTGCCTAATGCCCCTCAGTCAAGTTCTTTCCTCTGGAAAGGCAAGAATCGAATTGCTCCAAACTGGCATAAATTCACCACTGCTCACAAGAATATTACTTCAATGTCTGGGCTCCTGAGACCTGAATTAGGGGAAATCAGAGGAGGGGAAGGCTGATCCAGAAATGTAGCTACTCCTGTCAGCCCAGCTGCTGCTTCTCTGCATTGTCCACAACCCCCAAGTCCCCAAGAGAAATTAATCCCCCAGTGGCACTTGCACGGGGTAAGAGCTCCCACCTGGGTCTTTCTTGTCACAAGGGCCAAGCCCCGTGCTGTGGAGCAATAGCCCAGGCTTGGCAAACAAGCAGGCCCTGGACAACTTGTTTCTGGCCAGACTCCTGTGAGAGCAGTTGGAGCCTCCAGAGAGCTCACAATGAGACGCAGCTCCTGGACTCCAGATGACCTAAGAATTGACGGATTAATTAGGCTTCTCCAGGGACTTCTAAACTGTCCCGTTGGGCCACCAGAGATCCTCCAAGGTGCCTTGGGAGGTACTGAGAGAGATGAAAAGTAGCTGAGGGATAGGGCTTCAGCAACTCCTGGCCTCAGCACGGAAGACCCCTCTGCTCTCTACTGAGGCTCTGCACAGAAAGAATCATCTGATTGATAAGAAGAAAAACATATTTGCAACACACGGAGGGCTCCAGCCTTTGCCTCTGGCCCCTCCAGACATACAGCCATCTCCTATACTACTCTCACTTCATAATAGTCCTCTGACTTCTCCATGAACTTGGCAGTTGCCAGATACTCTTCACACACTCAGGTCTGCCTGTCTCCCAGTTCTGGAGAAGGGAGGCAGATGAAGGAGAAAACAGACCCAGCGAGGAGAAGGAACCACAGCTGTTAGCAGAGCAGGGGTGGCCCAGGACAAGCACTGTGTCAGCGGCTACACAATCTGAACATCCCCTCTGACAGCCCCTGCCATCCCTTGCTCCCAGCCCACAATTCCACCCAACATCAGAGCCGCTGCCCAAGAGCTCATGAAAACCCCTCTGTGTTTTTTGGCCCTGCGGTTTAGGTCCACACACAGCACACTCTACCAGTTTTTGAGCCAGCCCCGAATGACAGTCATTTTCCCCAGGATTAAAAATCCCTTTAACTGATCCTTCATGCCACACAGGCTGAGCCTGGGAAAAACATCCGGGAGGCACAGCTGGTCCACCAGCCGACCTCCCTCACAGACGGGCCTTCATGGGCATGAGCCCTGGTTCCTGCCACACCACCAGGAATGTGGCTTTGGGCCCCAGCTCCAGCCAAGAAGCTTACTCCACCGAGTAATCCTACTGCCTGGAGAAAGCCAGCAAACCTCTGTGAGCTCGTTTCTGCTTCTTTGCAATGTGGGGAAAACACACCCTATTAACTCACTTCACCATCCATTATAGCAAGCAAGGCAGTAGCTAAAAGGCAGTCAGAATCCTTAGTGAAGGCAGAGCATCTGCAGTAATTACAAGTGTCTGTTCTTTTGCAAGATTGTTGAGAGGTGCAAATCCATATTGTTAAGTTTGGGGGCAGGCTCACATAGTTTCAGTTCAATTCCTCTTGCTTTCCTTCAGCAGCCACCCAAAAGACAGCCTGATCTTGACAGAGGCTTTGACAATGGTGATTTTCACAGAAGCCCTAGATAGTCACCCCTTATCTGTCTTGGGAATAAAGTTGCTGAGGGTTGATTAGCAAAGTAGGAAAGTGCAACTGAGGCCTGGCATTTTCTAGAGGAGAGATGGCAGTGGCGACAGGGCCCATGGGGTGGGGAAGGGGGTCAGCCGTGTGAGTGGCTCCATTCCTGTTAGTGGCACCACCAGCAGACCTCCCTGGAGCCAGCCAGTCCGGCCAGACTGATTAGGCCAATTCACTCTTTATCTGGGACAAGCAGATAAGGCTGTAGCCCAAGAGGGGTGGCTATGGGATGTGCCCAGCTGGAAGGAGACCCAAGAACACTGTAGCTGATGGAGAGGGAAGGGAAGAACAGAAAGAGTTCTCTCAGAAGCCTCCTTTGCGGGTTTCAAATGGTCTCCAGTCAAGATGGCACTGAGCCTCCTGACATGCCCCACCTGAATATCTGAGGCTGGCAGTTCTCCAACTCTAGAGAGCATCAGACTCACCTAGGGGGCTCCTAAAACACAGGTGGCAGGTCCCCACCCCAGGTCCTGCTTTAGCAGGTCAGGAAGGGACTAAGAATTTGTATGTCTAACAAATTTCCGGGTCACATTAATGCTACCGGTTCAAGCACCACACTTGGAGAACTGCTGCCATAGGCCCTTGACGAAACCTGCCTGTCCAGCCCCTCCCCAGCCTCATCCTTAGGCTACTCCTCAAATCCATCTCCCTCATTGCTCCTGAGACCCTACTTCCAAGAAAGCCCCTAATGAGGAGGGATGGCCACCTCACTCCCCACAGTTTAGGGCTGTATAGGCACTGAGGTATGGGACCGTCCTGGGTTCCGCTTCCCTCATTTTAGGGTGGACTAAGCGATATTTTTGTTTGTTTGTTTGTTTGTTTGTTTGAGATGGAGTCTCACTCTGTCGCCCAGGCTGGAGTTCAGTGGTACAATCTCAACTCACTGCAATCTCCGCCTCCCGTATTCAAGCGATTCTCCTGCTTCAGCCTCTTGAGTAGCTGGGATTACAGGTGTGTGCCACCACACTTGGCTGATTTTTGCGTTTTTAGTAGAGATAGGGTTTCACCATGTTGGCCAGTCTGGTCTGGAACTTCTGGCCTCAAATGATCCACCCGCCTCAGCCTCCCAAAGTGCTGGGATTACAGGTGTGAGCCGCCACGCCCGCCCTAAGCAATTTTTCAACAAGCCCCTTTCCACACTGAAGTTCCCTGAATCCATGGAAGGGAAAAGAACATCAAGCTTTAACTGGGAACCTAGCTGGGGCCAGCTCTGTTCTTCCCATTCATCTGGACACCGGATTACACAGATGACTTCGTTTTGAACATCCACTCATATCTAAACCCCTAAATACATGTCTGAAGAGTTTTTCAGTTGTCAACTTTCCCTCATTTTCCTCCTGTCTGCTTTCTTCTCTTTGCCTCTTCTCCAGACTTAAGATTTAAGCAGAATTTTATTTCTGCAGATGTTTGATCCATTTTTTTCATACCTCAGCTGGCCACCTTTCGCCTGGGACACTCTGGTGCCCTCCCAGAATAGAATCTTGTCCACAACCATCTCCCTGACAGGCTTCCAGATGCTGCCCTGGCCAGAATCAGTCACCCAGGCTGCACCGGAAGCCACCTGTTGCCTGGTCCCAGCCTTGGCCTAAATCATAGTGGGGAGCCCTGGCAAGAGGCTCAGTGCCTGCCCTCTGAATTGCTAGCAAGATCTCTGGTACCCACACCAAGGCCTTGTAAAACTCCACAAATTTTTGTGAAAAAGAAGTGTCCCTGCAGGCAGAAGGCCTACACTGCATCACTATTTCTGCTGTCAAATGACAGCTTCAGGGTCCCACAAGTGAGAGAGGGGCAGACCCCTGCCTGGGCTAGAATTCTGTGGGTCTTGGGTCTCCACACAGAAGTTGCTGAGTCAGAAACCCCCTCTATCCTCCAGGTGTCCTGCCAGACACATATGCTTTCTCCCACTTGACTGTCACCAATAAATCATGGAGTTGGCCAAAGGCAGGTTCTCCTAACATTGCAGGTGAGAAAAGCTGAGATCCCCAGGGCAAAAACAACATGCCCAGCGTTGCACAGATAAATTCTTGGTGGAGTGGGAAAAGGGTCAGAGTCCCCCAGACTTGAACGGCTCACTTTGCTTTGACACAATTTGGCCCTGGGTGCTGTTGCCTGACTCAGATCTGACTGCATGTGCCAGGGCCAGCCTGCCCTGGCCGGTGTCTACTCTGTAACCGGACACAACCATGAAGGACATCAAGAAGGGGGCAAGGGAGCAGAGAAGATATACAAAGGGATTTGAGCGGATTTAGTTACAAAGTTGCACCAGCCATTTCCTGGAATCTAATGGGAGCGAGTTCTGAGAACTTGAAGGGGTGGGGAAGTAGAGGGAGGAGGGAAAAAAAAAAGCAGATGACTGGCTTGCGGGGTGTGCAGTGGGGAGGAGAGATGGGCCCTGCTCTTGTGGCCAACAGCCAGGCAGGCCAGGCTCCTGCAGGCAGGAAGGGGCCTGAGAATTATCTTTCCCCAGCCCTCAAATGATTTCTGCAGCCTACGGAAAGCCCCCAGGCCTTCCAATAAAGCTCCTTCTAAGCCTTCTTCCCAAAGCCCACTCTGGGCCTGGACAGCCTGGAGGGTTGATGCGCTTCTCCAGGGCTGGTAAGGACAAAAGGGAGCAAAGGTTCCTGGTCCACCCGGGATGCCTTTGCCCCGGGAGACAGGGAACCAAGGCCCTCTGGTGCTGTTCTTGTCTTCTAGGCCTTCCTGCCCCTTTCCTCTTGCCTCCTCAACCCTCTCTTCTCTTCCTGCTCTCCCTCTGCTTCTGCCTTCACGTTCTTCTTCTTTCTGTAGAACTTCTCCACCTCCACCTTCCTCTACCCCTTTGGTACTTCCACATTCCATAATGCCCAGTTGAGGACAGAGGCAGAACCTCATCCTGAAGCCCTGTCCATGCTGAGCAAGTGGGGTTTGGAGATAAGAGTCACAATGGAGACTTCACTTCTCATGAGTGATTCAGCAGCCTCCTGCCTACTTGCTCTCACTCTCTCTAAGCCTCATTCCTGCCAGGAGGGCCATGTCTGCCAGGCCCAATCACCAACGTGGGGAAACCAGCAATCCCCTATTTTTCCAGAAAGTCCCCCCATCATCACACACTTTATTTGCCCTCTTCCTTTCCTTTCCCCTTTACCCACAGGACCAAGGAAAGATGGAGATCGCTCACCTGTTCCTACCTTTATGATAGCTGCCTACATTGGCATGCAAAACACCAAATCATAAGGCAAGACAAGGAAGCTTCACCCACTAAACCACAGGCCCCTTGAGAGAAGGACCTGTGCCTTTTAATGTTGTACAACAAAGCCACTGTGACTTTGTGGCTGAATATATTTATTACTTTTATTTGGAGGTGCACCAATTTTTTTGGCTTTTAAGGTCAATGTATTACTTCTGTTATTTAAATGTTGAGAGAGACATATTGTTAATACTGAGGCATGAATTAGCAGCTCTTGCATACTTGGATACTCCGAAACCAACATATTTTCGATTGGGACCATCCTGGAAAATCTGTTATGTAAAGGAGATGATGCATACTATCCCCAGCTGGGTTTGGGAGAGATATGGAGTAGGCATACAAACAAGGTGTGTCTAATTGCTTAGTTGTTTCACTAAAGAAATCAAGATGGCATGGGTGGAAAGCCAAAGGGGATGGAAAGCCAAATGTCATGACCAGCACTCTCTGCAGATCACCCATCAACACTCCTCCCACTGACATCCTATTATCAATTGCAGATTTTGCTAAAAATTAAACCAAGTCAGATGTGTCTTCTCGGAGTAGCCCACAGACAGGGTGCCATCTCAGGATCATCTAAAGCTAGTGCGGGAAAGGCGAGTCCCTTTCTTTAGCAAACAAATCTTTTTGTCTCAACCCTGACTTATTCCTGGGGCCTGCTGGGTGGTGTACACAGTGACTGAGTCATATATATAGTATGACTTTTGAGGGCGATATCATGATAAGATGCCCACACAGAAGCAAAGCCAAGTTCCTTGGCCTTGTGTATGAGGCTCCCTGCTTGTGGCTAGTTTTCCAGACTGAAAAGCCCTGTTTATCTTTCCCACTCAACCTCCTCTGAGAAACTTTCTGATTCTCCTTAACTTTATTGACATTTCCCTTCCTGGAACTCCCAAAGCACCATGCCTGAATCACCCATCTGGCCCTTACAGCCTGTCGGTATGGTAAGTTGGCTTTTTTTATGTCCACATAGCTGAAACCACCATCTCTGTGCAGATCTCCCAGGAGGTTTTGTTGTGCTTTCTCTTCCCAAGTGACCCCTATGGGTGACTCCTCTTTGGAGGGCCACCTTTGGCCTACTAGAGCCACTTCATTTGCATACAAGCAGAGAACCTGATATGCCCAGGAACCTATGACCTCATGGGGTAACCCCTGGCTCCCTTGTTCCAGGGCATATATCAGTCAGGATCTAGTCTCAGACAACAAATCACACCAGTTATTTTAACAGAGAGAATTTAATATAGAGAATTATTAACAGTATTAGGAACAGAAAAGGCTAAAGGGGACATTATAAGGTATCGAAGAGGTAGCAATTATAAGCAGCTAATATCTTTAGTCTAGGGGAACACAAGGGAGCATTAGAATTATAAAACTTAAAAGCTTGAAGGGAGACACTCACAGAGCTGATCTGCACCCCTTAGAAAAGGAGCTGCTTCTCTGCTGGGGCTGAAGGGGAGGGCTCACCATGCTGGGACCCAAACCCCTGAGCCAGATGACGGCTGATGGTGTTTCTGCGGGAGAACAATGGACCTAGTTCTACAAGTGTTGACAAAACTGCAAACTGGTATCCCTGGCTGCTACTGGAAGGAACTGCCACTGCCAGGGTGAGAAAGCATTGCTATGTGATACTGATAGGAGCGGAAAGCATGATGAGGAACAGAAAGTAAATAGGAAGGAGCACTGGCCAGGCCAAACTAGAGGCTGCCTTACAGAGATGGGATTAAATTTATTCACCTACAGAAACACTAGAACCATATTACTGCCATGTATATGAATTTCAGGGACAGCTTGAAATTAACAGAGGGCAAAGCCAAAACTGAAAGAGATCTACTTTGATTCAACTTGCTCATACTCTGATGCCCATACTCAGGAATGGAACTTGTTATCTTTCCTATATGGGTTAGTTTATTCTGGGAAACAGTAAAGAAGATGCCTACTTAAGTCACTTAACCAACTAGGACCTTGACTACGGAAACCACACACCATCCCAAATAGAGAGGATCTCAGGGACTGGCTATTACAACCTTCCCCTCTCCTCCCACCCACTAGCAGACATTAACAGATGAGGAAACGAAATGACAGAGGGACCAAGTGATCAAAGAGTGGCCAGGACTAGCCCTGGAACTGGAGTCATTCTTTTGTTCAACAAGTATTTATTGATAATCTACTGTTCTCGCCATGGATCTAGGTTCTTGGAAAATATCAGTGAATAAAACTCCCAGGAAATCGGGAAAACTAAAATGTAAGCCATACTGTGGCAAAGAGGTTTTGTCTGTATCTCTTCTTCCTAAGGTGCTCTCTCTTTATTACTTTAGGAGGGCTTCGTTTTTCACTTATTTTATCTGCAGATGTCATCATGAAACAAAACACTTTCAGTGAGTTTGTGCTTAAAAGGAGAAGCTTGGACAGGCAACAGAATACAGTGCAATGAACACTGCATTTTGCCCCCATGCTCCACTGGCCTCCATAGTTCTGAAAACTCTAGGACCTTACCAATTTCAAACATCCTGCTCTTGTGACTAGTACGTACTAAGAACCTTGTTTCTGGATGGTTGGGTATATATGTTATGTTCACATTCTTCTTGGAAAGAGACTGGTGCCAGGACTGAGTGGCACAACAGCTCCCCCACGTGCTCTGGAGGAATGGCCTGTGTTAGACAGTGGTGGGGATCAACTGGTTTGGAAATTAGTTCACCTCTTCCATGAAAACAACACCCTTTTTTTTTTTTTTTTTTTTTTTTTTAAGTTCTGAGATGCACGTGTAGAACGTGCAGGTTTGTTACATAGGTATACATGTGCATAATGGTTTACTGCACCCATCAACTGTCATCTAGGTTTCAAGCCCCACATGCCTTAGGTATTTGTCCTAATGTTCTCCATCCCCTTGCTCCCCACCCCCTAAATGGTCCCAGTGTGTGATGTTCCCCTCCCTGTGCCCATGTGTTCTCATTAGAAAACAACAAACTTGTAAGAGACCTTATGGGAAACCTCAGAGATAATGGAGGAGCCAGGGTTTCTTTGGGGGATTGAAAATTCTTAGGTTCTATTTTTCACATTTCCAATGATACCAGGCCCATTTATTGTTGATGATAGACATGAAGGTGCTTTGAGCCTATAAAATAAGAGAAGCAAAGGAAGACAGATAAGGCATTGGAAAATATAGATGTGGCTGCATTTCACCCTTCACCTGAGTTCGAATCAAGAAGCATGGCTTGTGCTCACTGATCCAGGGGATGAATTGAAATTTTGTTTATTCTGGTCTTTGTTTTTCCCTCTTTCTCTTGATCTCCACTTTTTAATCTTTTCCTCTGATTTTCTAGTTTAACTCCTGGGAAACAAAAGGGACAAAGGGAAACTGGGCTCCAATTCTATCAATCAACTGTCAGAACTTCTACAAGGTGCTTGGTCATGTAAATCAAAATTTCAAGAGTTCTAATATGTATCTGGGTTATCATTTCCCACATAATCTTAGAAATTTGAACATGGAACACCTGGTAACCAATTTGGTACATGGATACACAGAAAATAAGGGTGTAATGATGGGAAGGTAAATTCAGAACCTTTGAAAACTCTATTAAATATCTCAAAATGGAATTGTCTTTGAAGAATCTATTTTATGTGTTTTGTATATGCTTATTTCAGCTGATACTATAAAGAAGCACTTTTAGAATCCAGGGAAGACAAGGCATCTGGAATGAATGTCCTTCATACATTTTCTATTCACATAGAATAGTGATCTAACCTACCCCAAATAGATAGAGACCTCCACTGTGCTGAAAGTCCTCTGAGCAATAAGAGTTTACAACCTCTCTTAGTCACCCATGCCAGGTCATTGCCAAAGTTCACCTTTAATGCTCTCTCACACTGCTGATGGGACTACAGGTCAATGAAACCTCTCTGAAAAGCAATTTAGAAAACACATAACCCATTTGACCCTATAAATCCACTTTTATAAGCTGTATCCTAAGAAAATATAAAAAATACAGACAATACTGAATAAAGACGTAAATTTTTGTATACATTTTAATAAATATAATTAGAACTGCAGTAAATATAAGATGTTGGTTCATAGATTGTATAAAACAAAATGATAGAGTATTATGTAGTCAGACACATACATACAACAATGTTAGCATGATGCATTTTCTGTCTCCATTTTGGCTGAGGCCCTAAAAAGGCAGAGAATAATATATCAGGGAGCAAGTATTCCTACCTATCAAAGGTGCTAGGCAGCCCAGGCGGCAGTTAACATTCCCAGAGGAAACCTTCAACTACGAGAGGATGGAAATCCATTACATGTCCCAGCCTCCCCGCATCTGGAGAGATCATTCCAAGGTGCATTCCACAGTTTCTCAGAGGGTCTCCAGCAGGATTGAACCCCAGTTGCTGAAGACAATACTCAGCTCAATAACATATTCTTTATTCTCTTCCTTCCCTGTCCCACGTGGCCTGTCCCCTCCCTTCTGCTTCCTATAATCTACCTCCCATTACAAAGCCTGGACTCAAGTTCTTATCTCAGGTTGTATTGGAAGGTGAGATAAAATTAAGTTGCCCCCAAAACATACCAATAATATCAAATACTCAGCAAGGGAATTATGGATTTTGAATACCAAAAACTCAGGAAGGGAATTATGTACAAAGAGCTCATTTCATCCCCCACCCAAAGCAGGAAAACACAAAATGAAAATGTGGCTCTCTGCTTCAAAGAGGGGAGGGGAAATATATTGAGAATATACACAAACAAATAATCCAGTGAGTTGTCTTGCTCCAACATTATCATCTCATCACTGCCATTGTTATTGTCACACACCAACAATGCAGGTAGAGGTCAGTGAGTGTCCCTGCCCTTCAGGGAACCACAAAACTGGAAAAAGACTCACAGGTCCAGGACCTGTTTAAGGCAATTCCTCTGCCTAACACAATGTTCTTGCTGTCCCAGCTATCAAGAAAGCATTTAGAGAACACAGTGTTATACGCACCAAAAAATAATAATTATTGAGTGTCAGGGGCAGGAGGACTATAATGTGTTATGAGTCTTCTGTCCCAATTTGGAGCCCAAGTCACATCCAGACAGACAACTGATTCTCTTCTCTGTGGTTACAATTCTTGTAATTTCCTCATTAATTTCAAACTATTCTTCAGGAAAAAGAAGGGATTCTGAGGCTAGCAATGAGATAGACTCGATAATGTGTGGTCCCAGTGATCTGAATAAAGATCCAAAAAGCAGGTTGCCCTGTATAGAATTCCAGAGGCTTGTCCTTGGATCCCCTACCTAGAATATCAAACTGTCCTCTTTACTGTTTGATAAATGTTGGCAAGAGAGCGATGAAACCAGCACAGTTGGTAGTGCTAGCTACCAAAAGTTTAGGACAGAAGATACAAAATCAAATGTCTTCAGAGCTCAGGCAGGTAGTATTTATACTGTACCAAAAGCCTTTCTTTGTGCTGGTTGTGGGAGAACACATGGCTCAGAAAAGCCCAGATTCAAGCAGCTTTTTCAAACAAAACATTGACGTATTCTGCTGACTAAAGAGACAAATAAGAATATTGAAGATGTACACTCCAAAAACCCATGTGTTTTTCATATAGGGACCTTCCCAACTCAGTTTCCCAGAGATTCCATCAAATAACAGGCAAATTGACAAGTACGTGCCTCTTCCGAAAGATGCTTCTGAGCGCAAACCAGTTAAAATCTAGTATTGATGGACATTGCACACTTTTAAGAGCAACCAAGAAGTCAAATATCTGGATTTTACATGAAAGTTCCTGACTTTTCCATGGTGGCAACTAATTCAAATATTTTCTGCTCACTCCATATTGGCCTGCATAGGACGTCAAAGGAAACATATTTGTGGGCTGTTTCGGTTCTTGGGCCACCAGTTTGGACATAAGCTATGAGAGTTATCTTCTGTTATTGGAGAATGTATTGAAAGTGCACCATAATGGACAACTATAAAATTTTGAAAAGCAGAAAGACTGGAGAAAAGTGTTAGGTCATGAGTTATAAATGAGCAAGAGGGACTGTACTCAGATTCACAAGCTTATGCTCTCTAATCTGGGACCAGTTTCAGCACCTGATATGATGAGTTATAAAGGATAATGGGGGCTATAACATTATGACCCTTATTGCATCATACAAAGCCCTGACCTGATAGCTGCCTCCTCCTGTCACTGATTTAATTGCCTGAGTAGCATCTGGCTTAGGACTAGTAGGTTCTGTCCCCTAGCCCTACTTCCCTGTGCTCCTTAAAAGACCCTTTTACCAGAAATATAAAATTACCAGTCCCATGAAGACAAGTATAAAGATAGCCTACTGCAGAAAGGTATCCAGAAAGAGGAAGAAGCCCCTGAGTAGAAGTAACAAGCTACCGCAAAGGGTTAATGAACCTCTTAGGAAAAGGAAGCGTAATATTGACACTTAGGTGAGATCCGGAGAAGGAGGATCCAACCTCCCAGGGGCTGGAGAAATGAGGCTAGATAGAACCCTGCCAGCCAGCTCTACCTACCTCTTCCTTTGTGTGACTTTTTTGAAGGTATAATAGCACCACTCTGACTTGGGTCTTAATTCAAGCACATCCTCAGCTGTATGATCTTAAGCACGTTCATCATTCCACCTGTTTCAATTATGAAATTGGGACCCTGATTACCTCGATGCTACAACTGAGATAAATGAAATAATGATTCCACAGGCTCTAGGGCAGGGCCTGACAAACTGCTGTCTGCAGGCCAAATCCAGCAAAGTTTAACTAAAGCAAAGTCAGAGCCATTCACTTACTATGGCTGCTATCGCCTGCAAAGAATAAAACAAAACATCTGCTATCTGGCCCTGTAACTCTGTAGGTGCTCTCTCAAGTGGCCCTATCACCTCACATAACTCACAAAAGCTGCTGTAAGGTATAACTTGGGTCATGGTTGCTTACCTCATACAAGACTTTCATCAATAAATATTGAATGCCCTAGACAGAAGATTCAAATGTTTCACATCCTATAGTTCTCCACAATTATCAATTACAAAATTTTCTTCTAAGTTTTAAGTTTGAACATGTGATAGATCTCCTGGTACTATTAGATTTATTCTGGTTTTCTCCTGGACTATATATCTTAGACTATATATACTATATGTACATTTCTTAGAGTACATAGACATGTGAACAGGACCTGGCACATGGGCATTATTCAATAGTAAAACATGTCCTATGTAAACGTAGTGAAAATAGTGAGGGTAGTGTGGAGGACTGCGCCAGAATGATGCAGGGAAGGCTATTGACCTCTTTGCCTTTGCCTTCTCCCTGAGATTATGTCAGTGTATGCACAACATGATTACAGCCTACTACTGCCAGACACACTTTTAACCCGTTACTGTAGCCAGTTACTACCAGAGGTACCTGTAACCCTTTACCATGACCTACTACCATAAGACATGCTTATATCCAATGATATAGCTATATTACTACAGCCTGCTACCACAAGAGCGACTTGTATTATTACTACATACACTACCTCAGGACACTCCGCTCTTGCACCCAGGAACACCTGCCGTAACATCTTTAAGCAGTAAATTGCCATCTCTCCACACCCCTACACTAAGACCGAATGTGACCACCAAAGAGCAAAAGCAATCATCAAAGAAATGCAAGAAGCTCATCAACATCTAGGAAATAGGACAAAACCCTGGGGCCCACCTAAGTCAGCCGAACAAGAAAAAGGCAGTTTCTGCATCTTTCATGTTCCAAAGGAAATAGAGAATTGAGTTGTGAGGCCCCAACCTTACAGATTAGCTTTGGTCTTGCTGGTAAATGGTTTTTAAAGATTGCATTTATGATTCTCGGGGGGCGGCAAGCTGTGCTTAGCAGAACTTCTGCAGTTTAGTGGTAATGGATTGGGAGTAAGAGATGATTTGGTACCTTTACATAAGTTATACAAGGTTCACGTTTAATTACACAAGGGATTCTATAAAGCTATAAGAATTATTTGATCCCAAATTGCCCAAACACTACATTATATCTAGAGTATACTACCAGGAGAAGCTCGAGGATGTTGTCCTTTAAAGAGTTCCAAATGTACATATGCCTTTGTAAGCGTATGTTGTGTCTTTGCACTTCCTCACATTTATAATTCCAGGACTTCATGATGGATGACCTGGGCTTGTTTCTAGGAAAACAAGCATCTTCATTTCTGCTAACAAATGAATGAGAAGTGTGAGCTGATGGTGATCTGGTGGTTCACCTGTCTCAGCCTGCACTGGACTTGTTTAGATGGTCTATCAAACCAAATAAGCCCTTACCATATCCAGAAAGCACCTCAATTTATCCCAAACCAAAGCCCAACCACAAACATCATAGTAAATCTTTCAAACAGGAAAAAAAGGGTAAACTACATATTTCCTCCTGACTCACGTGGTTCTCCCTCTACTTATCACACCCATCTGATTACATGAAGGGCTAGGGTTCTAAGGTCACCTAACGTCACTCTTCAGCTGAACAGTAACACTCAAAAACACCTTTGTCAGAGAAAGAAGAGAAATTTTATTTAGAGACACTGGGGTGGAGAGGAATAATCAATGATGATTATGGTGGTCTTGGGCCTGTACCAAAAGCCTTTCTTTGTGCTGGTTGTGGGAGAATACATGGCTCAGAAAAGCCCAGATTCAAGCAGCTTCTTCAACCAAAACATTGACATATTCTGCTGACTAAAGAGACAAATAAGAATATTGAAGATATACACTCCAAAAACCCATGTGTTTTTCATATAGGGACCTTCCCAACTCAGTTTCCCAGAGATTCCATCAAATAACAGATCTTCAAAGAGTTTGAGTCCCACCTCAAAGAGGTAGGTCCAGGGTTTGTGTGATCTCTTTTTACTGCGTGGACAAGATTAGAAGGAGGCTCTACAGCACAAAGAAGACAAGCCATGAGCACAGAAAGCCTGGCTCTCCACAGGACTTGTGGGGAAGCAGGGAGAGAGTTGGGTGGTTGTTTGTTATTGGTGGGTGGGTGTTGGTGAGGGAAGGGATTGTTAGAGAAGTACCGGGGCCAGTCTTTAGAAGGTGATAGGAGATCTTTGCTTTTGAAGAGGCATGACAGTTTGGGAGACTGGCCAAGCGTGGGTGACAATTCCTCAGTCCTGAGAGTCCCCTTTATAATCAGAAAATGTCATCAATACCTTGTCTTCTCATTCCTTTTCAGAGATAATTTCCTTGCTTTTTGCATCTGTGGGGAATATTTCAGATGACATGCTGAACACCTACATCTGCAGGCCTTCACCATCTTCTGTTCCTCAGCTCTGGTCAGCACGAGGTTTTTGTTGAAATAGCAATATCTGCCTGCTCCCACTGTTGTCCCTCTCTCCTACCCTAAATCCAGTTGTCCAAAGCAGTCCACCCATCATTACCTTTATATAGTGGCTTATGACATGGACCCTCCTGGTAAAGGGACATGATGATTGATGGTGCCTTGTCACAATGGCTGAAAGTCAACATGAGAGCTTGGTTGAGTAGTTGAGGCAGTACTGAAATGTTGGATAAAATTAAGAAAATGCCTATTAGGATTCCTTAAATCAGCTGGCTTCCTATCAGGATAGCCCATTGGAACCCCCATGAATTACAGAAACCTAGCAAAATTCTCTATGCCTTTCAAATACAAGTCTAGCATTTTTAAAGCCTTTGTCTGCTGACACATTTAGGCATATATTCCTGGTTTCATTGCCTTACTTCTAGAAAGAGCTCCTGAGGGAGGATTTGAACAATGTACATTTTTTAAATGAATGTATTGAAGTATAATTGATATACAATTGACTGCACATATTTTAAGTGTAAAATTTGATAAGTTTTGACATAGGTATACACCCATAAACCATTACTACAAATCAAGATAATAAGGACATTCTACTGTGCTCCCTTTGTAATCTTCCCCCCAGCCCTCCCCCAAGTTCTACTCTAAGTCCCCAAAATGTAAAATTTAAAGCACTATTCCAGTTCATTTTTTAAATCTACTACCCCTGCCCCATCCCCTAGAGCCCCACAGAAATATAGCTTCAACTTCAAGAAGCTTATATCTGGCCGGAGAAGGCATCTTCTATTGGTAGATATAAAATGTAACCAAGCAAAGAAGTAACGATAGAGTATAGGGCCTTTGTTTTGAGTCTTGAAACACATATGGAAGTTTAATAGGTGAAGATGAAAAAAATAGTACAAATCATTGAATTTCCTATGAACACCTGTACTTTTTCTACTTTTTAAATAACCCAGTTTGGTTAGAACAGAGGTTCCCTGAAGGAAATAAAGGACATGGCTAAAAAGCCAGGTTGGCGTTGGGGATGGGGATATGGAAATTGAAACGCTTTAGTCAAAATGTCTACATCTTGTAGACAATAAAGAGTTTCTCAGATTGAACTGAAGAGTAACATGATTAGCCTTGCTTTATGAAGTTTCACTGGGCAGCAATTTGCATGAAAAAAGAGACTCCAGCCACCTCCACAGTGATGTAGCCCAAAGGCTGACGAAGGGCTGCCACCTGGCATCATAGAAACATGGGCCTCATAAAGGGGGGAGAGCCCAACAACACACCTGGGCTTCAAGCCTAAGCAATGTAGCTCAAAAGGGTCAGGTTGGCAAGAAGGTCCCAAGAAATGTCGTCTCCTCTCTTCCTTAAAGGCCTGGTTTCAAACACACTTCCTGAACAAGGGCTGTAGTGATTCACCCACTTCAAGAAGGCCAACTTCATGTTGAGGTCGTAGGGGGTGGAGGGGTGGACGTGATCATCCAAGCATCCCCTAGTGTCCCTCTAATATCCCACCTCTTGCAGACACCCAAGAGGCAGAGAATGCTGCAGTTCTCTTGTCATTCTTTTAACATAAGACCTAAGGTTTTAATCCTGGGTAGGGCAACAAAGGCAGAAAAGAAGAGAAAGAAAGAGAAGGAGGTAGAGTTGTATTTAAACCACATATGTGATGCTGAGCTTAATGTATTCTAACTCTTCTCTGATTGTCAGATGCTCTGCAGGAATCACCTAAGGTAAGGACAGAGAAATGAGATCAGGTTCCTCAAGCGCTCACACAGTGCCTGACTCTTAGTAGGTCCCCTAAAAGTGCTCTGACCACCTCAAGTGTCACAGCTTCCAGTTTTGCATGTCTTACTTTCAACCCCATTCTCTCAACCCCATGTCTCTATCCCATTTGTCTACAGGGCATCCTTGGGGACATTGGACCTATCTGGTAGACATTCAACCTATGCAAAACTAAAACCAATTTTTTTCTGTTCGCATCTATTTCCTGCTCCTGTACCTACTCAGCAGTCATTCACTATTCACTTAGGGAAGAAGTCTAGGATTAAAACTTTACCCCTCCATGTAAATCATGTCAGTATTTTATAACACACCCCATTCTTCTCCAACTCCATAGTTGGCTTGGGTTAAATGGCTTAATATCACTAGAGAACTTACCATATTGCAGGCACTTTCCTACAATAGATAACAAGTTAGACTTCAAGTCTTTTGTTGATAGCTGTCTTCATGGTGAACATTAAGTCAAAGATATCACCCTCTGGGTAACTGACCATCTTCCTCTGCATCCCTTCTGTGGCAGCAGTTAGAGCACATGCACTAAAATTAAGTAGCTGTGGATCTAAATCCCAGCTCTGCTGTTCAGTTATTTGTGCACCCTTGAGCAATTTCCTGAAGCTCTGAGCCAGTAAGGAGGTGATCTCCAACTAGGTGTTTAGTCTCCTCATTAGTAAAATAATAGGATTGCCATTAAGCCTGAGTCCTTCTCTCTTTAACTTACTGAAGATTTTTAAGGCTGGGAGAAATATAATGATTTGCCCACATGTAGTAAGTTGAGAAGCTTGGATCCAGAAAATCAGTCTGACTAAATATTGGAGGAAATCATCCCAGGTGCCCTGCTCAGCCCTTCTCTTGTAGATTGGTTCACTGACCTCATATGGACTTTGTGATATCCCAGAGAGGGGAAGACCCAGTCACAGTGGCCTAGCTTCTTTGCAGCTGGGCTCCTTCTGTCTCAGAGCTGAGAATACAATCTTCAGGCAAATGACTGGAAAACCACCTTCAGGCCCCTAACATCTCCCATCACTAAGTATAAGCACTAAGTGTGTGCATTCAGCCACACTAGAATACAGAAGAGCTGCATGTACCCCAGGACTCAGCCAGTTTCCTACAGGAGCATAGAAGAAAGCACCACTAAAGGAGAGCAAGGAGAAGGAAGAGGAAGAGGGCAGCGATTGGCAAGGCTTGAGGGTAAGAGTAGGAGAAGTGAAGACAGGAGTAGTACCAGCTATGGATAAAGGATGTGTGTGAGGAGGGGAGAGGGGAGATGGTCATGGACCACCAGTAATGAAGAATGAACTTACCCACCAGTAATGAAGAGGCTAAGTTCATTCTCAGGCAAATGGCACAGCCTCAGTATGAAGCACGTCATTTGTAAGTATTCATCAATCTCCCATTATGAATAGGAGATTTGACCAGATCTCCTGGACTATAAAGGTGAACAAGACAGGGATTTTTCAATTTAGTTATCTGGTATTTGCCATATGTAGTAGCTTAAGTGAGGCAGAAGAGCCAGGGTGGGCTTCATAGTCCTGGGCCCTGTGCATCACAAACGGTCTTGTGCCCACTTACCCACACTGATCCCAGATTTATGCTCTTCTGTCACTACCTTGAAATTCTTAATAACTTTTTAGCAAGAGACTAGCATATTCATTTTGCATTGGACTTCACAAATTATGTAGCTGGTTCTAGGGAGACATAACTTTTTTTATCTGGAGCATGTGGAGTCCTAATAAGCAACAATAAAGAAAGGACACAAGGTGGGGGAAGGCCGGCCCCAGGTTGGAGGAGGACAATAAACAATTTTTCTGAGAAATGGCTAAACACAAACAACCTGTGGGCACAATGACCTCCTTTCCCACATAGACCCAGCAGCACAACCTCATTCTGCACGTAAATCCTATAAAACTCCCCTCCAGCCCCTGCCTCTTTGCAGACAGCCCCTTCTTTGCTGTGCTGCCCATTGCTTTCTTGCAACATACCTTCATACTTTGTCTAATAAATCTGCCTGTCTTTACCTATGATTGTCTTGGTAAACTCCTTTCCTGCCCACAACACCAGCCCTAGCTAGTCACACCCACAAGAAAGCAGATGTCACAGGAAGTAGCAAGTAAGCTAGGCCAAACCAGAGCTAAAGAGGTAACAAAATCATAAGGGAAAATGGGGAAAATGTCAAGTTAGCCTTGTGTACCCATCTTAAGAACTTCCTGTGGCTCTCCTGCTCTAACCAGGGATTTTTAAACCTCAGTTTTGTCTTTCCTCTCTTGCAGCATGAAGAAAGTGCACTTTTACTGTTGCAGTAGTCTTAGAAAGCAAATATTTCTGCATGGTGACATGGTCCTTACTAGAACCCCAGAACATCTCCATGGTATGACCGGGACGACTACATTTCCTCCCCACCAAATAATAATAATAATAATAATAATAATAATAATAACAGTAATAAGGCTGCCAAGTATCTGGAATTTCTTGATCAATAAAATCTGATTACTTCCACACTCTAAAGCATCTGGGTCTTTCTTTGGTCCTTACTAAAAACAAAAGCTTTGCTTTGAACATTTCTCTAAGCAAGTCCCATCTGCTTCCCCAGAACAAGAATGTAATGAAGAGGGAAGTGTTACTAAACCTGTGTGCTTTGGACCACAGAACTTTAGGATTAGAAAGAGCAGCAAAAGATCTACTTTTTTCTTTTTATTTAGTATAAATACAACTAAACCTACTTTTTGAGATCTCCAAATATGAGAATTCTGCCCCAAAGAACAATGGGGAAACCTGACAGTGACACTGTCAAGCAAGCCTTCATTGCCAACTCTGTCTCTTAAGAGTTTCAGGACATGTGGTAAAATTATGCTTTGAATCTGCCTGTTCTTCTCCCTCAATCACCACTAAGACTAGGAAGTGGAGGTTTGGCAAGCCAAGTCAAAGAGGTAGGGCTCATTGTGATGCTCTCTTTTGGCCCAACCTTGGTCAGTAGAGTTAGTCAGATCTCTGTATCCAATGCGCTCTACCAGCCTGATGGTCACAATGCTTTGAAATCACCAATTATGAAGCCATTGACCTTCTTCATGTGTAGCAACCTCAGCCTGTCTCTGTGGTTCTTTTCCCCCCTTGATGGCAACTCTTTCCCCACTTTCAAAGGGTCAGGTGCCCTAAAACTCTGAACTGATGGCCCTTGGCAGGTGGGATGATTTTAAGAGGGCCAAGTCTCCTGTACATGGCTCTTAGCACACAAGGGGAGAAGAGAAAAGCAGACCAAATGCACAGAAAATAAAAAAGAGGCCAGAAACTATAATTGCGGTGCATCATTGCATAGTGGCAGAAGCCTGGACTGGAGATTAAGAGATCTAGGTTTGAGATCTCACTTTGCCTATGATTTGTGACTTTGTCTGTTACCCTTCATCTCAAGGTCTATTTATTATAAAATTGTTCTCCAGCAATGCTCCAACTCAAAGTTCCTTACTCCAGTTGGTGAATGGATTAAAACATATTATTCGTGACTACGTGAGGCCAAATGATTTTAATACATGTGATATTTTTGTACCATAACACCCTTTTCTAACACCCTGGGATGCAGCCATACTTTTAAATTAACAGCTGAATGGAACTATATTTCCAGTGTATTCGGAAAAAGGACATATTTTTTGTTACTATGTCATAGATGGGGATTAAGGGAGGCAGGTTAGTGGCTAGTGGTCAATGTGAAAACTTTATTTAGAACCCTCCGAAGCATACAATTTGAATTTTCTTTATGCACCATTATACCATGTAGTTTTATTGTTAGTGGGACTTGGAAAGACAAAAGGAACAGAAATGATCAATTTTCAGAAGTCCGAAAATAACTGAAAGCAAATGAAAGTTTGAATGTTCTCAAAATGAGAACTTGAAAGTTGTCCAGAGGTCCTCCAAATTCATGCCCTGCCTCTAAGAAGGACTACTTTTTTTCCAGTTCTCCCTCTTTAATATTAGGTTCCTTCACTGTGATCATAGCAGGCATGCATGAAAGAAAAGGCTAATAGAGTAGAGACTCAAGGACAGGTTTGTTTTTAAGTCGAGTAGGGAAGGCACTATGGTGCAGCAGGCAGTCCTTGGCCTGGGGTCAGCAATCTTGTCACTATCCTGGCTCTTCCACTGCCCAGGTGTGGCCCCTGCGATAAGCCTCTTGGCTCCCAAAGAAGCAGGACAAGGTAGACCCTAAAAGCCTCCCATGACCATTGCTCTTGTGATAAATCTCTCACTTTAAGCACCCCAATCTCTCTCCTCCTGAAAAAAGCAGAAATTGTTTACTGATAAACAATTTGAGAATGCAGCAGAAAGAATAGGAGAGAAGCCTGATGGAAAAATGGGAAGGAACACCACCATATCTTCAGACAGACTCCAGGCCATCCTCAGAACCAAGATGCTGCCTATACTTCCAGAACTGGATGAAAAAAAGGTGTATGGAGTTAAGATCCTTCCTCCCTTTTGTTCTGCAAACCACCCCTAGGCCTTGGTCTCTAGCCTCTTGTTATTCCCTACTGAAGACAGTGAATGTGTTCTGAGTTCAGAGAGTTCTTCCCCTTGGTGAGGCACCTCTGTCAGCCACTTTCTCCTCCTCCAACCTGTCCCCACACCCCTTTGGCCTGTTTGAACAGCAGCAGCAGCAGCAGTAGAGAAGACAGAGTGTGCATGTGAACGGGGTAAAAGGCCCCCGCTTCCCAGCCGAGGTCAACATCTGGAGAGACTTAGATTTCAGAGAGGGATTCAGACTGAGTCATCGACATGTGTAAGGACTGTCAGCAACTTTTCCATGTTCCCTCTTCATAAGCCCCAAGTCTCAGCCTGCTGGGAAGATCCAGCCCTATGAAGGCATCCGCTGTACTCCCCGGGAAAATTAATGGAGTGAATTTGAATTGGAGAGGTGACATGGAATCTAACTAGAGATCTGACTTCCAAAACAGTGACACCTTAAGCCTACCTTTCCTAGCCTAGGAAAGGGACCAGTGAGAGCACTGGCCTCCAAGCCCTTTCCTGCACTGCAACCCTGGCTACCCGTCTAGGAGATACAGACACCATCCTGTCCATTTACCTGTCTCCAGGCAAGACATCACTGAGCCCCAAGAAAGAAAAGGCTGATAGTGTCTCTTCTCAAAAGGCCAGGAATTTAGTTATCTCTCTTTCTGTGCCAACAATAATCAGAACATAGTCATTTCCTTTCATCAAGGGGAAAAAAAGCTAAGTCCCACCAGGGAAGCTAAGGTATGAAGGAAACAGGTTTATGGGGCTGTCCCTGTTAGTCCTATGCTGAGTTATTTGAAGTCACTCATATGTCCTCTCTGTGCAAAGATAGCAGGAAAAAAAATGATGAGACAGTCAGCAGACTGGATTAACAGATGGTTCTCAAGGAAAGGCCTCATCCTGGACCTGCTAAGGGTTAGAAGTAGCTCACTGGGCTCTATCTAAATTGCTGCTAGCTTGAGCAACACTGGGGCAGAAATGGAAAGAGAAACAGAGACAGGCAGCAGTGGCCAATGCTCAGCCCTGCTCCATCCTCGCTCCAGGAGGTCCGATACAGGAGCCAACCCAAACAGCCTCCACACACCCTCGCCTTGAGTGCCTGTGAATCGCCTACCCCGTCCCCTACTGGGTTTTCTGCTGCTCAAGTTTCTCAGCATGGGTGTCTGGAACCAGAACTGCTCCTCAACTCTAGGCAAAGGGGACGTTTTTGTTTGTTTCTTCATCAGTTCCCAAGTCTGGCTGTCTTCTTCCCTGTGATCTCAACTTCTCCTTGGCACAGCAGGTCTTTTGGGGGTGGGAGGGACTGAGGAGAGAAATAGTATCCAATCTTCAGGACCATCCAGAAAAATACCTCTCAAACCAAAGAGGCCAGTTCCTCTGTAAACATTATAGCCAATGGTGTCAGGCATGAGAGGTGGGCACAGAGCACCAGAGGACCTGTTGTGAGGACAATGTCTTCTCTCTTCCCTGCCTAGAAATGCCCCCACTTGTGCAAAGTCACTGTGATTGTGTTGAACTATCCTCATAATACACCAAAGCAGCTAGACTGAACAAATATTTACTGACCACCTAGTGTGGGCCATGCTAGTACCTGTGGAAAATGCAGTAGAAATAAAAGGTACAGTCCCTAACGAGAAGGAGGCTATCACCAAAGTCAGATCATTTCAGAGATCACCTAGCCCAACCTGCTTATTTATAGAACAAGGGAGCTAACGTCCAGAGAAGTCCAGTGAGGACCAGAACGAAGACACACCACCTCCTGTTGAAACCAGTCTAACACACATGGCTGGCAATGCAGGCATAAAACACGATTTCACACAATTAGGGTTTGTTGTCTAGACTTTAAAGCCAAGGTCATATGGACAATAAACTTTGAAGAAGTTTCAAAGGACAGTGAAAATTTGGTAAGTTGGGAAGTCTTCCTTAGAGATGTGGGGCAAAATGGGAAGGAACAGGATTTGGAAAAATAAAAGAAGGACTTTTTATTCACTGACCAAATGTATTTCACAAATATTTACTGAGCTTCTATTCTGTGGCAGGACTGATTAACTCCCAGGGAACATTCAGTGGCGAGCCCAATTTCTCAATTCCTGCTTTCACAGAGGTCGCTGCTTTCATGGGGGCATGTTTGTAGGAGAAACAACCAGCCTTGAGTGGACACAGAAGGTCTGGAGTACCAACAAGCAAGCCAGTAGTCTGTTTTATAGAACTGCTTCTTTGTGTGAATAAAAGTCACCAACAAATCACCAACAGAAGGTCTCCAGAGAGACCTGCCTGGAAGAGGAAAATGGAAAGTGTCACATATGGTGGCTATTCAAGGAATCTGGGTTTCAAAACACAATTTGCCATCTATAGATATCAGAAAACCAGGGAGTGGGGCTTGAACTACATTTGCTCTTCTATTCAACCAACTTTTGCTAAGGATCTCCTGCACACAAGATGCTCAGTTCTTGAATGAGTATAATGGCAGTGGAGAGAGAAGGAGGGACAAATGGAAGAAATAGCAAACAAGTTCTATAGAAATCTGAATGAGGCGGGCACAGTGGCTCATGCCTGTAATTCCAGCACTTTGGGAGGCGGAGTTGGTGGGCTCCCAAACTCCCAAAGGTGGGCGCGGAGCACCTGAGATCAGAAGTTCAAAACTAGTCTGGCCAACATGGCGAAAAACTGTCTCTACTAAAAATACAAAAATTAGCTGGGCATGGTGGCACGCCCCTGTAATCCCAGCTATTCAGGAGGCTGAGGCAGGAGAAATGCTGGAACACAGGAGGCAGATGTTGCAGTGAGCCCAGACTGTGCCACTGCACTCTAGCCTGGGCAAAAGAGCAACACTCAGCCTCAAAAAAAAAAAAGAAATCTTTTCAAAAGCATTTACTATGAGGTATAATGGAGGAAAAAGGAAAGGCTGGATGACTTATACACCAATAATCCTTCAATATATCTATTTGTAAGTGTCAAAGGCACTTCAAAGCCAGTATGTCATACCAAGTACATGATCATCACTCTCCCCATGTCTGGCCTTTATCCCCATGAATGGCACCAGCATCCAGATAACTGCATTATGCAGAAACAAAAGCCACACCCTTGACACCATCTGTTTCACCTCCCAAATCCAATCCATTACCAAGTCTTGGTCTCTTGTCTCCTTTATATCTCAATCACCCTTCCTGGCCAGATCTAAGCCATCATCAAATCTTTCTCTCTACTGAACCATTGATGTTGACAGTAGCATCTCCCTTTACATGGCTCCTCCAGTCAATACATCACCCACTTGGCACCCTCTAATCTCACAAGCCATCCTCTTAACATTTTCAAGGGCTTCCCAATGTACTTGATCATGGTTTGATCTCTCTCTCTCCAACCTCATCCTGTACCATGCAGGGAGTTTCCCTCTGTCCTTCTCCAGCCAAAATGACTCCCTAAGTACTTATTCACTGACTTATGTAGACACCGATGAACGGCTTTCTCCCTAGTGGGCTGAGAGTTCCACGAGCACAGTATCTACATGTTTTTACCCTCCAATAATTTTCTACCACCTAAATGTATGGCATATGCTATGTGATCAATATCTGTGACCGAATTTTAAAAAACGATTAGGTTAATTATTCTGAACCAGAGTCATTTTGTCCCTCACTTCCTCAGCCTCCCAAAGAAACAGGTGGCAATGTTTGGGAATATTTTGGGTTGTCATTAGTGTCCAGTGGGTAGAGGCCAGGGACGTTGCCAAACATCCTAGGATGCACAAGACAGCCCACCAGAAGTTACCTTGCCCATTGTGTCAACAGTGCCTAGACTGAGAAATCCTGACCTAGACGAAAAAGAAGGAATATTTCTATTTTGATCATATTGAATTAGGTTTTCTAGAGTCAAGTCCTTATAGAAATATATTTATTATCTCCGGATGCTGTGAGAGACTTAAACAGTGATGCATACACACACACTCAATGATTGTTACATTTCCTACAGGCAGGAGAAGCATATTTGAATGGTCTCTTGTACTCCTCCGATGCCTGGCACAGGGCTGGGATTCAGTTGCTCAATAACACCTCTGGGAAAGCCTCACTTAACATCAAAAGGACCTCAAAACTGAGGGAAGCCCTTGAGCTGCATGAAAAGGACCACCTTATTTCACATATATGACCAAAGTGCAGTAAAGGTGAGTGACAGCACAGTAGAGCCCCGCCCACCTGCCGAGCCACGCCCCTTCCCTGTCACAATGGCCAAGGCCTTAAATACCCAGACTCCCGGCCCCCAGGCCTTGCAAAGCCCCCCATTTTGGCAGAACTTACCATGTCGACCAGCCGCAAATTAAAGAGTCGTGGCATGAGGAGGAGCAAGAGCCGATCTCCTCACAAGGGAGTCAAGAGAGGTGGCAGCAAAAGGAAATACCGTAAGGGCAACCTGAAAAGTAGGAAACGGGGTGATGATGGTGAGTAAGGAATGGGGAGGAGACTGCCAAACTTAGGCACACATTGCTGCCAGGCCCTCCCTTTTGGAGGCAGCCCTCACAGGACCCTGAAATCTTGGCCTGAGATTATTTCCAATAACTAAATGCAGATTTGAGCAATAAGAGTATTGATGGGAATGTTCTAATTGTGTCTCTGTTGCAAACCTGTCTTTTCCCACAGCCAATCGCAATTACCGCTCCCACTTGTGAGTCCCCAGCGGGCTCTGCCCTGGTGCACTTCACACAGCACCAGGCAGCAACAAGAACAGCAGAAGGGGGACCGCCAAGGAGAACTGATGTTAGATCAAAGCCAGAGAGGAGCCTATGGAATGTGGATCAAATGCCAATTGTGACGAAATGAGGAATGTATATGTTGGCTGTTTCTCCCCAACATCTCAATAAAACTTTGAAAGCAGAAATGTTTCCTTTGATCCTTTGGTTGGAAAGACTTGAGTTCCTGAGCTAGGTGGGTTTGGGGAAGAATTGGCTAGTGTGAAACCATTAAATGTGACTTGGAAAATATCAAAAGTAATTTGTCCTCCAATTCCCTCCCATGGTGGTCCTACTCTGGCCACACACTATCGCCATATTTGTCTTCGTCCCAGTGTGCTGTCTCCCTCCCCGACATGAAAAGGGAGAAGAGATAAAAAGGGAGAAATGCATTCATTAGCATAAACCAAAGGATTCAAGCTGTTTTTGTTAGAGCTTAAACCAAAGGATGCAAGCTGTTTTTGTCAGAACTTATAGCACAGAGGTGTTGAAAGCTAAACTAAATCTAAAGACTTGGCCCGGAGATAGAGATCATTTGGAGGAGCTTTTAGAAGCTCTTAATTCATTGATCATATGGGCAGGATTAGCAGGCTAAGAGATGGGAACACCTTCTGGACAGAGACCAACATGCTATTTGTAAAGGATCCTATTAGTAACAGTGGAAGTGATGAGAGTTTAGATTTCTTTAGGTTATTTTGGTAGCTATGTTGGGCTTGAGGTGGGCAAGACTGAAGGGTGGGATATTGCCTCGTAGCATGACTCTGTCATAAGCCTTAGTCCAGTGTGCCTGGAAGTAGGAATTGTCTCAATCTGAGTAGGCCTTATTAACCATTTGACAGAGAACTGACTTTAGGGATAGAGCTGGTTCTGCTCATTTAGGAAATTCCTAAGCCCTCACTTTACCTTGTCCCTGAGTTGTAACACAATTTATGTCTCTGGTCAAGGATATGACACTGGGTGATCGTATTTTTCTTAAGTGTTTCCTGTTGCCTCAGAGGTAGCTCCAGGGTAGAAATGAGACTCATATTTAAACTCAAGAACCAGCCACCCACATGGTTTCTGGGGAAGTAACCAGGAAAGGGTATAAGCAGGAAGGAATGAGGGGGCATGAGGTTAGACACAAAGTTTCCAGCAGTCAGGGGTGTGAGACACTATTAAGTCTGAGCCTCATGCAAATGTGTGGGTACCAGGATGTTGGGATGAAAAGACTATTAAGGGGTGGCAAGGAGTGTTCCTGTGGGTCAGAATCTAGAAATGCAATAAAAAAAATGTTCATTTTTCAGATAAGTCATTTCACTCGTTGGGGTAAAATATTTCAAGTCCTTACTCTTCCATAACCCTAAAAATGCACATGCTGATTCAGTGCTGTTTTCAAGTTCATGTGAAAAACATCTCTCCTGACCATCAGGCACACAGATACTTCAAAGTTTCCCATTATCAGTTTCCCTTTTTGTCAAATAGGGATAGGGAAAATGCTTCATAGCCCTGATCCTCCCTGGTTATGTCTATTTTACCTCCTAAATGTAAACTCAGATTAGTCTCATATAATCCTGTGTGTGTCCATAGTGTCACTGAACGAAGCTCTAACTTCTTAGAAGTTTGCACATTTCTGATCTGGATTCCCTCCTTCGGAAGCTCTGAAAGAACTCATCAGCCATGGCTCTTACCCAGCTCTCATGCCCCCTGGGATTTCCTCTGCCTCTGTATAAAATATAAACGCTCCTTGCAACATATGAAATCTATAAAATAAATCCAAAAAGTAAAAATGGTTTAATTATTTTAATGTGCTTTTGCTGCTCTTGCTGTAAATTCTTTTAAACTTAGCCTCATAGATTGGGTTCTCAGGGAGCGGAGATGGAGTTTGAATGCAAGATGTTTATTAGAGGTCAGTACTTGAAGAGGGAGGCTGCAGGGTTGTACAGAAGAAGGAGCCGAACAAACCATCAGGCAGTATAGCCAGGCCTTTATACCCTTTATACCCCACCCGGCTGGGCTGTGCCTGTAAGAAATGGCATTTCCCTGCTGAAGCAGACTCAGAAGGGAGCATCAGCTGGAGGTTGCTTGGTGGACCGCACATCTGCAATCTGAGCAGTTCACCTCGGTGTCTATTACAATTGCTCTCTGGATCATCTGCATCTTTTCTCAGCCTCTGGTCCCCATCTTCCCCTTCTGCCTCTTCACAGCTTGCTGCCTTGCCACTTCCTGCTATGACTGTGTGTCGTGAGTCTTCAAATGCTCTTGTGCACAGCTCACTTCTTGTGGATTGCCAGTTTGCACAAAGATGACCTCTCTCATAGGACAAGGTCAACAGTCAGGAACAAAGTAGAATACCATGATGCTGAGGGTGCAATATTTACTTCCCTCAGGAAACTTGTTATGATTAGGGAGCCACAGATCCCTGCAGATGGTCCAAATGAAGACTTTGTCAAAGGGATTATTTACAGAGGAGAGACACCTAGAGCCTAGCAATGGGGTCTTCAGACCCTTAGGACTGAGAAGGAAAAAGGGCAAAATAGCACAACAGGAGCCCATTGACAGCCAAAACTATGTGTGGGGAGGAATGGTTGTGAATGGACCTCCTGCTAAAATTTGTACTAGGAGGATCACAGCTGTTGTCAGGCTCAGACACAGGGAAGAAACATTCCGACATTTATCTAATCTCCTGCTGCTGCTCTCATTGGCAAAATTCAGAAGTCAGCAGACAAGAGACCCCAGGTGACACAGAGCATAAGGCCCAGCCCCCTGGGGCATCAAAGAGCTGAGAATGCTGGATGAAATCTCCAAAAATCCAACAGCGATAGCTAACACAACTTTGTAGACAGAATCTCTTCTTTCCTTGGACTCCTTAGAAGTTTGCCATTTTATCAACCTGCTTAACTCCTCCCTTATGTTGTCATGGACCAAAGTCCCTTCAGAAGCCAATTGTAGAGAGACAGAGTGAGGAGAGAGACTCAGAGCAGTTACACAGAGCTCCTGAACCCTCACCTTAAAAAGCTTGTTTTCATGTTATTTGCATGACAGTATTATCCCCAAGCCAATACAATGCAATGTTCTAATACAGTGTTATATCTTCACAATACTCGAAACACCGAAACAATCTAATTAATCATTAGGACAGGCATGTGGTGAACAGCCCAAGACTAGCCAGAGCAGACAGATCCTCGCCTGATGACTTCAGCCTCTGCCCTCTTAGGTTGTGAAGGAATGGTAGCCACCCGGAAAACTCTGCTTTGCACTAGGAACATTTTCCAGACCCACATATTGGAAATTTTTCAACACTGGCATTGACTTAGTCTCTGTACCCCAGGAATATTCATTCTGTCCCTCTGTTTACAGTTCCTGTAGGCCCAGCACCTACAAGGTTCGTGTACAGGTTTTTGACCATGGGGACGCTCTTTCAGAAAACCCAAAGGCCTCACCCTCTGTATGCTTTTTCTCCATTTCCCTAACCAAGGAGGACTTTGTTTCCCTCCCCAGTTTTCTCCAGAATGCTATGTCCTAAAGTCATCACTTGTTTGAACTTTTGGAAAAGTGAAAAATCAAAAAAAAAAAAAAAAAGAGGAAGAGGGAGGATCTTGGCCACAAGCCCTTTTGGGTCACCTTGACCTTCATGTGAGCTAACTTGGATATGGGGCCTCTGCTCCACTGGCTTCAGAGCCCGATGGGAGTGGCGAAGCCAGGGGACCCATGTGTGGGTGGAGAAAACCCCAAGGAGCTATGGGGAACACAGCCAACTCCCACCTTTCACCCAGCCTCCTCCAGATGACCCTTGGGTGGGACCTGCATCTGTGCAGCTGCAGGCAAACAGGAAGTTCTGGAGAAATGCTCAGGGCTATATTAAGGAGGTGAAGGCCCAGAAATGGCAGCAGGGAGGAGACTGTGTGCTCTGGGGGTAGCTGGTGCAAGCCAGACATGGCCTGGGGCTTGGCTGTTGGGGTCACCCAAAGGTTCTGTCCTTTGAAACAAGAGAACAGCAGCAGCCTGAAACCTCTCTCACTTTCTGGCTTTGCAATCTGAGCAATCACTTCCAGGCCTATGCTGGGAGAAAACCCAAACAGGGAAGGGTCTTAATTCCTGACCTCTAGGAGCAATGGGTTTTGGTTCCAGGTTGATCTGCCTCACTAGGCTGTACGTGAGGAAGCTGGCTATTTCAATAAAGCCTGCCTCTCCTCATGGCTGGCCCCACCAAGCCTCTCTCCATTCTCTCCCCGATCCCTCCCATGGCACTCCAAACATGAGCTTTCTCCTGCAGCTGAGCCCTCCAGCCATTCCTGAGCTCAGCGTTTCAGAAGTAGTTGGCATCAGGGTACAAGAGGGTTGAGAATCAAAACCCAGGGGTCTGACTCCTTCTGAGCCAACTCCTCTTGCTTTGTGACCTCAATTGACCTATTAGTCCTGCCTCATTTTAAGCTTTGCACACCTCCTCTCCTGCAACTGGGACAATTTCATCTCTTTCAATGGCCCGGCATCATCATCACCATAAGCAGGCCTGACCTCAGGCAGAAGGCAGTGAGGCAGCATGACATAGGATGAAGCAGAAAGGCACCGGGGTGAGTGGGTCTGCGTCTGAATGCCCACTCTCTAGCTGTGTGATCTTAGGTGAATTTCATAACCTCCATTAACTTCATCTTCCTTATCTGTAGGATGCCAGTCGTTAAAATCTACCTCTCAGGTGGCTTGTAAGAATCTAAAATGCTGTAAATTATAGGCCCTGAGCACATTGCATGACCTCTCATTTCTCTGTCTGGACTGGTCTTTTAAGGATCATTGTGCCTGTCTGATCTTGACTCATGACTGCTTTCCAGACCTTAGTCTCAGGATGCCACACAGAGGAGGAAGACCCCACACTTGAGGACAGATGTCCCTGGCAGTGCCTGCCTGCTCTGCAAAGAGCTAGCCCCAGGCTCCCATTGTGACCTAGCACCTCAGCCTCTCCTGAACCTTTTGCCTAGGCCAGATCCTAAGATCAACCTACATCTCCCTGGGGCTTGCTTTCCTCTCCCATAAAAGTTAGGAGTTGGGGATGATCTTATCCCTCTACCTAGACTGTAGATTCCTGGGAGCGGGAGGCAAGGCACTCACAAGTGAGGGCATCAGAGTCACATCAAGACACACAAACAGCCATGGAATCTTGAGAAACAAATCAATGAGTCCACCTCTTAAAATATTGTAAAGCATAAAATCTGAGTATGAATGTTGGTGAAAAGGACCAAGGATGGATCAATAAACTCACCAATTAGCACCATACTTATTTTTTTCCATTAGCACTGGCAAGTATCTTTAAAATTAATTAGGTATGAAGTCCCCGAGTCTAACCCACACAGGTTTTTACTAAGAAGATGTAAAGGGCTTGAATTTCACAATCAGCAGGGATCATCCTCAAAAATGCTTTAGAACAAAGACTTTTCTAAAAGTTGAAGGAAGGATAGAGTCTTCAACAGGCCTAGAAACTGGACCTTTATTTGTTGAAGTTCCCTTCAGGAACACAGAAGAACAACACTACACCAGCTATACAATAATACTTCTGCAACTGTATGTGCATAGAATCACCAGGGGATCCTGATAAGATACAGACTCTGATTCTGTACGTCCAGGGTGGGCCTAAGAGTCTGCATTTCTGAGAAGCTCCCAGCTGGGGCTGATGCTGCTGGTCCAAAGACCAGAGTGAGTAGCAAGGACATAAAAATACTCAATTGAAAGCTCTCTCCAACCTTCCACAACCATTCATTACCCCTAACTGAACCTGAGCTGATTTCCCAGGGATATCAGACAAAAAAATGAAAGAGATAAGAAAGTACTGTGAAAACAGTCAGGCTTCTCCCACCATGGCCACCACTGGACTCTTGAAAGGGGATCTCTGGGTTGCTTGCTTGCTTGTTTGTTTGTTTGTTTGTTTCGAGACGGGGTATCGCTCTATCACCCAGGCTGGAGTGCAGTGGCGCGATCTTGGCTCACTGTAACCTCCGCCTCCCGGGTTCAAGCAATTCTCGTGCCTCAGGCTCCCGAGTAGCTGGGACTACAGGCGCGTGCCACCACCCTCAGCTAATGTTTGTATTTTTAGTACAGACAGGGTTTCGCCATGTTAGCCAGGCTGGTCTCAAACTCCTGACCTCAGGTGATCCACCCGACTTGGCCTCCCAAAGTGCTGAGATTAGGGACGTAAGCCACTGTGCCCAGTCGGATCTCTGTTTTCACCACGTGACCCTTTCCTTTTTTTTCTTTTTTTCTTTTATGTGCTCCCCTATGCTACAGATTATGAGCCATATCACCCCCAACCTGCTGCTTGAAATGTGTATTCGTTTGCAGAGACAGATTCTAGCCCCCTTAGAAGTGGCATGGGGTGGGGAGAGGATGAAATCTATTAGAAGAATGTGGAAGAGCTTAGGGAATATGAGGAAAAGCTGAACAACTGGGCCTCATAATGGGAGCCAGGCAGGCATCAGATGGGGCCTCAAGGGCACCCTGCTTTGATGGAAATGACTGATTGTTTCTCATTCTTACATCACTTATGCTAAAAATTCAGAGTCCCAAGAGGCAGAAAATGATGACCATGCTTATGTTGCTGTGGGGACAACAAGGGTTGGTCCTAAAAGGAAAATTGAGAGATAATACCAAAGATGGGTATATGCGTGTTGATCAGCCAGATATGATGATATCCTCTACAGATACAAGAAACTACTTCCCTGCAATGCAAAGAATTCCAGGGTTAGGGTGGCAAAGCATAAAAACAGCACACAACAGCCACTTTCTTGAACCCCTAAATCTGTGAACACACTTATAACATGCAGTTTTTCTCTGTAAAATGGCTATCTTAGCACAAATAATTTGTTTAGAATACATAACATACATTTTACTTTTCACCACTAGAACCAGTTCATTTTCAACTCCATTATTTTCCCTGCCTAGAAAGTTTTACATCAGGAGAGGTAACAGCAAATGGGGTAGGAAGGAGGGAGTCACAGAACACTGAACTGCAAGTCTACACGCTGGATGGGTGGCCAGGCTCATTTGCTAGTGAGCATGTTTTATATTCATGCCACAGCAAAAAGAAACGTGCCTGGGGGTCATAGACTCTCTATAAGAGTCCAGGATAAAGGCTGTGATGTTCTTGAAAGCCAAGAGTACAATGACGTACAGGTGTGGTGGTTGGAGGGGACCCTGGCCTCAGGGCACTCATCTGTCCCTGCCTAACTCCTAGCAAGAAGAGACCCCTCTTCCTCTCCTTCCACTCCAAACAGCCAGGAAGCAAGATATGCTCCAGCTTATTCAGCAGACAGAAGTTCCTCGGGGTTGAGGTCTGTGGCTCGCCAGCCTGGGATCCACTGGGCACATGCAGCTACCAAGCTCTGGAAAGAGGGTGAGTTTGAATGTCAGTGTGCTCCTATTATAACAGACACACCAGCAACCAAAGGCACTATGCAAGAGAAAGAGTGTCAAAATATCTCATTCACAATTTTTACATTGATTACATGTTAAAATAATATTTTAACTATATGAAGTTAAATAATGAAAATTAATATTTATGTTTCTTCTTTGCTTCTTAAAATGTGGCTGCTAGAAAAATTGAAATTACAAATATGACTTGCATTATATCTATTTCCATATTTGGATAGAGTTGGCCTAAGCTGCCCTAGGGGTTAACTCCTCATTCCACACACTTTCTGCACTTCGCACTTAGAGCAGTGCCTACTAGCCAGGCCCTGTGCTAGACAGAGCCCATTATCTCCCCACACCTTTCCTCTCTCTCTGTCTCCTTCTGTCTTAGTTTAATCCTATAGGTCTAGAGGTGTAGGAGGTGACTGCTGAGGCACTATTGTGATGTTCTTGTTGTTCTCATGCTCATCCTTGTTGCCTTTGATGGATCTATATGATCACCTCATCTGGAAGTCTGGAGGCAAAATTGTTCACCACTGTATATCTAAGGTCCTTATGAATGGGCTCAAAGTTGATTGGTTTATAAGCATATAAAATGAAACAGAAAATGTGTTATTTTTGATATATGAGGAAGTTTTCTATGTTACACACAGAGGAAAGGATAACTTGACACCTAATTTTCACCATGATCTACTCACACCTCTGCCTGTTAACTCTCTTTCTCTCTCTCTCTCTCACACACACACACACAAACACACACACACACAAAAAGTAGAGAAGAAAATATCAAGACACACAAACACACACACACACGCACAGACAAAAAGTAGAGAAGAAAATATCAAGGGAGTGGTACTCAGCTTTAAATTCTATGTTATTTCCCATGTATTATTTGAAAATACTAGAATTTCACTAATTTTACATTTAAGAAGAATAATGACAGCAATACTCATAAAACACCTATACCAGATACTCTCCTAAGAGCATTATATGTATTAACTTCTTTCACTCTTGTCACAGTCCCATGAAGCAGATATGATGATGATCTCTATTTTAGAGATAAGAAATGTTTCCAAGGTCACAGGGCTAGTGAGCAGTAGAGTTGGGGTAGAGCCAGTCTGTCTGTCCTTTATCTGTGTGCTTAACAACTAAGCTATGCATCTGTGTTTTACAGGTAGAAGAAATGAAGCCTGGAGATTGAGAAAGATGCACTCAACATGGCTCGGTAAGTGACAGAGGCAAAACTAGAAATCTGTGCTCTATTGCCCTCCCTCCACCCCCACAAATGCTGCCTCACCCCACCTCCCCATCTCTCTACCTGCAAAACCAGACTATGTCATTGTCTGAAATGAACGGGGGTTTTGATAGCAGACCTAGGATGCTTAGGGGTAGAAGACAAGGAGGAGAAGACAGACGATGGTTCCCATATCTCTTGATCTGATAGAGACAGGGCCAGTTGATTCACACCCTAAGTAACAAACTGTAACAGAAAAACCCAACAGCCTGATTCAAACCCTAGGTAACAAACCATATCAGAAAAACTCAGGCTTTCCCAACAGCCTGTTCTAGACTCAAACCTTACAACAACAACTTATCAGTTATATAACCTTGAACAAGTTATCTAGCTTCTCTGAGTGCTGTCATTTGCTCTGTAAAATTGAGTTAAGAACACCCTCTAGGATCAGCATGCAGATTCACATGGAATCCACGTACAAAACAATTCACACCATACCCAGTACCTCCTGGCTACTTTATAAACATCAGTTCCTCCCCAGACCACCCTGACTCTTCTCAAGGTTAGTTGGAACCAAACAGGGACCCTTGAAATCTCTGCCAATGGGTCTATCATGGAGGACAGTAAGTGTGTAGATCTAGAGAGTTGCCCCAGGAGCAGAGGAGCAACCTCCACACCGGTCGCTGCATAGCAAGTCAGGCAAGGGTTACCACCGAGAAATCCACCCCACAGCCTCGCTCTGTGTTGCTAGAAAGAAAGAGAAGGATTGTGAGCTTTTGCTTGAGTCACAGAAGCCCTTTATGTCTCCCCGGAGAGGGGAGGGTGGGACCTCAGGCTAACGGAACAGTGGTGGGCGGGGTGATCTGGCAGCCTTGATTTCATCGAAGAAAGGCTGGCTTGATGCCCAGCCTGGCGTGTTGCAAGGCCAAAGGTGGAGGTACCCTGTGAGGTGGAGACAGGTGTGGTGGAAAAGCAATGACTTGGAAAAAGGAGATGCCTTATTCTTATTTCTTTTAGATTGCATTTTAACTAAGTAAATTCCATTTTTAAGACTTTTTGTGCTTAAAGGGAGCCCATTTTCCATGCCCCGGTTTCCTCAACAAAAACATAGGAACTCAAATATTGTGGAGCTCAGAGGACATTCCCAGGCCCATCTTTTCTATCTTCCAGTAGACACCACAGACGGCTCTCACCCCTACTGAGCAGATGGAAAACAAATGGATGAGACCTCAAGACTCCCAGAGACTAGAAAGCACCTTCTCTTTCTAGGCCAACTTAACCTTCCATGGTTTTGGTTGGAAGGGAACTAGGCCAAAGACCAAAAGGAGGCTCCCTTCTGGAAAAAGGCCTCTTCTGTTTCTCACTATCACCTTTCTCTTTGAAATTCCTCCAAAATGTTAAAACCTAGTTCCAAGGATCTTTCCTAATCAACCCAGGCAAAAATGAATAGGCTTTATCATCTCTCAATTCCTGGCTCACTGACGCCCTTCTAGAAGTCCTCACTTTCTACGAATACAATGATATTATAGTTGCTAAGGTCTCGTGCTTACTAACTCAGGGTTTATTGAATGTCTACCCTATACCCAAACTGTATTTCTAGTTTCCCACATTCATCCAGGATGACAGCCACTGTTCCATAAATGTCTGTGGAGTAAGAGCCCCTTACACTATAGACTGGTGCTTGTATAGAATGAGTGGTCCAGGTACCAATTTCACCCTTCAAGGTATATGCCTCTAAGGTGAGCAGGCATCAAGATCCACACGAAAGAGACAGGTTTTACCATGGGTGTTCTGAGTATCTGAAAGATACTCCCAATTTTGTTCATTCCACAACGCCTCAATTCTAAATGTAATTATTTGGCCAAAGAGGGTAGAAGAGGGCTCCATTAACCCAAACTGCTACTCCAGGCCTGGACATCCCATGAGGACAGGTAGTGTGACATTTTGTACTCTACTGTCTCCAGCCTCTGGTAAAGTGCCTGCACATGATAGTTGCTCAACAAATACGTGTTGAATAGATGGACAGATAGAGTTGATGCTGCTGACAAGTGACCACATACCTCTTAAGAGGAGGATGAGAATGAAGAACATTGCAGTTAGAAGGGACTGTGAAGTTTTGCAAGACCGGCCTCTTATGTTTAGATTAGCAAATGAGGGCCAAGGTCACATGATGGAGTAGAAAGAGCACTGAACCAGAGTTTGGGAGACCTGGAAGCCTCAACTCTGACAAAAAAAAAAAAAAACTCAGAAAAAAGAATAGATAGTACGGGTGCTGTTGGGGAAACAGTCCTTGCCATATTACCACCACCACCCCTCCACCGATCAGGTCATGTGCTCTTAACACATGTATGTTTATGCTCTCCAAAATCACATTTCACGTTCTCAATTCTATTCCTATGTAATTCTCTAATTGTAAGCTCCATGAAGCTTGCAGCGGGGGTTCATAGTTTTGGTTTGTTCTTTTCTCACTGGCCATGGTATCCCTATCATCCACCACCACAATTTAGTTACATATTAAATATTTGTTAAACACAAGAAGTTATTAATTATACATTCCTTCTCAATTGCATGCTAAATTTTTCATGCAGTCTCTAGTGGCTCTCATTGCAAATGCAGTCACTCTTGTAACTGTAAAGTTGCATTTCAGAAAGCTGATCAGAACTGAAGCGGGTTGAATTCAGCCCTAGAAAGCTGGCAAAAACCAGAAAAAGGCATGGCTATTGAAGCAAAATCAATTCTGCCTTCAAGATGGATGGGGTGTCTTTCAAAACTCAGGCTAACACTAATCTGAGCTGGGATTGAGAGACTTGCTCCAGGGTGGTAGGTCTGGGGAAGATGGGAATGCAGAAGATTCTGCTAGTGGAACTGAGAGAATAAGTAAACAGCCAGCAGTAGCCAAGTGGCAGCTGGGAGAAAAGTTTGGACCTCAATTTGAGAAGGTTCGTACCTACAACACCGTTGGCAAGAACTGGGTATCCTCCAAACTCAGGACCAAGAGAGGTAGAAGAGTTAGCCAAAGACTGATGCGTAAGCCCTGTCATTTTTTATTCTGTTCTGTGTTAAGTTGACCCAGTTATGTGTCTATAAATCGTCCTTCCATATATAAATTGTGTATTAAGATATTGAGCTCCCATCAGAAAACTGAGAGCCATTTCATGAATTTGGTTTATCATCCAGAAAGACTTTAGATTTAGAACATGAGTGATAAGGTAGATCATGGTTCTAATGTCTGGTCTGAGCAAGAAAAATGTGACAAACTAAACAAGGCAGCCAACAAGTCCCATAAACTGGGAGAGGAACCCTGGGGCTATGTCTGGGGTGTCCAGGAAGAAATTCCAGCTCTAAGATTTTTGAAACCTTGGTGTGTAGAAGTTGAAATTTAAAAACAAACAAACAAACAACAACAACAACAAAAAACACTTCAAGAGCCAATCTATTAAAAATGCAAATGATGCTGGGTGTGGTGGCTTACACCTGTAATCCTAACAATTTGGGAGGCCAAGGTGGGTGGATCACTTGAGGTCAGGAATTCAAAACCAGCCTGGCCAACAGGATGAAACCCTGTCTCTTCTAAAAATACAAAAAAATTAGCCAGATGTGGTGATGGGTGCCTGTAATTCCAGCTATTCCAGAGGCTGAGGCATGAGAATTGCTTGAACCCAAGAAGTGGAAGTTGCAGTGAACAGAGATCATGCCACTCTCCTCCAGCCTGGATGACAGAGTGAGACTCTGTCTCAAAAAGAAAAAAAAACAAAGAAAAGAAAAACAAGCAAGCAAAACGTTGGGCTCAGAAATTTCACCTCTAGGCATCTGCTATGGTTTGAGCATTTGTGGCTCCTCCAAAATTCGTGTTGGAACTCAGTTCCCAATGCAACAGTATTAAGAGGCAAGGCCTTCAGAAGGTGATTAGGCCATTAGGAATCCACTCTTATGGATAGAATTAGTGCCTTATAAAAGGGCTGGAGGGAGCAAGATAGGTCCCTTTTTGCCCTTCTACCTTCTCCCATATGATGACTCAGTGTTCATCTCATCCAGAGGACACAGCATTCAGGACACCATTATGGAAGCAGAGACTGGATCTACTAGACACCAAATCTTCTGGGGCCTTGATCTTAGACTTCTCAGCCTCCAGAACTGTGAGAAATAAGTTTCTGTTATTTATATATTGCCCAATGTCAGTTTTTTTAATAGTAGTATTTGTTCTAAGCCCAATGTCTTGTTGTTTGCTTTTTTTTTTTTCTTTTTTGAGACAGAGTCTCACTTTGCCATCCAGACTGGAGGGCAGTGGCATGATCTCAGCTCACTGCAGCCTCCACTACCTGGGTTCAAGAGATTCTCATGTCTCACCCCTCGAGTAGCTGGGATTACAGTGCCCGTCACAACACCCAGCTAAGGCAGCATCTATTCTAGAGAAATCGTTACATCTCTGCACAAAAAGTGTTCCATAATAGCCATGGTAGGATTTAATGCTAACAAGACTCTTAATATATTTATTTAACTAATAAAAATATACCTGCTGCAAAGTCTAATATGGGCTTCCACTGAAGTACACCCTAAGGGACTAGTCAAATCAATAAAATTACATCTGTACCATGATACATTCTATAGCAATTTAAAAGTAGATATGTGTACGTGTGTGTGTATGCATAGACACACACATATACATATGCTCTGATATGGAAGATTTCTAAGTCATATTACTAGGTAAGCAAAAAATGTAAGAAGCAAAACAATACATATAGTATGATCCCACTTAAATTTAAGAGGATAAAAGTTTTCATATTTAAAAATAAAGTGGATGAGTGTGTGTCTATGTGGTGTGTGTCTATATGTGTATGTGTATACATATATTTACAAACACACATACACACACACAGTTTTGTACATTTTTTTATGTTTGCACTAAGCTATTGACAGTGATCATTTCTGGGGGGAAGAATGAAATTAAGTGGTGAACAAAGAAGACTTTTGATCTGTCTATATTGTTTGAATTTTATTACACATTACTTCTATAATTAACTTTTTTAATTTCTTCAAGCTGCAAGCAATTTTTATCTGGCAATAAATGGAAACACCACCAGTCTTTTAGCATAGAGAGTTTCTTTGTTCTGCGGAAATTTCCCAAATGAGGCTTTTGATGATATAAAAGGACTTTCTTCGGTGCTCAAGATGTGGTTTCCAGGAGAAAAGGTTATTTTTGGGGATTAATATTCCCTGTGTTAACATGTCCCTGTGTTGGAGCAGAGCAGACTGGACTAGGAGGTTTGTAAGGACTTGTGCCCTAGCTGAGAAAGGAATGAAAACCCAGAGGGATGGCAGGCCACTTATGTCTCCCTCAACAGCAGCATGCTCAGAGTTGGGGCCCTTGTGGTTAGAAGTTTGAGGATGAGAGGCCTGAAATATTTTCCTTCTGTCTTTCATGCAACTCTGGCTGCAAGCTGTGCTCTTTCTGTGCCCAGATAACTAAGTAAAGCCCCAAGTCACAAGACACCCTCTCTCTCTCTGCCCTGTGTGGAAACACTCCTGCAGACCAAGGATTGGTGGTTATTGTGAATGGCATTGTTTCCATTGTATTTTTCAATAGGTCATTACTGATATGCAATAAAGCACTAAGCCTTTTTAAATATTTATTTTGTATCTGGCTACCTTAATAATCTCTTATTAGTTCTCCTGTATTTTCAGCTCATTGTCTCCATTTTTTCTCGGTATGCCATCTGTTATGGGTTGAATTGTGCTCTCTAAAAGGTATATGTTGAAGCCGTAACCCCTAGTCCTTCAGAATGTGACTGTATTTAGAGTTAGGATCTTGAAAAAGGGGCTTAAGTTCAAATGAGGCTGTTAGAGTTGGCCTTAATCCAATCTGACCAATGTTCTTATAAGAAGAGGACATTTGGGCACATGGGGACAATCACATGCAGAGACAACAAGAGGTGACATCTACAAGCCAACAAGAAAAACCTCAGAACAAACTCAACCTGCTTTCTCCTTGATCTTGGACTTCCAGCCTCCAGAACTGTAAGAAAACCAGTTGTTGTTGCTTAAGCCACCCATTCTGTGGTATTTTGTTATGACAGCCCTAGCAAACCAATACACCATCATACAATCAGAAAATACTCAGAATTTTGGCTGCTCTTCCCCATAATTCTGCCACTTATTTCTGTTTCCTGCCTTATCCCATTGGCTACCATATCCATTCTTTTAAAGTTTAGGATGCAGTGCAAGAGGGGAAGTCCTTATTTGACATTCCAATAGGCCTGTTTTTATTAACTAAGTCACTCAATATGAAAGAGCTAACTTCAAAAGGTATTACATGTTGTTCAATTAATCCTAAAAAGTTGACACTGTCATCCTGGTGACTAGATCAGCGGACTGAGGTTTCATGAGGGTAAGTGATTTGTTTTGGTTGAAATTCAGACTCCAGCTTTCTCTAGTTTCTAAACTGAATTCCTTGCTTACTCTATCTTATCACCAAACAATTGATCAACAATGAAAAAATGAATTTTAAGTATTTATTAATCAATGTGATGATTGCTTCTTTTGAAGTCTTACATTGTCCTTTCTGCCACTAATGTTTGCTTTCCCTTCCTTGGTGGGAAGAGTGTTTTCTCTAAATGAAAGGCTGGGCAGAATAGCTGTAGAACAGAATACACACTTCTTAGGGCTGCTATATGACTCCGGGAGGCAGCAAGTATTAGCAGGAAGTATTTGGTATGGTGGCAGTTTCCAACAAGGTGGTTCCTGCCTCTGCTGTTCAGGAGTGTGGACTACACAGAGTGGCTTACTCAGTGAATGAGATACAGAAAAAGTGATGATATGTCATTTCCAAGGTAAGGTTAGAAAAGGACTGGCTTCAATCTTGCTCACTCTCTTTTGCACCCTCACTTATTGCACTAATGGAAGCCAGCTGCCACAGTGTGAGGGGCCACATGGAGAGTGATACATGGCAGGTGACTTAGAGAGGTCTCTGGCCAACAGCCAATGGGGAACAGAAAACCATTCCAACAGCCTTCAAGGAACAGCATTCTGACAAGTGAGCTTGTTGAGTGGACTTAGAAGCAGACCTTCTCCCATTAAGCCTTCAAATGAGCACACAGCCCCCTCCTAACACCTTGAGTGCAGCATTCTGAGAGTTTGTGAGTCAGAGGACCCAGTTAAGACAATAATTTTTCTATCCCATAGAAACCATGAAATAATGCGTTTATGATTTTAAAATCACTAATTTTGGGGTTGCTTGCACCACAACAGATAATGAATAAGTTCAATTTGGAAGTGAAAAGACCTGGGTTCCAGTCTCACCTCCACCAATGGTTTAGGATGAACACTTAGGCTAGTACTTTTCCCTCTCTGAGAATCTGACAGCTCCTCTCCTGTGAAATGAGGAATGTGACAGATAGCTCTAAAAATCTCTTCCAGCTCTCAAACTTTATAAGCCTCTTGACACAACATCCTAAATCTTTTCCTATGTCCCCTCCCACCTTTTTTCTCCCCTTTCATGTGCCCCTTCCTTCCAGGCCCCCTGGCCTCTACTTGGGCTCTGTCATCCCTGCTCTTTCCAATCCTGCAGTGAAAAAGAGAAAATCTTCCTGGAGAAAGAGGTCCAGCCCCCATGGCCCAGCCCAGGACTTTAGTGGAACTTCAGAAGCTAAAGACAAAAGGAAGGGATGCTGCTGCAGTCTGTGAATTTCTCCACGACTCAGACATTCACAGGCTGCTGCTAACTGCACACCTCAGCTCTCAGCCCTCAGTCTCCTCTTCAACTTTTAGGAGACTCATGTCATATGTTCTTCCATGTTCCCCCAGAGGAAGTTCCAAGAGGCTCTCAAAGCCTGTCACCTGACTTTGGACAACACCTGGGCCCCAAATCAGCCCAGCACAGTAAGTTCAGCAAATGGCATCTCTGGAGACCGGGGCCTTCGGCATAGAATGCTGACCTTGTGCTTTCTCCAGAATATCCGGTCTGGTTCCAGGGGAAGCAATTCACAGGCCTGAGGAGGAGGCAAATGGACCATCTGGAGGGTGGGGACTGGTTTGGGAGCAAGCACTCTGGAGTTCAACTCTCTGTAATGCCGCCGGATTGCCTGGGTGACAAGGAACAGGTTCCCAGCATTAAGCCTCAGTTTATATTTCTATAAAATAGAGAGAAATCCCTGAAAGATTTCTACCTCTCCTAACACATCTGCACCCACATTCTACAAACCTGTCCTCATAGACTTCTCAACACCCCCAATCCTTCCTTAGAGGTCCCCCAACCTCTAAGAGACAGTACAAGGGGAGAGTGCCTGTTTCCTTAAAGACAGAAAGCATAGCAAAGGAAAACCACTAGTGAAATTTAAATACAGAATCTCTCCCTCTATTGCATTCTGGTTCTGTTCTCTTGAGAACACTCATCCATGCAGCCCAATGTAATAATGAGCAGGTCCTGGCAGCTGTGATAATGATCCTTGTGTTCTCCAGAAGGGGAAAATGAGGTAGAGAAAAAGAATTAACTTTTTTAACGCATTTTAATTACTTTTTTTACTACACCTGCATCTGTGAAAGGAATCTAAAAGGCTGGGTGATTCATTCAAGTTCAGAAGAGTGCGTGCCAGAGAGGCAATGCACCTACCTGCTGACTCTTTCGACTGCGTGTAAAAAAGAAAAAAACACCTGACTCAAATAGCTTAAACGTTAAAAGGGGCTTATTAGCTCACCTAATTTTAAAAGATGAAAGGTATACTGGCTTCAATAGTTTCACTTGGAATTTTTTTCTCTTCCTTTATCTCTGTTCTAACTTCAACTTCATCTTAACACTGGTTCCTCTACTGTTCTTCAGACAGCTGCCAGCAGCCCCCAAGGCCATGAGCTTCCTCGTTCACATGGAGAAGGAATGTAGGAGCTTCTTTGCTCCAGCATTCACAACAAAAGTCATGAAGTTCACTGGGACATGACTAGCTTAAACCACCCAGAGGTCATCATTATTGGAGACTGGATATGCTATCTGACTGAGCTCCCCACTGAGCCAACAGCAAAAGAAGCTTCCCTGAACCACTTGAATTCCCACATAAAACTGAAGGCCTCTGGGGAAAAGGAAGGCAAAATGGATACTGGGAAGATAACCAACAAGAATCTGCTATAGATACAAAGAGGTTCTTCAAGTTCAGAACCTCAGGGTTTTAAAGTGAATAATAGCCCATACTACCCACCCTTCCTGGACCTCTGGATGATGACAGAAAGTCACACCCCACCCAGACAAGTGTGCCCATGCACACACATAGACACTTATCCTCTTATCAATTCCTTATCTGGAAAATGAAATGTTAGAATAGATCATCTCTAAGTGATGGTCCACTTCCAAGATCCCATGACTGTATATGAAGCAGATGTGTCCCCGGGCTCCCGGAATCCACATACAGACCTATGCTGGTTAGTTCTTACTACAGACCCAACTCTGCTCTTCTTGGGCCCAGGGGTGCTCCTAGAAGACCTATCTCTACAAACTCTGTACCAGGGCACTCTTGCCAACTGGCTCTGGTTTGGTTTGGCCAACAGAAGACATCAGCTTGAGATGAGGAGTTGGGAGGAAAGACATTTGGGGTGTCTTTCTTTCTCCATTCCTACTTTGGGCCACATTTCAGTAGTGTCTGTTCCTCTAAAACCAGGCAGCATCTCCTCTACAATTCTAGCTCTCACTGGGATTCTTATAACACTGATCCCTCCCCTTCTCCTCTAAGGCCAAAGTGTGTCCATGGCATTCCACTGTTGCTAGTCTCTAGGTGCCTTGGCATTTCTTATTGGTTTCTTTAAACCTGTCCACACCTTTGAAAGTAGTGCTTTGTTAGTTTTTTCATCTTTTTTTTTTTTGTTTTCATTTGAACCATTTGAGTTGAACTCTGGAACCTGACTGATACATATTTTATCAGTCAGTGCAACATTCTTGTATTCCACTTCAAACATGCTTCCAGGCAAAAACAAACAAACAAAAAAATAAATACTGAGGATTCCTTATTCTTATACATATGTGCACACACATGGAGATGGAAATAAATGGCTACTACCCTAGGGATACAAATAGATTTTAATTTCTATGACCATACTGCCAAATTGGTAGCACCTGTCAGGAACACTGAGTTGAGAAGGATTCTGTCTGTGGAGTAGGCTGAATAGTGGCCCTAAAAATGACAGACCCACATCCTAAAGCCCAGAACCTATGAATGTGACCTTATTTGAAAATAGGGTCTTTGCAGATAATTAAGGATCAAGATGATGTCTACTAGGATTCAGGGTGTACCCTAAACCCAATGACTGATCATTGAGAGAAAGGCCGACACAGATTTGAGACACAGAGAGAAGTTTGTGTGAAGATGAAGCACAGATTGGAGTGATTCATCTACAAGCTAATGGCTCCCAACGGCCCCAGAAGCTACAAGAGAGGCATGGAAGAGAGTTGTCCTCAGAATCTTCCCGAAGGAACCAACCCTGCTGACATCTTGATTTCAAACCACTGGCCACTGGCCTTCAGAACTAAGAGAATACATTTCTGTTGTTTTAGACCAGCAAGTCTGTGATAACTTGCCCAGCAGCCCTGGGAAGCTAATCCAGTCTGCACCTTAACTTAGCTGAACAGAGTCCTATGCAGAGTCTGGGGCAGGAATCCACCGTCACTAGGCTATCCAGTTTGGACTGCTAGGAGAGCCACTGGCCTGTGGCATCTGTGCTCCAGTGGGCTCCCTTATGAAAACGTTTGTATGTGGGCATTCTAGACTCCAGGAAACCAGTGAAACGCAGCACATATGGCACTCCAGAGAATACTAAAAGATGACCCGAAAGAATACGCAGATAGTTACAGGTAGAGTCTCAGGTTTCCTTGTGAGTATATGTATGTGCACACATACTCATAGCCTGAAGGCAGAGATGATGTCTGTTTCACTTAGTGTTCTTTTTCTGCACCTGTCCTTGTTCCATATGGTGCTTTGCACACACAAGGCATGGGATCAGAGTTTGATGAATTAAGGAAGGACAGAAGAAAATGAATTCATTAGTTACTTAGTGAATTCCCAGGATATGGACTGGAACCAAAAGAAGCAGGTTGCTCTTGGATATACCAACAAATCCCTTTGCTGATCTATCCTTCCAAATAGGCACAAAACACTAAACTAAGAATCATAAATCTGTAGGAAAGTTAGAATATGAATCAAATTGATTTACCTGTGCCAAGAATTACTTCAAACCTGTGCAGGCTCTTGCCTACAACCCTCAGACACACTGTCTTCTCCAGCACACTTGGGTATATAAGAAGGACTAAGTGACCCTGCTAGGTTAAACGTCTCAGTTTGATGACCAATTAAGGCAGCATGGCCAGAGGTCAGAGATGCAGACTCTGAAACAAGCCTTCCTGGCCTCAGATCCCAGCTCTGCTACTGACTATTGGTGTGACCAAGAGAAGATGAGGTAAACTCTATTTGCCTCAGTTCCTGCATCTGCAAAATGGGGATAATAATAGTACAACTTCATAGGGTTACTGTGAGGATTACATGACCTACTGTTTATAGACTCCTTAAAACATTGTCTAATATAGAGAGCACCACATAAATGTTTGCGGTTGTTATTCTTCCTTTTTCCACTCACGTATAGCTTGACCAGTGGACAAATTGGAGCTCTCAGCCAAGCATGGTGGCTCACGCCTACAATCCCAGCACTTTGGGAGGTCAAGGCAGGAGAATCACTTGAGCCCAGGAGTTCAAGGTCAGACATAATGAGATCCTTATCTCTACAAAAAATACAAAAAATAAATAAAAATTAGCCAGGCATGGTGGTGTATGCCTATAGTCCCAGCTACTTGGGAGGTGAGGTGAGCGGATCCTTGAGCTTGAAAAGTTGAGGTTGTATTGAGCCAAGATCTTCCCACTGCATTCCAGCCTAGGTGACTGGGAGACCCTGTCTCCAACAACAACAACAACAACAAACAAGAAACCAAACAAGCGAACAAACCAAACAACTATAAAAACAACACATTTGAGCTCACAAAGCTTCACTCTGGACCTCAGGGTATTCTGGTGTCAGATGAAGGACCGAAGGACGGTGTAGGCATGGACTCACACCAGGAGCCCATAGTAGCCCATCATCAAAGTGTGAGAAGTTAGTGGGACAGGCTAAGTCACAGAAGAGAGGGCAGTAGAGGCAGAAAGAATGCCCTCCATTCTCCAATACGGACAGAAACATTGCAGGAAGCTGGAGGCCTTATATAAAATGCCTTCTTTGCTTTGCATGGTCCTCAACCCTCTTTTCTTCTTTTCTGAGTTGAGAACACTGTCATTTTATGAAAAGAATAACAAAGATGCATACATGCCTATAAATGGAAGATGAAGTGGTGACTGAGGGCTTCCTCCTGCCAAGGAAAACAAGTGCAAGGCAGCTGGAGAGAGAGGAGCCAGGGAAGTCTGTAGAACCAGAAGCACTCCATCTCCCTGGGACCCAGCTCTGGCCTGTGCAGGCCTGGCCGTCTGGGAACGGCAGCTCCATGGTCCTGCAGGAGAGACCTGCCAGGAACCCTGGGGCTGCAAATCAGGAGTTGCTGGGAGCTGAATGCTGCAATTTGCCATGGGAAAAGAAAGAGACAATTGGAGGCTGGTGGCCCAGAAAAACCGCTGCTGAATTTGACAGGCATCGACTGAATGATTGCTGTGTGTGAGGCGTGGAGCCATGGGGCAGAAGAAGCAAGGCTGGCATGCTTTCTGTCCTTGAAGACCTAGAGTCAATAGGGAGGAGGCCTGTGAAAATGAGAGTAAGATACATACAGATGTGACTGCACCTTCCGAAGCATCAGCTCTGCTTTGAATCAGGAAGAACTAGGTTTCTGAGCAGTAGAGGGCTCACTCAGTTTGAGGAAGTGACATTGGAGATAAGCTGTGAAGGAAAGGCAGGATTTTGACAAGGGGAGATGGGGCCACAGAAGGGCAAGTGACTGATGTGACCAGGTGTGGAGGCAGGGAGACAAAGGCACCTCTCGGTGGAGGGATGAGGGGGAGCAAGGGATCCAATTTGGCAGGTTGGGCAAAAATGTGACGAAAGATGTTTAAGTGAACAATGTGGTAGAGCACTCTTGAAACCAGGCTGGGCAATCTGTGCCTGGTTCTGGAAGCGATGGAAACTCACTGAAAGTGTGGGGGGCTAGAGAGCGTGCGACCAGCACTGGGCTATAGGATAACTTATGGGCAGCAAATGAAGATAGACTGGAACAGAAAGAAAGAAGACTCCTTATGACTATCAGCCCTCGGAAAGAAGGAAACCTAAAGCTTTTGTGTGACTTAAAAAACAAAAAAAATCTAGCCGGGCATGGTGACTCACACCTGTAATCCCAGCACTTTGGGAGGCCAAGGCAGGCTCATAGCTTGAGCCCAAGAGTCTGAGACCAGCCTGGGCAACACAGGAAGACCCTATCTCTACAAAAAATAGAAAAATTAGCCATGCGTGGTGGCGTGCGCTGGTAGTGCTAGCTACTCAGGAGGCTGAGGTAGGAAGATCACTTGAGCCCAGGGAAGTTGAGGCTGCAGTGAGCCATGATTGTGCCATTGCCCTCCAGCCTGGGTGACGGAGAGAGATCCCATTTCAAAGTAATAATGATAATAAATAAATAATCAAAATTCCCTACCACAATTTACCTATGAGGACACCACTCTGTCCATCCTTCCTGCCTCATCTTGTGCCATCTTCCTGTGTTCCAGCAGCACTGGCTGGCTTTCTGGTCCTCTGACGCACCAAGACTTTTTGATCTCAAAGCCTTAGCTTGTCTCCAAGATGGTCACCATCCCTTCCTTCCTTGAAGACACCAGCCATTTTCCCTTTGAGAAGTGGAGTCTAATTCTCCATGTCCTACAGTCTGAGCTGGACTGTGACTTCCTTGATCAAGAGGATACTGCAGAAGTGATACTAGCCCAGCCTAGGTCTAGTCTTTAAAAAGACAAGTGGTTTCCTCCTCCCTGCCCACTCTGGACAAAGTCAGGCTCCACAGAAGAAGTTCAACCATCCCGAGCCCTCCATGCCATTAGGAAGCCCAAACTAGCCATGTGGAGAAGCTACACGGAGAGAAAGCATTGATAGCAACCTCCAGCTATTCCAGCCAGCCTAACCCAAGGGCCAGGCAGGCATGGGAGTGGAGGAACCATCTTGAATATCCATTCAGCCAAGTCCAGCCTTCTGATGACTCCAGCCCCAGCAGCTGTCTGACTACCGCTGCGTGAGAGACTCCAGTGGGAATCAACACCCAGCAGAGGCTAATCAATCCACAGAGCTGTGGGAAATAATAATACCTTTATGTTCTAAGCCACTAAATTTTGGGGTAGTTTTGTCTTATCTCTAGAATATTCTGTCTCCCTCACCCATACGCTCACATCCCCCGCGGCTGGCGGCTGGTCATTGTCAAAAACTTCAGGCCCCAGCCCACTTTAGGGCCTTCCTTTCCCACCCTACATACATACCCCGGGTCCCCACCACCCTGAATGTCATTGTGTTACACTCCTTGCTCCCTTCCTTACGTGTCTCATAAATGACTTATTCTGTTAGTGACTGCTACCTCTCTCCCTTCACTAAACGTGGGCTCTCTGAGGTTAGAAGCCATGAATACTTGAACCACTATTTCATTACCATATCTAGCAGACAGTATGTGTTCAATAAATATTTGTCAAATGAGTGAATAAGTCATAATCTCTCTACATAGCACAGAGCCACCAACAGGATGATGATAAATTTCCAGAGCCCCAATGGTCTACCAAGCAAATAAGTGAGTAATTACATTTAGCTGTGACATTAGTCTTGCTCCAAGGGATTCATAAGCTAGTTTAAAAGTCTCTCAAATACGTTCCTTCTGTATCCCCCAAAGCAGCTGATCTGAAAACGGCTGCATAGAAGCTGTTCATTACATATTCGCTGACTTATTGATAGAAAATTGGATCATATATCCAGTCTGGTCAACAGAGCAAGATCCCATCTCTACAAGAAAATAAAAATAAATTAGCTGGCATGGTGGCATGTGCCTGTAGTCCCAGCCACTCAGGAGGTTGAGGCAGAGGATGGCTTAAGTCCAGGATGTCAAGGCTACAGTGAGCAGTGATTATGTCACTCCACTCCAGCCTAAGCAACAGAGTGAGACCCTGTCTCAAAAAAAAAAAAAAAAAAAGAATAAAACTGATAAAAAGACAAAAATGATTTAATGGATGGGTTATAATAGTAGCGTCAATTCTGGGAGGTCTAACACCATAGGGATCCCCCCAAACCTGAAAGAGATCATTTAAAAGACAATCAAGAGAGACTGAAGTTGTTTTCTTCTCTTTTACCAACTCTCCTCAATGCAGAGAAATGTACAGAGTATGTCCATCTCCATCTCCATGGTAACAGGAGGCAGGCATGATTATTATTCTTCACATAATTGTAAAGAGCCTCTACGTGGTTATTCATTTATCAGATGAAGAAACTGAGGTTCATGAGGGAACCTCAGGGAATTCTAGGAGCCAGCCACAAGGCTACTGTTTCTTGTTTCCAGTGGGAGAGGGGTTAGCGAGGAGGAATCCAATCAGAAGGCTGATAGGAATTTAAGGAATTCAAGGATGACATCAGGCAGTCGAACACTGTGGATCGCCAGCCTTAATCAAATCACAGAAGGGATTTATAACTCCCTTGCCCATCAGTGGTCCAAGTCGCATTGTGTGTATCAACACCTCCCTTACCATGACAGCTAGCTTTTATGTTGAAGGGTGTCAAAATTATCACAAAGCTCCATTCTTTCTTACCAGACCAGTCTTATGCTGCTTTCTTCTCCCATTTCTCCCATACCCTTCACCTCTCTCTGTGTCAGCCAATCTTGCCTGGTTTTTTTCTTTCGCCCCTCTCCTAATGGTCTCTGAGTTTCTGCCTCTTTCCTGGATCCTGATGGTACTGCAGCATACGAGATGGTCTGGGGTCTCTTCTCAGTCACCTTTGACCACAGGCCACCAGGAAGTCACAGAGGAGAGAGACGGCTCTTCTATGAGAAGTGGTTGGTGCAGGTGAGGAGATCCGTGTTACAGGTGATTGGGAATCAGAAGACCCAAGTCCTTCTCCCATTTCTGCTACCTCTAGCCATGTGACTTTTATTCAAATGTGTAACCTCGTGAACCTCAGTTTCTTCATCTGAAAAATGAATAACCACATGGAGGCTCTTCATAATTATGTGAATAATAATAACCATGCCTGCCTCCTGTCACCATGGAGATGGACATACAGAGTATGTCACCATAGACATTCTCTGTACATTTTAAATGCTAAATATATGTATGGAAATACAATTTCGACTGTCTGGTCTCACCTAGATTAAAAGATCCTGTGTTCCTGTCTTGGCTCTACCCTTAATGATGTCACCTTAAATAAGTCACTGTCCCACTTTGAGCCTCAGAATCTTCAACCACAAAATAAGAGAGTGGAGTGACCTTGCAGGCATGAAATAGGACCAACATTCTGGGTCCATTTCACCCACTTTTTTTTATCCCCACCATTGTGTTTGGTGTGTGATAGGCACTCAACAAATGTTTGCTGAATGAATGCATGTGTAACATGTGATATTTATGAATAAACCCTAAAAATACGCGTTAGAAGTGGCTAAAGGAAGTCTGGCTAGAAGCAAGGTGCCACATAGAGGAGGCTTCCAGTGAAACCCAGCTGGCCAAGGGCAGATTCCCCTCTCCCTCCACATTTCCACACTGTCTGTCCCCATTCCCTGAGAACCTGGCCTGGGATGGCACTCCCAGATGAGCTCTGGGCAAATGCTGAGCATCTCTAAGCCAGATCACAGTGGAAGAGGCAGAAGTAGAAGAAGAGAGATGAGGTGGATATGGAAAAGATGGGAGAGCCCAGGAAAAGAAGGCAGGCTGCTTCAAACTTTAGACTCTGACAGCAGAAAAAAACCTTTGCAATCAGGTGATCAGGTAATGAAGTTTCTCATTGTCTACACAAGGAACTTAGGGGACAGCAAGATCATTGGTGATTAGCGCAGTTTGAATTTTAAAGAACAAAAGTGTTGCTCCCTGGGATGCCCAAACTACTTCATGTAATTTCCACCTCACCAGACTTTGCAGAACTTGGAAGCAGGAACCATACCACCTCCCTTATCTTTCTGTCCTCTTTCCTCCGGGCTCAATTCTCCACCTCACCCTCACCCCCACATCCCCGTAGCACATAACAAAGGGACCAGATATGAGGCAGATGCCCTGTAAATCATGAGGCCCATGGGCTGGGAGCAATTTCCTACTCACTGGAGAGCCCCTCTTCTGTCTCAATGCAGCCACATCTGTTTCCCTACATCATGGAGGGACCTGTTGGTCTCAAAGGAGGAATCCACAGGGCTTCTCTATCACCTGCCTGGGAATGGGTGGGAGCTGGAGGAGGACGGCCATTGCCAGAGACCACATGAGTACTGACCTCTGGCCCCGGCAGCAGCAGTAGCTGCTATTGCAATGGGCCTCTGCCATGCCCCAGTCCTGGGGGAACATCTGCAGATCAGTGGTTGTCTTGGAATAGGCCATGGGAAAGTCAAGAGAAGCCACGGCTCTTGAAAACCATCCCAGAATCCCACTGGAATGCTGTGCCAGAATACACTGAGCCCTAGAGGTCTTGGGTTTTATGCTATTTTACTCATTTTTATTTTTTGGCTGCACTTTTAGTTGGAAATTCAGAACACTAAAGTTATCCCAGGGCATTGGTTCCAAGCATGTCACACAGCTCTCCTGCAGCTGATTACTACGGGACCTGTGTTCAGGATCCACAGCAAATGATGCAAACCAGCCTAGCCCCCAAGAACAACCAGTCTCTAAAAGAGACCCAAGTCCAGGGGAGCAAAGACTCAGACCAAAACCCACATCTTGTCTCCATTCCTTAAATCTTCCTGCCATGGCCAAGGGAACATAAGTTACTCGAAGGCAGGCACTTGTCTCATTCACTTCTGAATTCCCAGTACCTGGAACAGCCCCTAACACACAGTAGGTCCTCCGCATTTGACTAAAGAAATGGGTAGGCCAGGCACGGTGGCTCATGCCTGTAATCCAAGCACTTTAGGAGGTCAAGGTGGGTGGATCACCTGAGGTCAGGGGTTCAAGACCAGCCTGGCCAACATGGTGAAACCCTGTCTCTACAAAAATAGAAGAAGAAAAAAAGTAGCTGAACACGATGGCGCGTGCCTGTAATCCCAGCTGCTAGGGAGGCTGAGGTGGGAGAATCACTTGAACCTGGGAGGCAGAGGCTGCAGGGAACCAAGATCACACCACTCACTGTACTCCAGCCTGGATGACAGAGCGAGACCCCATCTCAAACAAAAGAAATAGATAAACTGTTAGGCCATACAAAAAGAATCTCTAGGCAGAGTGACCCCACCCCACAGCACCGCTCATCTTATAATGTGATAGAAGAGGTGATAGGAAGGCAAAGGTTAGCAAACTGGCCCATGGAATTCTGTTTTTGTATAGTCCATGAGCTAAGACTCCTTTTCACATTTTTAATGGCTGGAAAAAATGCAAAGAAAAATAATATTTTATGACACATGAAATACATGAAATTCTAATTTTGGTATCTATAAATAAAGGTTTATTGGAACACACCACTCCCATTCACTTATTGGTATCGTCCGTGGCTGCTTTTGCAGAACAGCAACAGAGCTGAACAGTTGCAACAGAGACTGCATGACCCACAAAGCTGAATGCATTTGCTATCTAGTCCTTTACAGTAAAAGTTTGCCAATCCCTGGCCTAAAGAATCTCCCCAGTTAGGTACATGTGGTCTAGATCCCCAATGTTAACTGTGTGGAGTTGAGCATTGTTCTCTCAGCTCTTCCTTTTTTATTTTTGTTTATTTTTATTTTATTGCAAATTGACAACTTGTAATTGTATCTATTTCTAAGCACAAAGTAGTGTTATGATTTATTAATAAAATGTGGAGTCACTAAATCAAGCTAATTAACATATCCATCACCTCATGGCTCTTTCTTTCAAATACAAGCCTTTCTAGAGTGGTTTAAATTACCCTTAGCAGTATAAATTGTTGGACAATTTCTCTCCCTGAAAAAGGGACCTGATCAAGGATAAGGAGAAACAAGGGAAGAAATATTCTTAAAAGGGTAAAGGACTCAAAAAGTGGAATTTCCCCAAAGAAAAACTGGGTGCACTTTGTAATGTTCCTAAGGGCTAGCACTCTACCAGGGCTTTGAGAAGGGACGCAAAACAGGAAACTTCTCTTGAGTTCACAGAAGGACCCCTTACCTTGCCCTGCCCAGACTGGCTCCTCCGATCTGGCCTCCTTCAGTACCTCATCCATCCTGAGCCAGTATGAACAATGCTGTCTTTGGACGTCTCATCTGCACCATTCACAGGGCACCACATACAGCTCTGAGCAGTGGAAATCATGGTATTGTTTATTTAGATCCAGACATAGCAAATGACATCCATCCCTTCCTCCCCAGTCAGCAAACAAAATGACCACCACTTGCCATCTCTGATTCCATGCTTGCCTCGAGACAGTGAACTCCTTGCAAGTACAAATTCTTAGTGATTTTTATTTCCCTGCACCTAACACGACATCTAACTTGTGGTAGGTATAATATTCAACTAAAACTAGTCCTCTCCTCTTTTTCCTTTTCTTGCCCTCTCATGCAGCTAGAAGATGCATGGAACCCAATGCTCTTTCCACTGAAGTGGAAAGTAGGCTGCTAACAATCTCCCCAGAATCCTTGTAAGTGACTCCTACCCAGGGGAGAACACACATCTAGAATGTGAGCCTGGAATTCAGGTCAGCTTGGTGTCAACATTCATCCAGGGTCTCCCCATGGCCAGTGTGGCTTTTCTCCCTCTTAGATATACTGATCGGCTGGGAGGGTCCAAGGTTCCAACTGAGTTCTCTTGCTGCACCTTGGGCAAGAGGAGAAAAAAACAGTCACTTGTCCACCTAACCACAAACCCCTGACCCTCTTCAAGGCAGAGGAAAGTAACTTTCCAAACTCTTCTTGAATAAGAAGAAAAGAACCTCTCCTCTTTCAACAGGTATTTCTGGCTGCTGGGGAGGGTGTTATTAGTACAAGAATCTAAACACAATAGCCTGTCTCCCAGCAGCTGCCATTCCCATGGCAACCTCTGACTTTCATGGACTGCTTTGGATACTAAAGGCCTCAGAGACAGACTTCTAAAACAACCAAATTTTTCAAAAGTGACTTCTCGGGGGACTTATTCCTCTGGCAGAACAGACCCCTCCTAAACTTCCATTTAAAGAGAAAACCTAAAATCTGCCAAAAAAAAAATAACAGAAACCCCCATTAAGTGCTGTTATCACACCAACCCTCAAAGCTATGGACATGGACAATATAGAATTTAAATTTCACAGGTGAAAAAAAAAAAAGTGTACTAAGTGTGAGTTGAGGATGGCAGATGGAGATCTGGTGGACTACCAGCAAATGGAGATAGCCATGAAGAGGCATATTTGGGAAGGTAGTTCACAAACCTGAACCAGAAGAGACTCACCTGGAGAACACATTCAAATACCGATTCCCAGGCCCTGTCCCCAGATATTCTGATTCTGTAGCTCTGGAATGAAACCCGGATCATTTTTGAAAGCTCTTCCAGTGATTCTGATGAACATTCGAATTTGGAAACCAATCTGAAGCCTAATCCTTGCACCTTCCCCACCATGGTCCAAGGGTCTCCTGGCTCTTAGCTCCTTCAATTCCTGCCAGCCCTCAGTTCTAGAACCAGAGTAAAAGAAACTCATTTTCTTTAAAATAAAAGGAAGAAGTCGCAGCCCTGAAGTGCACGTGTGCTCTGTTAGGCGCTGTACCCAGGGAACCTTGGAGCTGGAAGCCGCCTCCAGCTCTGAGCTGTGGGAAGGTTATGTCACGCTCTTGGGTTGCTGCCTGGTTTCCACTGGGGTTGCTGCCTGGTTTATTTTAGGTGCTGGGTCTGCAGGCTAGTACTCTGACCTTCCTTGGCTCTCCCCCAGGGAGCAGCTACCAGGCTCCTGCCGTATCAAGAGCTACAAGGTACAATTTCCATGGCATCCAGGTAACAGGAACTGACTGGCAGCAATAGCTGGGACCTGCATTAGACCTGAGGAAGCAGCCTGCTGGGGAAGAAAGGTTCCCGAATGTGAGCCTTTGCATGTGGTCTTAGCACGGCTATTCACAGCTGTGGGATTTGGGGCTAGCCACTGTCCCTCCATGGGCTATGAAACTAGGGGTTCAACAAGGGGTTCAGCATAGAATAGTGGAAGGAATGTGGATTCTGGGGCCAGAAGACTGAGGCTCAAATCCTAGTTTCATCACTGATGCTTTGTGATATTGGGCGAGTGGCTCAATTTCATCGTGTATCAGTTCCATCATCTACAAAATGAGTGTAATGGTACCTCTCTCACAAGGCTGATGTGCCAGGTAAAGATGATGTATGCCAAGTGCTTGGCTTACACAGTGCTGGAGTTCCAAGACACCCACACCCACACTCACCACCCCCCCCATACATACACACACTCACTTCTTAACCGGGAGCCTGATGAAGTGGGTGCCAAATCTAGATAGAGATGGTCTGGAGGAGGTTTAGAAGGTAGAGGGAGTTCTCTGTGCAGAGCAGGTAGGAAGAAAGAGAAACATGAATTTCTGAAGGAAACAAAGTTTGAGTTGGGATTTTGACAAATGGAGAAAATATGAACAAGCAATTATAGGACAAAACACTGAAGAATAGAAGAAAAAAAAATCTGGAATCTGGATTGGGAAATTTGGGTTCTAATCCCAGCCCTTTCACTGTCCAGCTTTGTGGTTTGTTGATATGCTATCTCTGCTGCAGGAAAAAACAGGTTCTTTTCACACTACCAGGAAAATTTAGGCACACAGACACAACGTAGGGTGAGATGCGGGGAAGGGATTATTGGGTGAAAAGGGAAAAAGGAAAGAGGAACTCCCAGCAAAGCGAGAGAGAGTCCTGCTAGCAGGCCTGCACCTTACAGACTGAATCCCAGGCCACTACGTAGGAACTGAAGACGACAGGCTCCTCCTCCCTGCTCCACCTGCTTCTCCCTGTGCATTATTCAGAGCGAATCAGTCAGGAAAGGGTGGGTTTCATCCGGGACCAGCAGTCCGGTTTTTCAGCCTTCAGGTCTGTTTTAGATTTTAGGTGTGTTTTTGCCAGGGACCCTTGTCTGTCTCCTGTCTCTATCACCTCTTTATCTATGGAATGGGGCTGTGGCAAAAATTAACAAGATGACTTAGGAGAAAGCACCTTGTATAGTGCCTGGAACACAGTAGATGTTTAGTGGATGGACGGATGGATGGATGGATGGATGGATGGATGGATGGATGGATGGATGGATGGATGGATGGACAGAGGATGAATTCCAGATGGGGAAAGTGGGGTGGGCAAAGGAATAGAAAGAGGAATGCCCAAGGCATCTTTACAGTCAGTGGGTATATCTGCACAGTTCAGCAGTTTCTAAAGAGTGTTCATGGAACTCTAGCCCCTCAGATACTCCTAAGGGGGAAAAAAACATATCCCCTAGTCAATTAAACTTAGGAATGACAGTTTGATATATCACTCTCCTGATGATTTGCAATAAACGCCAACATATAAATGATTCTGCAAAGTTCTTTCTAGTTTTATTTATACCCAGTAGTCCACAAGCTAGTTCACTTCTAAACCAGTTTTTCACATTAAATCTGTTAACTTCATACTGAACTTGGCAGAGGTCTTCCTAAAGTAAACTAAGGGGGTGAAGCAGAGACCCTTGGAAGAATTACTTGGGGTTTTCTTTGTGTGCCTGCTGCTCTCAGCTTTAGGAGCTGTCTGTGCAGCACTGTGTAGAAGCACCCTGGACAAGACAGGCAAGCAGATTGAAAACAGGGTCCTGTGCTTCCATACAGTCCCCTGCCACTGAGCCATATGACCTTGGGCAAGTTCCTCAACTTTCCTTTGCCTCCATTTCCTCACCTATAAAGTCACAGTACTTACCTCACAAGGTAATTGCAAGAATTAAATGAGCTAAGGTACCTAGGGAGGTTAGCATGGTGCCTGGCACTTAGCAATGTCAGTAAAAATGGTGCCAGTATTATCGGGTCACCATCTGAATATTCTCAACCAGTCATTCTGTAATATCCAGCAGGACTTGGACACTGAGTCCTGAGGGTAGGAATCACACCAGTTTCTGTCTCTCTCTTCCTTGTGGGGGTCAACCTAGAGCCATACACCAAGAGGAAGTGAGTCAGACCATTGCAAAGGAGGCAACGATTGTGATGTCTGCTTCGTGCTTTCTCTGAACACAGAGCAAAAGAAGGGGCCTCTTTCAGAAAAGCATCAAGTCTTGCAGGCTGGCAGTTGGCTACCAGGAGATGGAGAATCTGCTTAGTCATTTCTTAACAGCAAGAACAAATGGCTTAGAGAAGAAGCCCGCTATACTCCCTGGAAGGTCAGCCAAGTACCACCTAAAAAGGGAAAAGCAGGGAAGCACAGAACCTCCGAGTGCCTGGATCTGATCAGAGCCTCGGGGCAGAGACAACTGGCTCCCAGTATCAGAGACCCTTGCCCTGCACGAATGCCTCCACTCCAGGCTGCAGGGTGATGGCCCAGCTTCACCTCTGGCCAGAAAACCAAGTCCCAAGCTCTCCTCCATTTGTGGAAGAATGTTTGTCGCTCTGCAGAGGCTCTATGGTCAGTTTCTCCTCCTTGATTCATTCACTCATTTAGTTAATATTTATTGAATGCTTACAAGACATCACAAGGGATACAGTTGTACACAACACAGGAAAAGTCTCTGCACTGATGGAGTTCACATCTTAGTGGAGAGAGACAGAAGATACACAACTAAAGAAATAAATAATGTCAGGGAGTAATAAGTGCCTTAAGGAGAAATAAGTCAGGGTGAGGGTGAGAGATCAGTAGATTAGAAGCTAGAGAAGGATGGAGAGCTAGAGGTCAATGGATTAGGGGCTAGAGAAGGATGGACAGCTAGAAGTCAATGGACTAGGGGCTAGAGAAGGAAGCCTCCTGAAAGAAGGGACCTCAGAAGTGAGATGGGAATGGAGCAAATGAAGGAACTGGAAGAAGATCTGGAAGGAAAGAGCCCCAAGCACAGCAAGCACCATGGCCCTGAGACCAAACTGAGCCCCACATGCTGAAGAGCAGCCAAACTGGCTACGGCCAAAGTGGGGGTGGTCAGGAGAAGCAGGAGAGAGCTACAGGTGAGGTCAAGAACCTGGGCAGGCCAAGGCAAGGATTCTGATTTTATTCCAAATGCGATGAGAAGTCACTGGGAGATTTTGAGTGGAGGAAAGAATAAAGAGCTCACCCTGACGACTGAGTGAGGAACAGACAGTGAGCAGTGAGAGTGGGCTCAGGGAGAGCCCTTGTGCACAGCACAGATGTGAGGTGATGGCAGGAAGGAGGTGAGATTTGAAGGTGGAGCAACAGGATGTGCTGGTCGATGGGAAGCAGGCTGTGTGTGGCACTGAGGGATAAAGGGGGACTCCCAGGGTAGCTGCCCTTATCCTGAAGTGTGGAAGGCTGTACCGCAGGAGGAATCTTCTGGGAAAGGAAGACAACCTAAGGCTTTGGATGCATGTGAGAGGCTGGAGATGCCTGTTGGACATCCATGTTGAAATGCCAACCTGGTAGTTGACTGTGTCTTAAAGCCCTTGGGATCCCTGCGTCCAGACAGGATTGAGTGCACAATCAGAGGTATACCATTTGAGAATGAGACCCTAGCAAAATTATTTAGTTCAATCCTTTTGTTTTGCAAAGGGGAAACTGAAGCCCCAAGAAGGGAAGAAATTCAGTCAAGGTCAAATAGCAATGTGTGTGTAGTGCCAGAACCACAGTCCATGTCTTCTGTGCCAACCCCTGCAAGCTACCCTTTGAGTTGGAGCCTTCTTTCCAATCTTGTCAAAATTGTTTCCCATTGATTTCTTGAAGTTATTTGCACATTCCCTAAAACTTTTCCTTGTTTCACTATGGGGAAAGTTCTTGTTTCTTTTTTCCATATCCAACTTAATTTTCTCCATTTACAATTTAAACTCATTCTCCATTTTAATCATTGTTTTGTTTTTTTCAAAATGTGCATGATGTTGCTATACCTGACTTTTAAAACAATTCTGTTAGGTAGTTAGAGTATGCATTTTGGTTACAATTAACAGATGCAGAAACTGTAAACATAACAGTCAGATAAATTTTATTCAGTCCCATGGCTAGTTTGAGACAACCAAACCAGAACCTAGTGTGTCTTGAGTCTTTGCCCAGGGCTCTTCCTTGTGGGCCAGAAAATATTTTTAAACCCAGGTCCTGCCATCCTTCAGCAACTGAGGACTTCTAGCTCTTCAGAAAGAGCAATATAATTAACATCACCCTAATCTTACTCTTCTTCAATTCACATAATTCTTTCTCCTTTAAACTCTCCTTTCTATGGCACAGATTGATTCCTATTGTCTAAATCCATTTCCTCTTTTTCCTGGGCACAGAGCTGAACTACCTTGCCCAGACTCTTCTGTATTTAGGTGTTTCTATGTGAGTGATTTCTCACCAATGGAATTTGACCGGAATTAATGCACACCCCTCCTAGTCGGTCCTTAAAAATCTCTCAGGCTCAATTGAGAAAATATGCTTTTTCCTCTTCCACCAGCTCGATGGAAATAAGCATGACTACGTTGGAGTCAAGTACCTAAGATGTCAGAACCGCAAGGAGGAGAGGAAAGATCCTGCTTCCCTGTATCACCACTTGGAGGAAAATGGCCTGCTCATTAGGGAAACACATTTTAGACCTTTTGTGAACAAGAAGTAAACTTCTACCAGGCATGGGCCATTGTATGTTTTGAGATTTGTTTGCTACAGCAGCTAGTGTATTGACCTGGGTTACAGACAACTGATTCCGGTTTAGGAAAACACTCAAAAGTATCTACATTCCAACACTTAGACTTAGCATAGAACCAGTGGTTGAAGTAGAAGGAAGAAGCTCAGAGACCATAAACCATGCCCTTCCTTACTCAAAAATGAGAAGAAAATGAGATCCAGAAACGGACACATTGGCATGCTTAAGGTCATGGCAGTTAAAAAGGTCTCTACAGGACTCCAGGGTTCCTTGTACAGTGCTCTTTCTAGACCACGTTGCCACTCTACTAACAGATGGGGGTACGGTGTCCAAGACAGGCTCGAGAACAGGACTCAGCTGAAGCTCACTATGTCTTCCATGACTGTAACCTGAGTCTCATTCATAGACATTTACACCCATGTTTTCACTCTCTGAGCTCAGGGAGGAGTAGTTGGTCACCTGCTTTCTTATAGTAACCTCCTGACACTTAAGAATGAATACTAAATTACTTCTTAGTCCTGCTTTCTCCAGCACAGCCGTATTCTCACAAGTATATCTCAGTATTATAAGACGTGAAAAGCAAATGCGACCATAACAGCCCCAAACCTTCATCATGGTGGTTGAAATGTAGGTCCACACTGAACTGGCCCCCAGCCCAGTTGTCTCTTCTATCGCTCAAAGATGTCTGTAGTTTTTGCTCATAGGACAGTGCTCTGGTGGAAGAAAAAGGGGATGGTTTGGGTTGAGCCAATGTTTTTTGTAGACACACTGCCCAGTCTCACACTTTCTGAGGTCCCTTGAGCACCAAGCTGGAGACTACAGCTTTAGCCCTGTCTCAGGTAGGTGATGTACAAATATATGCTTTTCAAAGACCGTTCCAGGGGTCTAGGGGTCTTTCTTTTTTCTTTTTCTTTTTTTTTTTTTTTTTTTGAGACAGGGTCTAGCTCTGTCACCCAGGCTGGAGTGCAGCGGTGTGAGCATAGCTTACCGCAGTCTCACTCTCCTGGACTCAAGTGACTCTCCCACCTCAGCCTCCTGAGTAGCTGGGAAGACAGGTGCATGTCACCATGCCCGGCTAATTTTTATATTTCTTTTGTTAGAGACGAGGTTTCACCATATTGTCCAGGCCGGTATCAAACTCCTGGGCTTAAACAATCCGCTCACCTCAGCCTCCTAAAGTGCTGGAATTACAGGAGTGAGCTACCATGCCTGGCCTATTATTCCAGGGGTCTTGAACCCTTCAGCTCCACACCCTTACCAATAAAAATACTTTGATCACTTATCCCCAATATATATAAGTAATATCTTTAAATATTTAAGTGATATGCCTATGCTATATATGAGTCAGTTATGTAGCATTCACAAAAATGAAATTTTTTAAAGGATGAGTTTAAAAAACAAATGGGGTTAGAATTGCCAACAATTTTTTCCCTGATCCTAGTGGAACATTCTACTCCCCTCTTCAGAAAACATTTGGTCCAGGCTGGGCACGGTGGCTCATGCCTGTAATTCTAGCTCCTTGGGAGGCAAAGGCAGGCCCATGACCTGAGGTCAGGAGTTCGAGACCAACCTGGCCAACATGGAGAAACCCTATGTCTACTAGAAATACAAAAAATTAAAAAATTAGCTGGGCATAGTGGCAGGTGCCTGAATACTGGCACTTTGGGAGGCTGAGGGAAGTGGATCACTTGAGGTCACGAGTGTTAAGACCAGTCTGGCTAATCTGAGGAAACCCCATCTCTACTAAAAATACAAAAATTAGCCAAGCGTGGTGGTGGGCACCTGTAATCCCAGCTATTCGGAAGGCTGAGGCAGGAGAATTACTTGAACCCAGGAGGCAGGGGTGGCGGTGAGCCAAGATCACACCACTGCATTCCAGCCTGGGCAACAGAGCAAGATTCTGTCTCAAACAAACAAACCAAAAATTTGGTCCATCAGAACTTTTGGACGCCACAAACTGACAACCTACAGGTCAAATGTGGCCCACAGATGTGTTTTGTTGGACCTGAACAATGTTTTCTAAACTTTCTATTAGTTCCCAACACTTAAAAATTGGCAAAGTTCACATGAAAATCTAGAGATTTTTATCAGTTGTATTCACTGCCTTATCCCCAGTGTCTGATACATAGTAGACACCCAATAAATATTTGTTCAATTGAATTTCTAGCTTCTCTCAAAAAAAAAAAAAATCAAGCTGGCATTTCTTCCTGGCAGTAATCGCCTGGAGCTGAGTAGTGATTACTCCCTGTAGCAGGGTGTTGGCCCACCAGTCCTGAAACACAGTCCCCACCACTCCCTGTTGTCCTGCATCCAAACAGCTTTGTACTGGTGATTTGCCCTGCCCCCATCAGCATCTGAACAATTGTTTCTATCTCAGGGTTTTCTGGCTATATGATGGCCTCAGTCACTCTCCATGAGTTCTAACAAGAAAGTATTCCACCTGGAGTCCAAAGACACAGGTTTAAGCCTGATTCTGCCAGTGGCCATCCTTGGGAAATTTGCTCCCTGAGTCAATTCTCCTAATCTGGAAAATGGGGATGGCAATACCTTCTTCACAGGTTGTTTGACAATCAAAATGAACAAGACAATATCTCTGGGCTGCTTTATAAAGTTTTATGGAAATGCAAACACTTTTCATTGTTGCGGTTGCATTCATCCTTTAAAAGTATCCAATGTGGTGTTGCATTCATCCTTTAAAAGTATCCACTCCATTAGTGATGGAGATTCCTAATGCCAAGCTCTTGAGCTCACCACGCTTCCCTACATCAGCCATGTCTCTCTGTATATACACCCCTTTCCCAGCCCTCCCCTTTCATCTACCACTTTGGATTTCAGGGTTGAATGGGAAGACAAATGAAGGAACAGGCTGAAGAGTAAAGAAGAAGCCACAACCTTCAAGGTTGGGTTCCATTTTTTCTACGAATATTGACTTCTTTATTTCACTCTTTCTCATTTCTAAGTCACCAAACCCTTGTGACTTAATTCACTATCACTGTACCCAGTGTCTCCACTCTGCATCCTGAGAGCCAGTCACTCACTGCCTCCTCCTTATGTCCTTGAATCCAGGCCCCTCATGGACTCCTAATCTGGGTATTCACCCCCTGGAAATATGCCAAAGAGAGCTTTCCTATTCCACCTTTTTATCAGCAGGGAGACTATTTTTGTCACATATAAGCCTAACTTATCAGCAACACCCTCACCTCTCTCTCTCGCTCTCTCTCTCTCTCTCTCTCTATATATATACACACACACACACACACATATATATATATATATCCTGCCTTCTAATTCTCCCATAAATGTTTTGCCAGCTATAGGTTGGATCATATGAAACTACCAGTGTTTAACAATTTCTGATGTTTAAAAAATGGCAATTTTTTGTGGTTCAACTTGATACATTTACTCCAGTGGCCCAGCCTTGGGGTTTCTGTGATCTCCACCTCTTCCCATGTTAGGCCACAGCCAGTTGTCTTGTCCATTTTTTGTGATGATTGCATGACAGCCTTGAGAAAAATGTTTCAGCATTTCAGATATGGCAGGGGGTTTCCTCCCTCCCAAACCTGAGCTACAGTTGTCAGACAACTCTGTGAACTAGAAACCCTAGTAAAAAGTTATATTCTGGATGAAACAGATTCTTGTCTCTTCAGTTTCTTTCCTGCTCCTTAGGAAAAAGTTATAAAATATGCATTGCTGGTCTATGATTTGGGAAGTGGAAGCCTTTTTAAGGAAGGGAAACCTTCCCTTAGAATCAACCATGTCTCACCACCTTGGAAGTTTCACATTTTTCCTCCATGTGTTCTTTCAGCCCTTTGTGAAAGAAGTTCCCAAATCCCCTACCTCTTGCTTATTTTGCTCTGTTGATCAGCAGGAACTAACCCTACTACCTGCCCCTCACCAGAAGCCCTCTCTCAACTTCCCGCTTAAGCCCAATGGGGAAAAGAGGACATTCTGAGACTATTAGAAGAATTCCCTTAACTGCCCACTGATAACTGAAATTCTATATGGTAGCATGTCTTCATCCACTGGGGCTACTATAACAAAATGTCTTAGTCTGGATGGCTTACAAACAGAAATTTATTTCTTTATAGTTCTAGAGTCTGGGAAGTACAAGATCATGGCACCAACATGTTTGGTGTCTAGCGAGGAGCTCTTTCTGGCTCATACATGGCCCCTTCTTATGTTTCTTAACATGGTGGAAGGGGCTAGCTAGCTCTCTGTGGTCTCTTTTGTAAGGGCACTAATATTCATGAGAGCTCCAGACCGATGAACTAATCACCTCCCAAAGGCCCCACCTTCTAATACCATCACTTTGAGGGTTAGGATTTCAACCTAGAAATTGGGGGGACACAAACATTGAGACTATAGCACAGTATAAATCCTGTAGCAGTAAACATTCCTCTGTCTTGTGGGGCGTCCTCTTTGAAAGGGCAAATTCCCCACATATTAACAGTTTACAAAATGATTCCTGGGAATCCTAGTGTTCCAAGACATATTCTTGACTGTTCATAAAAAATGGTTTTTTACATCCAATAAATTTGAAAATTGCTGCATGCCATAACCCCTCAAGGGAGTCCATAATACACAGCACCAAACTAAAGGCTCAGAGAGACCCTGCAGTGAGGAACAATTAAAGTTTGTTTAATCTAGTCTCTCCTTATTTGTCAAAATAATTATCTTTTTCATGGAATTTTTTTTTATCACTTCTTGATCCTTTATGCCTCACAGAACACACTTTGTGAAACGCTGAGCTAGCCCATGAGGGAGAACAGATGAGTCTAACACTTCCTCTTCCCCTTGGGTATGTGGAGAGAGCAGGGAGAGTGAGGACACCACACCTCTTATCCATCACCCCACCTACCCCACACCCCCACTCCTGGCAACGAACGCCACTCACACAGGCTTGCATATGGCTCTCCTCCTCTGCCCAGGACACACACAGTATCTGCAAAGAGCACGACATTCCCAAGTGTCTATTCAGCCTATCATCCGTCATCAGTCTGGGCCCTGGGAAGCCCTGTGTGAGTCTGCAACACTCCGTTAAGACAGGGAGATCCAAGAGGACCCCACCCAAAAGGAAGAAATTAGAAGGCCAAATATGATACGCTCTCTTTAGTTCCGTTGCCCAATTTCGATTAAACACACCCATGCCTCCAAATTCCTGCAACCTAGTCCCACCCAGGTGGGAGCCCCTGGAGCACCCTGTAGGAACCACAGACTCGGAGGTGGTGCTTCTTGGCTCGGTCAAAGTCCTTGTGCTTCATCTGGATCCTACACTTTCACATTTCAATGCTCTCTACTTTTTGTTATTCTGTGTCATCTAAGGAATTATCTCCCCACCTTCAATGTAAAATCCAAGAGGTTTGAGGTACTTTCTGTTTTTCTTCTTACAGCTTCTAGTTTTCAGTGATAGGTATGGAGGAAGTACTTAATAAACAATACAAATTTGTGTTTAACAGAATCTCTTCTGTTCTTACCCATTCCAGGAAAGATAGGAGACAAAATAGAAAAGTTCTCTTAACCCACCTCCTCTAACTGCCTCACAGATTCAACCAGCACCATCAATTTCCACTAAGAAACACACAGAGAAGCTCCTGGCACACTCCTTGCTCACAGCACTGGGCCACTCACTCTCTCATGCCCTGTGCACTTCTGTTCTCACTAATCGAGTTGTTTGCTTATCAAAGGTCATGTGTTCTCCAATTTGTTCATGCCAGTTGTGTTACTGTAGTTATGTATTTTAAATGAAGTTACCGGGACAGACACTCATGTTCCACTACACTAGATATTCTCCATTCACCCTCCAGGCCCATTCTCCCCCTCCCCCTTCCTCCCTCCTGCTCTGTGTCCCAGGAGGCTGACCTAGATGGACTGCACTAGTCAGCCTTCCTTGCCCTCTGGCTTCTGGCTGGATTCAGCCACTGGAAGGTAACAGTGGGAGACAGAAAGTAGGGGATAGAGAGGCTGAGCTATTTCTTCCCCTGACTCCTTCCTTGCAGGTATTCAGCTTGATAGTAACTGAGTCCTCTGACAAAAATCCTAACCCCAACCAGGCAGCTGTCTCTTGTGGTACCTGATGACATTAGACCTAGCAAGGATAGCAGCTATTCACTGTTGCTAGTTGCTAATCCCTGAGTGCTTTGCTACCCCCTGTTGTTTTCCCTCAACTCGGTCCAAACTTTATAGTTCCTTTGTTAAACTCTTGTCAACGTTCCTTTTGAGTGTCCCATCTCTTTCCTGCCCCCTTTATCTTGACCGGTCCACACACCCATAACTATTCTTCTCTCTTTATTTTCTAAAAGAGCCCCATTTTATTCTGATACCAGGATCCCAAGTGCTTCAGGAAGCATCTCTCCTGCCAAAGGGTGAAAAAAAACAAATAAGACTTAAAGAGATTAAGTAACTGACCTAAAATCACACAGCACCAAAGTGGCAAAAGCTGGGGATGGGGTCAAACCACCTTAGCCTAGATTGCTCTGACAAATCAGAGAACCAGGCAACGTCTTGTGGGTGGGTAGTTTACTCAGGAAAGTGATGTCATGGAGCAGGTGTGAGGGACAAGGGAACTGAAACAGTAATGAAGGGGGAACCAATACTAGAATATGTTATCAAATTGGTCATTGTTAAGAGAACTGCATGCTGCTTGCACCTGCATCCACCTGAAAAATCTTATGAATTGTAGCTTTTTGTCCATCTGAAGCAAGAAAAGGGAGGTACATTTATCCATCAGCTCCCATGCACCATTGGCCAAGTGTTGTCCCCGCTCTGGAGTATTAATTGCTCTGCACTTGCAGGTGGCATATGGGGGAGAGCCTAGTGGTTTCCCACAGGTATTCCATACTGTGCCATCAGTAAAAACCCAGGAGAGATTACAGGAGGCAGTCTATACCAGTGTGAGGTGAGACAATTGTAGGTTACATCTTTGTAAAGTGGGTCAAAACCTCTGTTGAAGCGCTCAGTGCAGCAGAGGCTGGAAGGGGTGAGCCCAAAAGGGTATAAAATGATGCCCAGGCCAGGCGCGGTGGCTCATTCCTGTAATCCCAGCACTTTGGGAGGCTGAAGCAGGTGGATCACGAGGTCAGGAGATCGAGACCATCCTGGAGAACATGGTGAAACCCCTATTGAAAATACAAAAAAATTAGCTGGGCGTGGTGGCGGGTGTAGTCCCAGCTTCTAGGGAGGCTGAGGCAGGAGAATGGCGTTAACCCAGGAGGTGGCGGAGCTTGCAGTGAGTGGAGATCGTGCCACTGCACTCCAGCCTGGGCGACAGAGTGAGACTCCGTCTCAAAGAAAAAAAAAAAAAAATGATGCCCAAGAAATGGCTGATATAGTCCACCTCTTTTACTACTCAGATCCACTCACACCCTTCATCCTACAAGCCCCGTCTACACAGAGTCACCTGGAGTGGTGACTGGCCACAATCTCCACAAAGACTTAATGCAAGATAATTAGTGGAACCAGCTAGAGTCCCTACATCTGCATCTGTCCAGAAGCCATAATTAATATTCATCATCTCCTTCTTCCACCACCCTTTCTGGGTTCCCCTCTTCTCAGTCAGCACTTTTGTTGGTCTGGGTTGCTTTACAGGTGGCGCATCACAGGTTCTTCAGGGAAGGGTCTGAGTCTTTAGTTGCCTTGCCCTTTTTAGACCATGTGTGCTGAAATTGCTCATTCACCAATATTACTAGGCAAGGATGCCCAATGCACCCCATGAGTTCCAACAGACTCCTCTCTGCCCTTCGTTGTGTGGAAGCCACCATGGTTCCGCATATCAGTCTGGGTCAATCACCCCCACCCTACCCCAGGTAGTATAACTCCTTTCTTTGCCTGCTATTCCTTCAGCATGTGGGGCCTAAAATGACCTAGTAGTAAGGAAATGGTAGTGGATCCAAAGTACAACAACTTGTCATTCATCTCAGAGGTATGTTTTGGTATGTTCTAAAGCAGTAGACCCCTGAAAATCTACTTGATGTAGTAGATCTTTGGATCTTTGTGGAGTTTATCTCCCACTTTCTGGCATGCATGTGCCTTAATATGGCCACTTCCACCTACCAGATCCAATTAGCACGATTTCGTTACTATTGTGAGCAGAGAGTGGGAGAGATTGTTCTGAGAATTAAACTCTCATCACAGAGAAAGCATTTACCATCTTTGGCCTTTCTGCCTTCTCTCGTGTCATTCATTTCTTCTGTTCTCCCTGGTGCAGGTGCTTTCTTAAAGGTTATGGGGTCCCCATTTCAAGTGTTTGGTGTCATGAATTAGGTCCATGCCTCCCTTCTCAGGAGACTTACCTTTGTGATCCACAGGACCATGGGCTTCCGCAAGCATGAACCAAACCATAAACCTTGTTAAGAACTCTTCAGACTTAGGAAGTTCCAGACACAAAAATCTGTGAAATTGAACTAAATTATTTGAGTTGGGTTGATCCAAGGAGACTCGAAGCAATTCCTCAGAAGCAATGGTGCCTTTGTCCAAATTCCCCATCTCTGGTGTCGAAATTGAAGAACAAGTGTTTCCACTAAGAGTTTTCACTGGGTCTCTTTTCCCGAAGAGCTGCCTTTCTTGGATGGTCTGTAAACATCTAGAATTCCCTTAAATGATCTGTGCACATTAGAGCCCACAAAAACAACACCAAGTGGAGAGAGCCATAAGCCTGAAGGCAGAGACTTGCCACAGAGACATATGGAAATATTTTGCACCATATCACAGCTGACCTTTATCCATTCCTTTCCCTGTGTTATTTTATCCTGACATTTACTATGCACCTGCTGTGTATTAAGCACTGTGCTTTTCTATAGATTAGTTCACTTTACGAGAAGCAGAAATTTCAGATTATCCACGGGCTAGAAGCATTGGAAGACGCTCTTAGGAAAGTCTCCGGCCTGTCCCAGATCTGTTAAATGTATGGGTGTGCTACATAATCTCTCAGGGTTCTTCCAGCCCAAATTTGCTAAAATTCTGTGTAGCTCTGAGATCTAGTTTCTCCTTCTAACAGAAGCCCCAGTAAGCCTCTCCTAACCTTGAATTTCCCCCCCAGAAAGCTAAGCTTGAGACAAGGACTTGAGTACAGCTGTTTTGAAGTGACTTCAGGAAATAGGAGTGGGTAAAGGGCAGGAAAGACAGAAGAAAAGAAAGAAGGGAGGGAAGCAGAGAGAGAACATGAGGAAGAGAGGAAGGGAGGAGAGATTGAGGGAGGAAGGAAGAAAATGAGGATGGAGAGAGGGAAGGAGTATAATATAAGACTGTATTATGAACTAGTTACCACTGTAGGAAATTGAGCTCAATCCCACCGGTATCCTCTAAAGAGTCATATAGAATGCACCTTATAATTGTCCACTGGAAGGATGAAAAGAGAAATGTTTATCTGACTACTTCCCCTCTCCATTGATGAGGGGTTGTCCCATGGGTGTTAAATCCCTCCCAGTTTGTAATTATGCCAGTGTCCAGAATTTCCACACAGTAATATCAGAGAAGCCCCAGGGCAAAACAAGAGATACAAGACACAGCTTAGACATGGACTGTCAGGGGCTCCAAGCTGGTTATCACAGCAATTATGTAAAAAGTGGGCCATTAGGGTTTGTAAGATTGAGCAACCATACAGTATACTCTGTTAAATTTGAATTTCAGGTAAACAATAAATACGTATAAGAATGCCCTCATGCAATATTTGAGACATACTTATACTAAAGTTTTTTATTGTTCATCTGAAATTCAAATTTGACTGGGCATCCCATATTTTATCTGGCAATCCATGTGCAATGCACATGTGGGCACAGAACAAATGCAATACAAAGCCCCAGCCCATATCTACCATCTCCTTTAAGGACCTTATCTATCTCCCTTGAGGATCTTTAAGTTTCCCATTTCACCAAGCCTTGAGTATAGAACTGGCTCGATCATGAGCGACGAGCTGTGATTCCCTTGTACAAGGACAGGAGAAGTAACAGGAGAAAATGCAGGGTGAGGTGAAATGGGATACAGAATTTCCCATTCTTTGGGGACTCAAAGCCCAGGGAGGGACTCTTGTGCTGGATACTGCCAAGACCCCATGCTGAGCAAACCCAGGCTGGTCCTGAACTTGCCCTCCATGCCCCTTGCTAGCTGAGGACATCTATAACAATGTTAAGATATGAAGCCCTACAGGGAATGAAGAAACCGAAATGTTCATTAGCACTACAAATGAGGATGCCAACGTTCAAAAACAGTGGTTTTTCCCTACAGATTCTTCTGTTGTTTTCAGGAAGATTTCTCATCTCAAAATATACCAAATGTAATTGTTTTAAGAGCATTTAGAGCTAGGAGATGTTTCCTATTTTCAGTTTAAAAATTGAGAAAAAAATAAGATGCTTAAAAATTACATTGCTTATACTTCCATGTTTCCGTATACTGCCTATACTTCCTTTAGCTTCAAAATTTCCAGAACTTTCACATCTGTCCCTTGGTGAGGACTCCTCAGCCCCTGTGCCACCAGAAGCCTGCTTTTCCCCTGCCCAGTTCCCTCATCTAGACAGAATGACAGCTCCATTTGAATCTCCTGTGAGGGTAAGGGGTAAGGCTAAACTGTATTGAAGCGGTATATTTTCTTTTCTTTTTTTTTTTTTTTTTTTTTGAGATGGAGTTTTCCTCTTGTCACCCAGGCTGGAATGCAGGGGCGCTATCTCAGCTCACTGCAACCTCCACCTCCTGGGTTCAAGCGATTCTCCTGCCTCAGCCTCCCAAATAGCTGGGATTACAGGTGCATGCCACCACTCCCAGCTAATTTTTGTATTTTTAGGAGAGATGGGGTTTCACCATGTTGGCCAGGCTGGTATCGAACTCCTGACCTCAAGTGATCCACCTGCCTCAGCCTCACAAAGTGCTGGGATTACAGGCACGAGCCACTGCGCCCGGCCTGAAACTGCATTTTCTATGTTGGAACCTTGAATCTGCCTCCCATGCAAGGCCTCTGGCAAAAAGGCTGAAGTTGCTCAGACACCTTCACATTACATCAGCCTCTTCAGGACCTGTCTGATTCCAGAGCGTCATTCCTATTGAGTCTCAGTGCCCCAAGTGAGATGGAAAGGACCATGGTGTCCCCTCCTCCAGCCTCCTTATTCCATGGGTGACAATACTCAATCCTGAAGGTGGGAGGTGACTGGCCCAAAGTCCACAGCTGGATTTTGCCATTTGATGGAGCCAAGAGAGGAGTCCGATATTCCTTCTGTTACCCCAGCCACAGTCTAACCCCACTCCCCCATACCATACATATGGTAAAGCAGAGTCCCATATGTAGGGATCAGTGTTTGAAGAATACTACAGTGAACATTTCACCTTAATGACTCAGAAGGCAGATGAGAGCCTCAGACAGTAACCATGAACAGCTTGTAGAGGAAACTAGATGAAGACCCTGTTTCTGTCATTTAATCATCATGTAACTTTAGCAAGTCATATAATCTTCCAGAACCCCCTTTTATCTGAAAGGTGGACAGGTGATCTCTGCTCAACTCTGAGTAATTATGAGAAACAATGACTTCTCAGATATGATGGTGCAGAAAGGTGTACATGTAAGTCATTGTGATAGAAGGGTATTCTGAAAAAATATGCCAATTATGGAAGTGTTTGGACTATATTCTGTATGAATGACCTCATACCACATGCTATGGATTGAACCGTATTCCCCGAAAAGACACTGAAGTCCTAACCCCCAGTACCTGTGAAGGTGGCATAATTTAGAAATAAAGCCTCTGCAGATAATAAAATTAAGATGAGGTTATTAGAGTGGATCCTAACCCAATACGATCCATGCTAAAAAGGGGACATTTGGACACAGAGACACACATAGAGGGAAAACAGTGTGAAGACATGGGGAGAATTCTATCTACAAGCCAAAGCATGACTGAGGATACATGAAGCTAAGAGAGAGGCAGACAGCAGAATCCATCTCAGTCCTTGGAAGGAACCAACTCTGCTGACAGCTTGATCTTGGACTTCCAGCCTCCAGAACTAAGAGGAAATAAATTTCTGTTGTTTAAGACAGTCAGTTGATGGTACTTTATTATGGTAGCTCACAAATACATTGTACAAAGTTAGTTACTGGTTCTATGTTTGTCATTACATCAACCGCACTCCTATACTGGCCCTGTTTCCCATCGAAGCAGCTCCTTGTTGCCCAGAGCTGTGCTGTCTCATACAGTAGCTGCTAGTCACATGTGGCTATTAAAACTTAAGTATCGATTTCAGTAAAATTCAGCTCCTCAGCCACACAAGCCACATTTTAAGTGCTCAGTAGCCACTCGTGGCTATTGGCTACCATATTGGACAGTGCAGATACAGGCATGTCCATCATCACAGAGTTTCACTGGGCAGTGCTGCTGGAAGATGGTAGCAACTCACATGAGCCACAGAGTCATTCGCAGTTGGGTCCCAGCCACATTTGTTCAGCCTTATCGACTGCCACACCCAGACCACGTGTTCTTCTAGGCAGGTGCCTCCACCTGTCCCTGCCTATTTTTGTTGTCGTTGTTTGAGACGGAGTCTCGCTCTGTCACCCGGGCTGGGGTATAGTAGCGCAATCTCGGCTCGCCACATCCTCCGCCTCCTGGGCTCAAGTGATTCTCTTGACTCAGCCTCCTGAGTAGTTGGGATCACAGGCATGTGCCACCACACCTGGCTAATTTTTGTATTTTTAGTAGAGACAGGATTTCACCATGTTGGTCAGGTTGGTCTCAAACTCCTGACCTCATGATCCACCCGCATGACTTTTTTTGTGTGGTGTCCTTTGTCAAGAATGCCCTCCCTACCCTGTACCCCACCCTACCCACTGTTCCTGTCTGCCGAAAAAGCCCTGCTCACTATTCAGACCCAGTGTCAAAAGTGCCGTGCAGGGCTCCATGACCCTTCCAGGAAGAATCAATCTGTCCCTTTCCTCTGGCTCCACAATTGCTGTCTCATTACATCTGTGCCATGATGTGTGTTTGGCATGAGGCTCTCTATTAAGCCCTTGAGGGCAGGGACTTTTATAGACATATAAATACGTGTATATGTGTGTATATATATGTGTATGTGTATATATGTGTTTGTGTGTGTGTGTGTGTAAATATATATATTTGAGACAGAGTCACTCTCTGTCACCCAGGCTCTGGAGTGCAGTGGTGTGATCATGGCTCATTGTAGCCTCAAACTCCTCAAGGTCAAGCAATCCTCCCACCCCAGCCTCCCAAGTACCTGGGACTATAAAGGTGCACACCACCACGCCTGGCTAATTATTGTATTTTTTGTGCAAAAATTAGTCAGGCACTTCACCACATTGCCTAAGCTGGTCTCAAACTCCTAGGCTCAAGTGATCTGCCCGCCTCAACCTCCCAAAGTGCTGGGATTACAGGCATGGGTGACAGCACCCTGCCTATATTTCATCTTTAATTGACAAATCATCATTGGGTATAGGTATGGGTATGGGGTGCAAAGGAGTGTTTTGATACACATACACATTATGGAATGATTAAATCAAGCTCATTAACATATCCATCACTTTAGATACTTATTTTTGTGTGTGTGGTGATAGTGGACATTTAAAATCTACTGTTGGTCAGGTGCAGTGGCTGACGTCTGTAATCTCAGCGCTTTGGGAGGCCCAGGCGGGTGGATCACGAGGTCAGGAGATCGAAATCATCCTGGCTAACACGGTGAAACCCCGTCTCTAGTAAAAAACATATTTAAAAAATTAGCCAGGCGTGGTGGCAGGCGCCTGTACTCCCAGCTACTCGAGAGGCTGAGGCAGGAGAGTGGCATGAACCTGGGAGGTGGAGCTTGCAGTGAGCAGAGATTGTGCCATGGCACTCCAGCCTGGGTGACAGAGCCACACTTCAACAAACAAACAAACAAAAAAAAAACTACTCTCTTAGCAATTTTGAAATACATACACTACATTATTAACTATAGTCATCCACTGTGTCATAAGTCCCCAGAATGCATTTCTCTAACTGAAACTTTGCACCCTCTGAACACCACCATTTCCCCCAGCCCCCACCCCACCCCCTATCCTCACTTCCTCTCCCCAGCCTCTGGTAACCACTATTCTACTCTCTTCCTCTCTGAGTTGGACTTTTTTAGATTCCGCACAGAAGCGAGATCATGGGGTATTTGTTGTTCTGTGCCTGGTTTCTTTCACTTAGCACCATGTCCTCCAGGTTCACCCATGTTGTCACAAGTGACAGGATTTCCCTCTTTTGTAAGACTGAATAGTATTCCGTTGTGCATAATACCACATTTTATTTTTGTACACCTGGGGCTGAACCCAGCGCTTGGCAGAGAGGAGACACCTGATCGATGTCTAGTTCATTTCCGTTCAGGTTTGGGGCAGGCTCCAGCTGCCTCGCTTCCCCATCACAGCGGTTCTCAGCTCTGGCTCAGCCTCAGTTGTTCTCCCCAAAGGGCAGGACTTCCCCACAGGCCCCTGGTTCCTTCCAGAGTCGGCGAAGATGTGGGGAAAACCCAGATTGTAGGCAAAAGCTCAGACCTTGGTGGCTCTGGGGAAGCCGTCAGCTAAACAGAGCATGCCCTGAACCCTTCTCCACAGCACAAGAGATGCCCAAGCAGGGAGGTGGCGCCGAGGGGCCATCTCTGCACACACACTGACCATTCTCTTCTAGTGGAATATTCTGTCTGACCGCTCTGGCGTCCGGCACTGGCAGCTCTCCCGGCTTCCCACGAGGGCATTCTCCTCAGGGCACTGACCCACGTGCCTGCCCTGGCGAGCCCCAGGGTAACAGAGCCTCCACTGCCTGTTCCCCGAGCTCCCTTCCAAACTAGCCCATCCCCGCTGCGTTCCTCACCGCCCCTCCAGCCGTGTCTCCCGCTCTTGGGCTCCATGTTGGGTTACCCGCCCACCATCCTTCCAGCTTCCCTGCAGAAAGCTCCCTGCCGGTCCCGGCCTCCTGCCCGTCTCCCCCACATCCACCTCCTGCCGTAGAGAGCCCTGTCCACTGGGCTCCGGCGGTGGCCTGAACTCCCTACCCTGATTCACTGAGACCCCATCTCCTCTCGGGTTGCCCACACCACAGCGTCGCTCCCCTGCTCTTTCACCTTTTCCATCCACCCCATCATCTTCCTAAAATTCAAATCGTTCTTCTACTCTAGGCCTCAGCTCCTCCCAAAGTTCATGGGACAAAACAAAAGCCAAACTCCTCCCACAAGCATTGAAGCAGCTCCCAGATCTGACCCCTACTGACCCGGGCTGCCTCCCTTTCCCAGGGCCATGCCACACGCCGTCCCACTCATCTGCCTTTTGTCCACCTCCCGCGCCCCCATGTCCCCGCCCCACACACTGTCTTCAGGTTCAGCTCACACCCACACACCCTCTGTGTGACGGGGGCACAGGGGGCTGCCTGCCATACTCACCTAGACGGCCTGGCTCATACATGACACCCAGGCATGTGAGCCGAGGAAACTCCTTGTGCCTCAGTTTCTTCGCCTGCAACACGGGGTCATACGATGCCCGCTGGTCATTGAGCAGATTGAATGAGATGTGTTACATGCACACCGCGCCGTGCCTGGCACATAGCTGTGCATTCCCATCACTGGTATTGCTGCGTGGTCTCCCGGGAAGATTTCGCCAAACCTGCCTCCTCCCTTTTCACCACATTTTGCCTGAACACTACATTGGGGCTTTGCAGCAGGCTTGGTTTTGCCCATGGCTGCCTCGCTCCAAAGACACTGGGGTGGAGTCTCGTTCACCTGGCAGCTCCCCAAGACAAGCACAGATGAGGCCCCGTGAATGTCGAATTTCTTCTGCTCCCGTCTCCTGAGCTCCTGCCACCGACACCCACTCCAAGCGAAGGCCCCTTTCACTCTGACTCCACCGAAGGCATGTGTCAGAGACTGAGTGTGCAACAGATGTGTGTGCGTGAGAGCATGAGTGCGTCTATGTGGGTGAGTGTGAGAGAATGAGTGTGTGAGAAATGCATGTGTGTGTGAGGGCATAAGTGTGAGTGTGTCTGTGAGTGTGTGAGTGCATCTGTGGGAGAGTGTGAGCGTGTGTGACAAATGAGTGCGAGTGTGAGGGTGAGTGTGTCCATGTGCAGCACTTGCTGTGTGTAAGTTTGAGTCTCTGACAAATAGGTGTGTGTGAGGGTTAATGCGTGTGTGTCTATGTGGGTGTGTGAGTGTGAGAGTGTGTGTGACAAAAATGGGTGTGAGATGAGTGTGTGGCATCTATATGAGTGTGTGTGTGTGAGACAAAGTGTGAGGGTTTAAGTGTGAGTGCATCTGTGGGTGTGTGAGTGTGACAGAGTGTGAGTGTGTGACATGAATGTGTGAGAGAGTGTGAGAGTGTGTCTATGTGGGTGTGAGTGTGTCTATGTGGGTATGAGTGTATGACAAATATGTGTGTATGAGTGTGTGAGTATGAGTGTGACTATATGTGGATAAGTATCAGGGAGCGTGTGACGAATGTGTGTGCAAGTGTATGTGGCCATGAGTATGAGGCGTCTATGTAGGTGTGTGGGTGTGAGTGAGCGTGTGACAAATGTGTGCTCGCGTGTGTGAGGGCATGAGCATGAGTGCATCTATGTGGGCATGTGAGTGTGAGATGTGTGAGTGGGGGTGTGGTGTATGAAAGTGAGTCTGTACATGTCTGTGTCAGAGTATGCGGGTGTGAGTATAAGAATGTGTTGGAGAATGTGTATTGTGAGAATGTGTGTGAGAGTACTGTGAGTGTACATATGCCTGTATGAGAATGTGCAGGTGAGTGTGAGAGAGTATGTGTGAGTGCAGTGTACATGTGTGTATGAGGTGTATTGCGGGATTATGTGTGAGAGTGTATGTGTGTGTGTTTGTGTGAGCGTAAAAGGTGTATGTGTGAGTGTACGGTGTGTACATGTGAGTGCACATATGCATGTATGAGAAGGTGTGTGAGAGAGATGTGTGAGTTGCATACCCATGTATGAGGTGTGTGTGTGTGTGAGTGCATGTATGTGTGTATGTGTGTAGCTCATGTTTATTGGGCATTTGCTGTGTGCCAGGCATTTTACTTATCAGCAACAAGTAAAGTCACAGAGGTACTCATTATTTCCATTTTTTCAGAAAAGATAATAATAATTAGGTACAAAGAAATTAACTTGCCACAGGAGCCCAGAGGCAACCCAGAAAGTGTGACAATAATGCTTGTGTGTGCAACTACTAGAATTACTGCTAGAAATGGCTGCTTCAAGATTCTGTCTCACCCCCATGTCCCTGAGATCTGAAATCAAGGAGTGTGTGTTTATGTGAGTGTGAGTGACTCAGTAACCAGGAAATGAAAACTGGGCAACTTGGGCAGGGGCCAGAAAGCAGAGTAGAAGAATGGGAACGACACAGAGGTCTTGTGGTTCTCAAGTATTCAAACAAGCTGGTCTCTGCAGAGCGCCCCTCTTGAGTTGGGGCTAAGTGGTTTCCAGGCCTAGAAATCAGCCTGATACCAGGAGAGTGCCAGTTGGCCTGTAAGCAGCAGCCATTTGTTCCTGGTTGAAGCCAAGCCACTTGGAGTTGTAGGATCAGCAGATGTTAGGGCAGGGGTGGGGCTGCAGGAACCCAAGTGAGCAATCATCCCATTATTGGTCGCTCACGCTTCCAGGGGAGCGACAGTGGTTGTTCCCAAAATGAGGCCCCAGGACCACAGACAGCAGGATTCACATGGAGAGTTTGCTAAATTGCAGATTCCGGAGACCCATTCTCCTGGATCACAGTCTCTGGGATATGATCTTAAAATCTGCATTTTAACAAGAACCTCTGGTAATTCTGATTTGCTGTCAAATCAGAGAATCACCAATCTACAGACATGCATAACTGTCTGTCTTAGAGCATTAAGAATGATGGGCTGGGTGTGGTAACTCACACCTGTAATCAGCACTTTGGGAGACCAAAGCAGGCAGATGACTCGAGCCCAGGAGTTTGAGACCAGCCTGGGCAATATAGCGAGACCCTGCCTCTATTTAAAAACAGGAAAAAAAAAAAGAGTGATGACAATAAATTGTTTTTGTGAAATTAATGATATTCACAATATGTGCATTGGCGAAAGCAGTTTAGAAACACTCAGGATGTGAACCCGTGGAGACCTAGGCTGCACCTAGGATGGCTTCTGGAACTCGACCCCTCAGCAGCCCTGTGTCCAGTCATTGGCCAAGAGAAGCTTTAATTGCCTAATGCCAATAATCAGGGTAACCAGCTCCCGCCTTTGAAATTGTGTTGTTTCTGCCTTGAATAAACTGGTGGAAGATAAGAGGATCTACAAGGACAGAGATCAGGGACTTATTTAAGCAAAGCAGATGCCTGTTTGATCATGAATGCTTATCTAATCATCATAGGGATGAATCTGGTCTGAGACTTGCTTTCATTAGAGGATGATGGCGAGGATGAGAAGGAACAGCTAATCTCACCCAACTTAAGTTTCCTTGGTTCTACCATTAACCACTAAAAAGCACCCAACAGCTGTGCTCAAACAGATTGACTCAGGTTGGCTTGTAACAAGACAGACAACCCAGTAGTGACTCACTTATTATAGGACAAGCAGAAGAGACATTTTCAAGTGCTCACAATTGTGGTTGGGTTACCCTAGACCACCTGCTTTGGATTCACCTAAGGAGCTAAGGTGCAAATTTCTCAGCCCCTACCCAGACCTATTGAATCAGAATCAACTGGGGTAGGGGGAGATTGTCTAGAAAGGATGTGTTTTAGAAAGCACTCCAGTGATTTTCTGCACACTAAAATTTGAGAACCACTGCTAAGAAAATCTTTGCTTGCTTCCCCACTCCCAGGGTCAAAGCTCATCACTGGTAAGGCTGACCTCCAGAGAACAAGTATTAACCACTTATCCTTCTTCCTTAATTGCATGTCCTGGTCTACTTCTGAGAAGAGGAGAGCCATCCAGGAGGCCAAAGTAGAAATAAGTCAGAAATAAGGGGGCTGTGGTTTGTGAACTCCACTGTTGAGCATTCAAACAGGGCAGGGCACGGTGACTCACGCCTGTAATCCCAGCACTTTGGGAGGCCGAGGCAGGCAGATCATGAGGTCAAGAGATTGAGACCATCCTGGCCAATATGGTAAAACCCCAACATGGTGAAACCTCTACCAAAAATACAAAAAATTAGCTGGGTATGATGGCACGTGCCTGTAGTCCCAGTTACTCAGGAGGCTGATGCAGGAGAATAATTGACCTGGAAGGTGGAGGTTGCAGTGAGCCAAGATTGCGCCAATGCACTCCAGCCTGGTGACAGAATGAGACTCTGTCTCAAAACAAAACAAAACCAAAAAAAAAAAAAAAGAATTCAAACAGGAGAGTATACCTCCTCAACCCTGACCACCTTGCAAGGCCATCTGCCAACCATGGTCACCACTCAGCAGCTGCTAGGAAGATGGTGCCCGGCAGAGAGAAAATACCTCAGAGAAGCAGGGGTGAGAATGGCCCTGCAAAATTGGTTCAATGACTAAACCAGATGGTGCCATCTCTGATGGCAAAAGCTTCACTATCAAAACTAAGACCACTCTGAAAACAACACGGTTTTCTTCTAAACTTGGAGAGAAGTATGAAAGAACCACAGGTGATGGCAGAAAAATCTCAGACTATTTGTCTGTAACGTTACAAAGCATGCATTGGTTCAACACTGGGAATGGGATGAGGAAGGAAAAACGCAAGAAAAAAGTGGGAGACAAAAAAGTAGGGATAGAATGCATTATGAACAATGTCACCTGTACTGAGATCTGTGAAAATAAAAAGAAGCAGAATAAAAATTTCCTTACTGCTTTGGAGAGCAATTAGCTGATAGAAGGAATAATCACAGTTCAATGAACTGAAATCTCCATCCTGCCTGTTTATTTTTGTTTTTTTTTTATTACTGTGTTTAATTATCTTCATCACAAATATTTTGCATGCAGCTATTTTAAAGTGTTGGCTAGATTAGGATCAGCCTTTGGTTAGTAAATAAATGTGTGTTTTTGCTCAAAACAAAATAAAATAAGGAATTCAAGCAAGAGGCAAACACCCAACATTGTTTCTAGCTATTATCCCAACAGGGAAGTTATCACTCAGGTGTATGCTTGTAGGACTTGATGACGTTCTAAAATTTTTATAATTATTCCTGCGTTTAGTAAAACAAAGATGTAGGCAGGTGGGGTAGGGAGGTGACGGGCTTGTCTTTGGAGGCAGCAAGGAAATTGGAGCCAGGAAGAGAGTGTTCCACTCTGCCTTTATTGGAGGAGAAGCAGGTTAAAGAACAGAAAGGATGGCGGCAGTTCCCAAGAACAGGTAGGTTCATCACCTACCGTAATGAACCAAAATCACAAGGGCTGCTGTCCCTAGGGCAGGGACTCAGAGCCAGGCCTTGGACTCAGTACTTGCCTTATCCAATCCCAACTCTCCCAGTCAGCCAAAGGTTATGTCTAGTTTTTATCTTTACAGATAAAGACACTGAAACTCAGAGGGGTTCAGTGACCTACCTGGGACACTCAGCTTGAAAGTGGCAGAGTCCTGAAGGTAACCTGCACCAGAAAGTGTTCCAGGTACAGGGGAGACATGGCAAGGCCTGGGAGTGAGAGGGAGCAGGAGAAATTCAAGAACCAGAACCTGAAGGGCGAGCCATGAGAATGCGGCACAGAGCAACTGGGAGCCGAGGAGCGGGGACCAGGTCTCTCTCCATGCTAAGTTATCAGGAGCACAACCAGCACTGATGAAGCAACTGCCATGTGCGAGGCATCAAGGGAAGTGCTCCCTCTGCTCTCAGAGACTCTGATCAATGGGAAGAAAATAGACAAAAGAGCTCATCACTGAGTGACCAAGTGCAAAGACCCAGCGAATCCTGGGGTCAGAACCTGCAGACTCAGCAGCCTCTAAGTCCAGTTTGCTTCAGATTTCAGTGTTTGAAAAGACAGGAGTCCCAGAAAGTTCTGCCTTCCCTCCTTTCCTCTCTTCTTCCCTTCCTCCCCCCTCCCTCCCTCCCTCCCTTCCTTCCTTCCTTCCTGTCCCAGAAAGTTCTGCCTTCCCTCCTTTCCTCTCTTCTTCCCTTCCTCCCCCCTCCCTCCTTCCCTCCCTTCCTTCCTTCCTTCCTTCTCTCCTTCCTTCCTCCTTTCATTTTTGCCAATACAAACTATGAGCCAGACCCTAAGAAACAATTTCCCAAGCATCTTCCCCCCGCCCCCATGTCCATGATTCTGACATCCACTCCAAGAAGTGTGATTTTTCATCATTCCCATTTTAAATTATGAAGAAACTGAGTTCTCACAGCTGGTTGGTGACCCTGCATGGACTTGAACTCTGATTTCCAACTCTCTACGCCTTGCTTCGTGTTGTTTTCCCCATACCCTCTAGTCTCACCCTTGCTTTTTCCTTTCTGAGGCAGCTGTTGAAAAAACCCAGCCAATCCCATGAGCTCCACCCCCACTCCTGCCACGGCTGCCATCAGAAGGCAGGCAGGCCAGGACAGTAAAAGGGTGCACTGGCATGCTGCCCTGAGAGTAGCGGGTCACAGGCTGTGCCAGGGCTGGGCTCCAGCATGAGCTAAATCTGCCCCTCCCTTCCTGCCCCTGCCCCTCCAACCCGACCCTGGCCAAAGTGGCGGGGAGCAGGAGACTAAAGAAAAGAGCACGTTAACCATCTGCAAATATTATGAGAGGTGTGAACACAGAGAGCAAGGATACGATGTATACCCACTCTCCAGGGCACCCACGACTGGGGGATGGGCTGGAGCAGCTGCTACAGGACCAATTTATAAAAGACACAAAAGAAAGATGAAGGTGGAGGGAGCCTGACCCAGAAGGATTAGGATATGGAACGGCAGAGGGATAGGGGGTCAGGATACAGCTGTAGGAAGGCCTGTGAGATGGCCTGGCTTGAAGAATTTTCAGCCTCACCAGACTCTAGCAGTGGGGTTCACTGCTCCAGCCTCCTGGCTGGGAGTCCGGGCTGGGCTGAGTGGAGGAAGGTCCCTGCTACTGCCTTCCAGAGCTGAGGGGAAGAAAGAAAGGCTGACCTTTGAGGAGAGGCTTGGGGTGGGGATGAGGAGACAAGCACTCTACCCTGAAATATGTGTCTGGCAGCAGAATCTAGAGTCCTGGCTGACCCAGAGCCTCATCGTGTCTTCTTTTTGTTTTCTGTAATGACAAAGATAAAGAGTGGAGAAAATAAACTAATGAAACACGCAGAACTCCTCTCTCACCTGCCTTGACCCTGAAGAAAGCAATCCCATTGGCAGGCTAGGGGCTGGAGGGAGCATACAAGTTCAGTAGCAGGCTCCAAGGTCCCGCCATCATGAGCAGTAACTGGTAGCCTGCTCCACCTCTTCCCACTGCCATCCCCTGGCTTAAGAAGATTGTCAGGCTAAGTTGCCCCTGAGATGGACACCAGCACGGGTCACTCAATCTCTGCAAGTGTTGGTCCATCCCCTTACCCCCGCAGCTGTCAGGCAGCCTCTTTGAGAACAGGCTCTGGTTACAGGGTATAAACAGGCCACAGCATCAGCTGGCCCTGATCTGGCCCATGCTGCTGGTGCTTCTAACTTGAGGGGTGGGGAGCCGTGACAAAGCTGGAGGAGGGATTTGCAATGTGGGAAGGCCCCTCTCTCTGCATGCCACCTCGTCCCCTCCTCCCCCACTCATCTGAATTTTCTCCAGAGAATAGAGATCTTCCTTCCCGGCAGCGGTCATGTGTGCCAGTCCCCGTGACCTTGGCATGGGCTGCAATGCACATGAGCAGCCCATCTTCCAAGTCAATCGTGTCAGAAACATGCTGTTTGAGACCAAACACCACTCCCTGTCATCACTGTGCCGACACAGAGATCCCTTTCATTGGAGCAACAAAATCTATGTATTTGTCTTCCTTCCAACCCTAACCAGTGGGATTGAAAGTTTGTATCTTTTTGGCTCTAGGAGACCCTTGCTGTACCCAAAATGGTATTCTGAATCTCTAAATGCTCAGCCAAGACCTGCAGATGTAAGCGTGCAGTGGGGGCTTCCAGAGTAAATGTTGCAAACCCAACAGAAGGGGCCACTCTCATTCTGGAGGAAAAAACAGAAATTCAAACTGATTTTCCTACTGAAGGGCCACTACCGTATATCCTTCAGAATCAAGGATTGCTGGGGCTGGAATTCTGCCTAGTGACTGAGAACTTCAGAAAGCAGATGACATCTGGGGGACCCATCCAGGTCTATAAATTCCTAATACAGCATGAATATCCCAAATAGAGTAGAAGAAATCACTGGAAGCTGAAGCAAATGGTATAGATCCAAGGGGAATGATCAGCTATCAAAACGGCAGAAAGATTGGCTTGACTCTGCCTCAAGGCCACCTCAAGGCTCCTAATTGGCAGGCTTGTGGAATTGTATCTATAGCTCTCACTTGAGAATTATAGATCAATTTCAGATCAGAACAATGGGCTAGATTGCTGCTATTCAATAGCTGTATAACCTTGGGAGTCTCTTCACCTCTCTGCTAGTCTGTTACCTTCTGATAACATGCAAGGATCTCCAAATCAAATTCATCCACATGTGCAGATCAATCCACACATATGAATGACACACAGCCTTTGTTATTTTTAAGATGTGAAAAGACAGGGGTGACTAGGAGAACAGGGGGCTTTCAGAAACCGAGAATGTGGAAGACCACCTCTGAATGGAAAGATCAGAAAGAAGAGGAGGCAAGGAACAAAAGAAGAACTTCAAAAGACTGAGCTATGGGATCTGGAGTAGGCTCTGTGCATTTCCAACAAGGCCAGGCCAAACCAGGCAGAAATTCTGTGGTTTTAGCTATGCAGCTACCAAGGTCCTCTGCTTTCTATCATTTAAGAAGTAGGTTTTTGCAGGTTTGGAGTGTAGCGTGTACGTGTGTTTTAACTTGGCTAACTTGAAACCTCCTTCCCCCAGATTAATCAAAGAATCAGTATATGTCTTACCCAGAATATAGGTCACGGAATTATAGAATGCTATTGCAGGAAGAGGCCTTTGAGGATACACACTTGTAGAAGCACACACACACCCCAAGAGTGGCTTAATAAATGCATGTTGAATGAGGACACTTCATTACAGGGTTAAAGAATTGTTCATCTATTCAACAATTATTACATACCTATTATGTGCTGGACCTGTGTTAAAATTAGGCCAGTTGCACAAATTCATCTGCTGGAGCAGAAAAAAATATATATTTGATTCAAGGCTGTTTGGCAGTTTAATCAAAAAGCTAAACTATTTTTTTAAAAGCCCTGAATGATATTTTTTCCCCTATACTTGGGCAATCAGGCATATGGGCCTTGGCATAAAAATGTTCCAGATCCAAGTTGGAGTAAGGCATGTGGCTAAAAAGACCTTCAAGCACTTCCAGTCCTTTCTACACTCCTGGAAGGTTTTTAAGAAAAAAAGAAGAAAAAGAAACACCCTTTGGTTTCGGTATGCACTCTCTGTACTTGCATCTGTCTCTTTGGATATGGTTGGCCAAAGAGTCTGCTAAAAATATAATGAAAGAAGGGGGGTGGGAAGGAGGGGATATAGAGAGAAAATTGAAATAACTAACCCTGTTCCTTGCTGGCTGCCTCCCCCCACAAATTCACCACAATGTTTAAGCTTGTCACTATTTATCCCTCTTTTTAGCCGTATTTTTGACACTTGACATGGGTATATACTGTCTTTTAAATAAAAGGTAAAAGTGCTGTCATTTTTATTCTTCCGGTTGGACTCAAGAGTCTCTGAGACTGAGAAAAACTCTCTAGCTTCAGGCAGGTCTTTGTTCTGATTTTGCTGCCTCCCAATGGCTAGGAGGCAGGCTGGGGAGTGGTGGGAAGGGTGTTTGAGCCAATGCCCATTGTATGGGTAGCAGAATCCACCAAGATCCTGAAGGTATACGGGAACCAGTTTAATAGACTTTCAAGGACCAGCCAGCTGGGAATACCCAAGTCTCCACTTTCTCAGCTTCCAGGATCTGTTCATCCATGTCATGGCTGGAGTTTGCCCAAAGGGAACAGAGGAAGGGAGCTCAGCAGGAGCTAGGCCGGGAGCTGGGTGGGTGGATCATTGGGCTTCTTGGAGTTTGCTTCAGCTCTTCCCTTTCAGCAAAGGTTACTGGAGCAGGCTGGGCCTACTTGGGCTAGGAGAGCTGAGTCATGCATGGAAAGGGACAGCAGCAGCTATAAATTATCTTGTGTGTAAGGCTGGCTTTTGAAAACTCTGGCTTTGGGCTTAGAGGCTTTATTTATATCTCTCACAGGAGTATTTTTCAAACTCATGGCCATGCACTCTGTATTGCTTTGGGGACACTCCAAGCACCTGGTCTCCTCTATGATGAGTCCTGCAGGTGACAGTCCCCAGAGGCCCTGGGCCTGGACTCTGAGTCTGCTGTCACTCACATCCACACGTACACCCCTTGTTGCCAAGGCCAGGACCCCATCTCACACATAGAAGCATGTCCAACGTCATTGGCACGATGTTGTGTGCAGACACACAGATGACATTCAGCCAAACACACACACATACACAGTCTGTCTCTCTCTCTCTCTCTCTCTCTCTCCCTTTCTCCCCTTCTCCCCATACACAAACTGCTACAACCCACTGGTTCTCTGCCCATCTCAGAGACAGCCTCTGCTCACTGTGAAACCTGAAACACACAAGAACACTCCACAGGCTGAAGGGCCTCTCCAGGAGTCAGATGCCCACTGCCCTGGCTGAGGAGCATTTTGTAACTGACTGAACACATTTTTTACGTGCTTTGGTAATTTGGTTTGCTTGCTGTTGTTGTTGTTACTCGTACCTTACAAAGTGGATAGCGAGGTACCGTAAAATAGAAGCTGCCACATAATTCACACTCTTGAGAACAATTTCTCCGACCGAATCCTCACAAATCAGAGTGAGGTTCCATGGTGATGCTGATCCTCCCTCTTGGATTATCTGGCAAAGAGAAGCAAAATTTCCTGAGCAGAGGTGAAAGAGGGGGCAAGGTTATCTCTTCTAATAAATGTGAATGCTTTTGTCTCTTCTTAGCCCACACTGACATTTTTTCTGTATCTTCCACCTCCCTAGCCTTTTCTTTTCTCTTCTCTGCTTTGTAATTCGATGATTTTTGATAATTTAATAAATTAGTGATTGTTATTTATTTCCCTTGGTTTATTTACCATTATTTGTTTTTAATCAAACAAAGTCTCTTCAAGATAGATAGAAAGTATCTCATTGTGGCCACTTTCCTGAGAGACAGGAAAAACAAAACACTTTGTTGCCTAGGATCACATAGGACAGTGGCTGTGATGGATTTGAGTCCAACACCTCCAGACCCTGCCTAGCAACTTGCTTCTGGAATGATGACCACAGGTCCCTCTAATTCATCCAGCCCAACTTCTATCCTCTGAGCCCTGTGTCTTCTTATTCAGAGGACATAGGACTGACCTCAACACTCATCACTACCTTTCTGGGAAGCGGTACTCCTAGACTTTGAGGCTAGATTTTATGAGGCTGTCTTCGCCTGTCAGTAGAAAGGATAGTTAGGGCTCTACATGGGGCAGCAGTGACCCTACTGTTGATTGCCACAAGGCCAGAAATTTGAAAAAAATGTCATAGCTCTTCATTAGGTTAGTGTTCCCCAGTTCCTCCCTTTTCCCACCTCATTTCCCCATCATGATAAGCATATGCTGTTCACACATATCTAATACTCTTACGCCACCATCATCGCTAGCTCTCTTCCAAGCACAGATATATATATGAGGAATCACTTTCTCATCCCTGGATCATCCAACCATCTTTCTCCCACCACTCAAACATTACTTAAATTTCTACTTCTCCCCCAGCTTTTTCAGACAATTTATTTTCCTCTCAACTACACAAAGCACTAATTCCTGCCACATATATCTCATGGAAATGTCTGCACCTCATCCTTCCATGGCTGTTCAATGCTTACAGTTTAGTTGTGCTTTTCCGACAACAGGGTGCATGCCAGACAGCTCCACCTGCCCCTCCAAGTGCAACCTTCTCCATCCTGCTGAGCCTCAGGAGACCAACCCCTAGGGGCCCTATCAAGGGGAGTCCCTTGTCCTACAGTTTTCATTTGGATTTGGCCAGTGGGAGGCACTATCTGGAAGTCAGAGAGCATGACGAAAGGGGAGAGAATGAGGGGAATTTATTCCCTCATTCTCTCCTTGCAGCATTGTTCTAGGTTGTCTGGGCTCCTTACAGCTCCCGGCTCCTCTCTTTGGAGCTACTGTATTAGTTTCCTGTGGCTGCTATAATGAATTACTGAAAACTTGGTGGGTTAAAAACAACAGCAATGTGTTCTCTCATAGTTCCAGGAGGACAGAAGTCTGGAATCAAGGTGTTGGCAGGGTCACGCTCCCTCTGGAGGCTCTGGGATCAACGGGATCTGTTCTCTGTCTCTCCCAGCTTCTGGTGGCTATCAGCATTCCTTGACTTGTGGCCTCATCACACAAATCTCTGTCTCTGTAGTCACATTGCCTCCTCCTCTTCTCTGTGTCTTCTCTTCTGTCTAAAATCCCTCTCTTTCATCTAAAAAGACATTTGTCATTAGATTTAGGGCCCACTTGGATAAACCAGAGTAATCTCCTGATTTCAAGATCCTTAACTTAATGAGATATACAAAGACCCCTTTTCCAAATAAGGTCACATTCGCAGGTTCCAGGGATGGCCACCAGGCCCAGCTAATTGTTTTGTATTTTTAGTAAAGACGGGGTTTCAGAGTGTTGGCCAGGCTGGTCTCAATCTTCTGACCTCATGATCCACCCACCTTGGCCTCCCAAAGTGCTGAGATTACAGGTGTGAGCCATTGCACCTGGCCCGTGAACATTTCATTACTTTCATTAAGCTCACTTCTAATCACCCAGTTTGTTTCCTGACTGGTACAGGCATCTTGAGGTCAAAGACATCAGGTAAAGCATCTGTGGGATCACCCTATGCACTCTATGCAGAAAGTAAAGATTTATTGATAATAATGATAAAAATGAGAAGAAGAACTTCAAAAGAGAAGGGGCCCAGCCCTCAGGAGCAACATCATAGCAAACATTGCATGCAGTTCCTCCCTAAACTCAGTCATGGGTATGAAATGAAGGGGTAGAATTAGAATGATGCTAGATTCTTTCCAGACCCTTTCTGTTAAGACTATTCCACTTAGAATATTTCAGCAGCAAATAAACAGAACCAAATCCTCCTCCAATCCTGACTCCTATGACTTGAACGGTGGGTCTCAAACTTTAGCATGCACCTGAAGGGCTTGTTAAAAGGCAAACAGCTGGGCCCCACTCCCAGAGATTTTGATTCAGTAGTTCTGGGTAAGACTCAAGAATTTGCATTTCTAACACGTTCCCAGGGGATGCTGATTGGCGTTTCTGGTCCAGGGACAAGACTTGGAAAACCACTGGCTTAAAATATATGAAAAATTTACTCTCTCATATTTAAAAAAAAAAAATGCCCTGGAGATGGTGGCTCCAGGGTTGATTAACTCAATGGCTCAACCAGATCCTCAAGGACATGGCTCCACTCTGCCATTCTCAATATGTCAACCTTGACCTTGACCGGGTCCTTACAGCTGCAGGCTGTGTCCAGCAGTTCCAGGCATCCCTTACAGACTGGATAGTGGCCAGCAAAAGAGATCAAGCTTCTTAAGGACTGAGAACTCTTCTAGTTGGTGTCTCCTTAAATCATATTGGCCAGGATCACATCACATGCTTGTACCTAAACCAACCACTGTCAATGAGAAGAAGAACAGCAATGATTGGCTTATACCCATCGGTCATACGAAGGAAGAGTAGACACCAACTATGCTGATGGGCTCTGGTGATAATAGAAAAAAGGGGGTACATGCCTGCTTAGGTCTTATGTCTGCTAGAGTACTTTTTGGGTGTTGTCTGTTCGGCAAACATTCCCATCCTCTTTCGTCTGCTACTTGGAGGAGTGGGCATAGGACTAAGGATGAACAAAGCCTAGTGGTCTGTATTTAGGCAGCAGTGACACGTAGCCCAAGTAGGGAAACTGAGAATCTTTCCCTGAGTTGCAGCAAAGACTACTGTAAGGGGAAAAGTCACTCTCTTTCTGCAGAAGTTGCTAAGCAGGGACAGCTGGTGGTTATGTGCCTCCTAGGAGACGAAAGCCTCTGGGAAGTACTCAAAATTAACTAGCAGTCAGAGAAGCACAGATAAGCAGAGATGAGCAAACAGTAATTGCTGCAGCTCTTCCCCTATTTCTGTGAGGCATCTCAGTGCCCTTCGTATCTCTGGAAGAAATGTCTCATTTGTCTACACTAATTGGAATTATGTTTCTGTTCTCTGCAACCAAACAAATTCAGATTTAGACACTGGTTCTGTCAGGAAGGACAGAGGGGAAGCAGGTCTGAGGATTACAGAAGGGTAGAGGTGGCTAGCACCACCTCAGCTCCCATCTAGAACCTCCACTCTTGGCCACATCTTCCAGACCGGGAATGAACAAAACAGAATCCCTACCCACAACCCCAGGCCCCAGCCTACTCCATGATTGGCATGCAAGAAATGCACAAGGCCCCTAGGACCTTCAAAGACAGGGCAGAGACAGAGAAAAGACAAACCAGGTTTAATGGGGCACCACCCCTTTCTTTGCAAAAGGAGAGTACTCCTGGCCACAGAGACAGGGGAACATAAGAAAACAGTCTGCACTCTCCACATTTCCTCATCTTCTCCAACAGCTGCTAGGGTGAGAGCAAGGTTAGGGCATCCTCCCGCAGGTGGAGATGTGGACAGAGGGTTTCTCCAAGGGTAGATTTCACAGGGAGGAGGACCAACCCCAGACGCACACTAGGTTTCCTCCTGGGACTTTTTTTCCCCTAGGGAAGAGAGTTCCTCATGCATGTGCTAAAACAGAAAGTTGCTTGTTTAATTTTTTCTTTTTTTTTTTTTTGAGACCAAGTTTCACTCTTGTTGCCCAGGCTGGAGTGCAATGGCATGATCTTGGCTCACTGCAACCTCTGCCTCCTGGGTTCAAGTGATTCTCCTGCCTAAGCCTCCCAAGTAGCTGGGATTACAGGCATGCGCCACCATGCCCAGTTAATTTTTTAAATTTTTAGTGGAGACGGGGTTTCGCCATGTTGGCCAGGCTGGTCTTGAACTCCTGACCTCACGTTATCCACCCACCTCGGCCTTCCAAAGTGCTGGGATTATAGGCATGAGCCACCATGCCTGGCCCTAAATTTTTTTTATTGATACGTAACAACCTACATATGCGTGGAGCACATGTGATATGTTGATACATGCATAATAATGTGTAATGATCAAATCAGGGTACATAGGACATTCATTACCTCAAACATTTACATTTCTTTGATGTTGGAAACATTTCAGAGCTTCTCATCTAGCTATTTTGAATTATACAACATATTATCACTAACTGTGATCACTCTACTGTGCTATGAAGAACTACAACATATTCTTCTAGCTGTATGTTTGTACCCATTAACCACCCTCTCCTCCCACAACTCCC
>NW_012123487.1:3886165-3891607 GCF_000951035.1 Colobus angolensis palliatus
TTAGCCAGGATGGTTTTGACCTCCTGACCTCGTGATCCACCTGCCTCGGCCTCCCAAAGTGCTGGGATTACAGGCGTGAGCCACCGCGCCCATCCATGTCTCACATTTTCTTTATCCATTCATTTGTTGATGGACACAGGTTGATTTCATATCTTGGCTATTTTGAATAGTGCTGCAATAAACCTTGGGATGTAGGTATTCCTTTGATATACTCATTTCCTTTGGATAAATACCTAATAGTGAAAGTGCTGGGTCGTAGAAAAAACAATTTTAAAATTTGAATTTTTTTTAAATGATCTTACTAGTAAAGTATGCTAGCAAATCAGCAAGTTCTGCTACAGCAGTACAAGTCTGCTAAAATAATGTTTCCATTTCCAGTGACTCATTAAATACAATAATTACAACAATTTTCATCACTTCTGTTGCCCTCATGCTTTCTATTGATCCACATACTCTGCCCCTAAAACTTTGCTAAGCATTTAACAAGAAATTCACATACTAATGTGTGGGGTATCTGCATGACCCCGCCACAGAATAAGAGAAATAAATTGATCTTTTTTTCCATTGACAATGGAATGACAACAATTTTTACTTTTCTTTTTCCTTGTTGCCATCCATAGATCTATACCCATTAGAAATCACAGAAAAAGAGCAGTAGGGGAGGAGTTCAAGAAGAGATGAGAGATAGGAAAGAAGCATTATAATTCGGCAAAAATGTGAGTCAGGGAACCTCCCTTTTTCTAACCTCTGGAAGCTCTGGCTAGAGCTCATCTTGCCTCCAGATGCAGAAACCAGATTCTACAGCATAGGGTCACTGTCTACAGCCATATCACCCTGAATGCACCCAATCTCAGAGGCTAAGCAGGGCCTGACCTGGTTTATACTTGAATGGGAGCCACCACAGCGTCGCTGATGCAATCTCTAGATTAAGTGGTAGCTGGGCCCAATGTGGGTTTTTGGCAAGAGGAAAATAATAGAAAAGGAAGAGAAAGAGGTGTGTGTTTCTGCTCCTGTTGAAATACTATTTGTCCTTTAAGGCTGCCTGCTCTGTGAAGTTTTCTTCTAATTCTGTCCCATCCCACTCACCCCTGTCAGACATAACTACTCTTCCTCCATCCTGCCATAGGCATGTGTGATAAAAGAAATCAAAGAGGACTATCAGTCTTCTGTGCATAGTGAGGGTGCATGTGTCTAAAGCAGATTGCACAAATGTTTGCAATTCTTTTCCCCTACTCCCATCAAGAGCTGGAGCTCTTCCCCACTGCTGGATTTGGCCTTGTAACTTGCTGGGGCCAATAGAACATGTTACATGTATTCTAAGCCTGTCTTCTAGAGGCTTTGCAAGCTGCCCCTTGCCTCCCTGGAACCCTGCCTCTGCCACCTGAACAAGCCCAAGTCTGCCTGGGAGAGAATGAGAGTATGCAGAGAAAGACTCCAGTCATCCAGGCTATCACTGACCAGCCTGGCCCATCAGCCAGCCTACAAACACTTAAGCGAGTGCAGCCAAGAGCCACAGAGCCCAATCAGATTCAGCAGGACTGCCCTGCTGGTTTGGAGACTCCGCAGCAGTGATGAAGGAACGTTGTCACACATCGCTAACTCCAGGGGTAGTTCATTATGCAAAAGCTAACTGATGCAGGTTGCTGGCCCCCTCTAAAAGGGAATGCCAAGAGGGTTGTTAATCTTAGATCTCTCTATATCATTCCTCCACTAATATATTCTTGGGACATTCCTGATTCTCAACCAAAGCTCACAGACTGGAGAGGCATAGGGTGCAATGGAATGGAACTGAAATGTTGATAAAGGGTGGAGCACCCACAAAGCACACCATGCATGCACTAATGGAACGGTCTGGCTCTTCTCCACGTCCCCAAGGCATGAGCTTGGGAAAAAGGTTACCTGATCTCCAATGCCTTTGTCTATTAATTCATTCAGGGCTGGATTAATCCCTGCTCAGCTTCTCCTCCACCTCCCCCACACCCCTGTCCCCAGTCTGGCTGCTCAGATGATGTAAGCAGTAACCAATCTTGCAGTCGGGGCAGTCAGCTGGCTGGCTCACTTCCGTATCCATTAAGGGAAGGCAGACACTTTAGAAAGAACTGGAAAATATTACCAACCACCCACTCCACTCAACTCCCCACCCCTTGTCCCTAGTCTCCTCTCCCTGTCACATACACCCTAACCTCAAGAGACTGGAGCTGGAAAGTACTGAAGCCAAAGAAAGAAGAAACTGGAATTGTAGCCCCACAGACCTCATGGGTTGAGTCAGGAGACTCCTTCTGGCATGAGAAGTAGTCTTGGTAGAGACAAACCAGGGCTATCTGGAGAGCCCCATCAACTACCCTCCCCTCATCCTAGGCACCCTCCACTCCAGGGGCTTTTCCATTTGGTACTAATGAAATGGGTATTCAGGGGCCAGTATGTCAGCATCAGTGGTGGGAAGGGAGTCACACAGAAGATGCCCATCCCTTATTAGAAGCTGCTAGACTCCCTTACAGGGGCACAATGGGGACCCAAAGTTGATGACTTGGATGAACATGGGCAGACGGAATGTGGTCTGTTTGCTGAGTTCAGGGTTTTCAAAACTTATCAATAGTTAACACTACTTCTCTCAACATCTACTATGAAAGGAGAATTCTACCATTGAAGAGCCAGCCCTTCCTGCTTTGGAAACTTCTGCTCTTTGAAAGTGCCCAGAAAAATGCACAGTAACACCCCCAGATTGGTTCCTCAAAAGCTGTAAGGTCTTGGGCAAGCCCCTTTACCTTTCTAGGCCTCAGTTTCCCTATTTGAAATGTGCAGATAAAAACACATCCCTACTTCACAGAGTTTTGAGTAAAAGAAAAAAAATAATGTCAATAAAAGCTGGTTGCACAATAGTTCATGAAAAATATGTGCTGGACGGGATCTCTGTACTTTCCACTCAATTTTGCTGTGAATCTAAAATTGCTCCAAAAAATAGTTTATTAATTTTTTATAAATGCTGGACAAATGAGTGTGGAATGGATAGTAGATGGCTGGGCCTCTTTTTTTCAGTGCCTACAGGCTGCAGAAAGGAAGATCAACATTGAGGGTGGGATTTCTAGCCTATAAAGTCTGTTAAAAAGGTGGTGTTTTTTTTTTTTTTTTTTTTTTTTGAGATGGGGTCTCCCTCTGTTGCCAAGCTGGGGTGCAGTGGTGTGATCTCAGCTCACTGAAACCTCCGCCTTCCGGGTTCAAGCGATTCTCCTGCCTCAGCCTCCCAAGTAGCTGAGACTACAGGTGGACGCCACCATGCCCAGCTAATTTTTGTATTTTTAATAGCGACAGGGTTTCATCATGTTGGCCAGGATGTTCTCCATCTCTTGACTTCATGATCTGCCCACCTCAGCTTCCCAAACAGCTGGGATTGCAGGTGTGAGCCACCAAGCCCGGCCAAAAAGGTGGGTTCTTAATCCATCAGGGTAAGAGGATGTATCTACCCTGGAAAAAATTATTGGCAGCCCCCAAACTGGAGATAAATTTGCATGAGGGATGAGAGGCAGCACTTTAAAAGGAAAATGGCTCTCATTGTTCATGTGTGTTTCTGCCCAGCTTAGGGCCAACCACTGAGAAAGTGCTATTCAAGAAAGGAAGACACTGAATGCATGTCTCTTACTCTGTCTGCCTGTCACATGTTCTTCTGCTTCTAAGAAATGCATCCCCCTTCCTCTGGGATGTCTTCCTTCCACCCCATGCCAGCTGTATTCTACTAGAAGCTTTCAGTTGTGAAAACAGGCCTCCCTGATCTCAGGTAGGGCACAGGACCCACGGAAAGCCAATGTTTCCCTAAGAGTTTTTAAGTTAGACCTCGGGGGTGGGGGGGAAAGGCAGCTCCTCCTCAGGGTAAAAATGGCAGGCTGTGAAACCTGGCCATTGCTGGCACCCTTGGTTCCAAAAGAGAGTCAGAATGAACAAGACTAGTACATGGGCAGAAACCAAGATGGGGGACAGTGAGTCCTCTCCGTTTGTCTTTTCCCTGCTCCCTGTTGACCCTGAGGCCAGCTGCACTCTGCCCTCCCTTGGTTCAGTTACAGGAACCAACAAATCCCCCTTCTAACCTAGGCTGGATATGGAAATTCTGCCATTTGTGACTAGTATAATCCTGGCTACTACAACTCTGCATTTCTCTCTCAAAAACAGCATAAGTCACTGGGAGAGAAGACACAATAAATAAAGCAATTAAAAAGCCACTCAAAATAGCACTAGATTGGGTAATTTTGAATTAACTCAACCTTGCATCTATTTTTTTCTTTTCTTTTTCTTTTTCTTTCTTTTTTTTTCTTTCTCTTCTTTGTCTCTCTTTCTTTCTTGGCATTTTTCCCCAGCTAGCCGCTGAAAATGTAAAGATGAGGAAAACATACACACAAAAAGTTTGCAATCTAGCAATGCGGAAGCCATAAATATAACGTGCGATATTATGCAATTTATACCTGGTAGAGGTGTATGGCAGCACTAGGAAAGCATAGAGGAGGGTTAATTTATTCTGAATGCCAAGGAAAGGTACTGTTGAGGCAGGATTACTAAAGGTGAGCTCTAATGGGTTTTGCAAGAGAGCCAAGATTGGGAGTTTACAAGAATGTAGATGGCATAAAGGAGACATAAATCCCAGAAGATTCCAGGGATGACTAAAAAGAGCAGGACTCATAGTAGAGGTGGAGCCTGAGGTTGCTTAGAGCCCTAGGCAGCACAAAGAACCAGATGTCTTGCTCCTACCTCCTGCGCCACCTTAGCATCCATATTCAGATGCTCTGCTGTTAAGGAGACCCCATGCCTGGTCTGCAATCTTCTTTCTACTGCCAACCACCATATCACCTTCACCCTGAAGATCCTGTCCCTCTTCTGCTCGGTTTCACTTACTCATAACTTCAGCTTAGGGCCATTAAGGAACTTCTTGCCATAAACTGGCACATTCTCTGTGCTTTAGCATCTGGTAGGGAAAAGCAGAGAGTACTAAGCAGGCTAAAGCTCTACATACCAGGTGTTGGCAAAACATGGCCCGCGGGCCAAATCCAGCCCACCACCTGTTTTTGTAAATAACGTTTTCTTGGATCACAGTACGGGTCATTCATTTACATAGTATCTGTAGCTGCTTCTGTGCTGCCACAGCAGAGTTGAATAGTTGCAGCTAAGACCACATGGCTGGTAAAACCTGTAAGATTTACTATCTAGCTCTTTCCAGATAAAGTTTCCAACTCCCACCCTATAATACTGCTTCCTCTGAATTTTAGTTCCAGACTCCCCAGTACCAACCTTTATAGTTGGATTAAACTTTTTTTTTTTTTTTTTGAGACAGAATCTTACTCTGTCACCCAGGCTAGAGTGCAATAGTGTAATCATAGCTCACTATATCCTTGAACTCCTAGGCCCAAGGGATCCTCCCACCTCAACCTCCCAAGTAGCTGGGACTACAGATGCACAGCC
>NW_012123487.1:3891786-3899280 GCF_000951035.1 Colobus angolensis palliatus
CCTGGCTGACTAAACATTTTAATGCATCTATAAAAAATTGGCACTTGGGAATCATGGAACTGTCTTAGATCCTTGTCAGAGAGGACTAAGTAGAAAATGTAGTCACTTAACTGGCTCAAGCCATGAGAATATTTTTATACACAACTAAAAATTATGGAAAAGTAACTCTTGAAATTTTTTTCCCTTAGAACCTTTTAGGGAAACTCTTTGGTACCCTCTTTCTTTTTAAGGAACACTTAGGTCAGTCATAGTACATTTTTTTCAGAAGCTTGAAAGATCATTGCATCACCTGCTACCCTTGAGTCCTGCACAAATTCTGTTGCAGCCTGTCCCAGAGCAGCAAAGCTGATTCAGTTTCTAAAGATCTCCCCCAAAGAGCATTTCCCAGCCTTCCTCCTCTTAAACGCATCCTCCCCCTTGCCCACCCCATCCCCTTCCTGAGCACCTGTTGCTACAACAAAGAGAAGCTCAGGGTTGAAGTTTCTGGGCTTGTCCAGGTGATAAACTGAGGCCATTCAGAGGAGATAATGCCATTTGATGGTTGAGCTCTTTTCAATCATCAGGGAAAGCGCTGAGTGGAGAGAGGCATTCAAAAAAGCTCCGTGGATATAAAAAGGTGATTACATCTAAATGGGAGACCTGTCACTAGGCAAAGCACTCTGCCAGTTGACACACAGGCAACTTCAATGGCTAAACGGCTACAGGCAGGGTGGGATTTGTGTGGCTCTAGACTCAAGACAGCTGCAGCTCTGCTAAGGGGACAGGCCTTCCTTGGTCCCTCAGTAGTGAGAGAGGCCACAGGCTGCCAGCACAAGCACTCTGCTGGGGGCTCTGTCAACCTTGTCTAAGCCATGAGCAACTCAGGCCAATGCTCTAACACTCCTGAAAGACATGTCTGTATGAACTCCTCAAAGACCCAAAGATTTGAGGACTGTGGACATGGCCAGTTTTAATGCTTAAAGATCCAGGCTTAACTCAGCATTCTTATTCGCCTGGTTTTGTTATTCTAGATCAGAAGTCAGGCACCATTTTATGTAAAAGACCAGATGGTAAATATTTTGTCCTTTGCGGGCTGTCTGGTCTCTGTTGCAGCTACTCAGCTCTGCTGTTGTCATCTGCAAGCAGCCGTAGGCATAAATAAATGAGCATGGCTACATTCTGAAGAAGCTTTATTTATGGACACGGGAATTTGAATTTTATATAATTCTCATGTCACAAAATATTATTCTTTTGATGTTTTTCAACCATTTAGTGTAAAAGTATTTTACTAAACATTTTACTAAAATGTAAAAGTGTTTCTTAGTGCATAGGCTGTACAGAAATGAGCAGGAAGATGGCTTTGGCCCATGAGCCACAGTTTGTAGACCCTTATTTTAGGGGGTTCTATTTGGGAGAGAAAGAATTACAGGGAGAGATTGTCTGATTTAGCTCTATGAAGAGTGCTAAATGTATCAACTATGATTAATAACTTGCATACACACAGCACTTTAATGTTAACAAAATGCATCTGTGCTGTTATTCAATACCCACTGCAAGCCTGTGAGTTAGGTATTATTATGCCAATGTCTAGATGAGGAAACTGAGAGTCGAAACAGACGCAGCCAAGATCAAACAGTAAATGGGAAGCACCAAGTTCAAATACAGTACTCCGCCTCCAAAGGCAGAGCTTTTCCCACTGCACCTTTGGGGAACTTAGATTGTCCATTTCACCAAGTGTTTATTAGGGCTTGAAGGCAGCAGATGGGGATGAACACCTGGGCAAAGGCACAGAAGCAGGGGAGTCAGAACCTCCTGGCTGCTTCATGTTTTCCTTAAGGCCGTGGACATTCAGGAAATTGACAGCTACTGTTCTCATTAGGAGCAGAGCTGACCATGCCCAAAGACACAGAGTAAGCCAAGTTCTCCGATGTGGTATAATCACTCAGCCTGGTCACTGTGGCTGTTGCTTGGATTCATAAACCTCCAGCAGGTGTCGCGGGGGACTCAGAGGTCAGCCTAAGGCCTTTCTCCAATGCCTGACCAGGAGCATTCCATAGCGGAGTAGGCACCCATCTACATGGAATGATATCTGGGACCCCTAAGAGAAAACCCTACTCCTAACACTCTTCAGCTGAGAAGAGACCCAAGTCTCTTCAGCTTTATGCCATATTTTTAGAGAAGGCACTGGACATAGGGTGCTTGGTATGGCTTCTTGTCTCCACTATGGTGCCACACTGTGAGCTGACCTTTGGCCAGTCACTTCCTATCTCCACATATCAGTTTTCACCTGTGAAGTGGGGGAGTAATGGCAATGTGGGGAGAGTTTGATGGTGGCTTTTATGTGGTATCTAACATGGTGCCGGCAACACAGTAAGATCCCAAGAGGTGTCAGTTTCTTCTTGTCCTGAATCTTCATCTTCATGTCTTCTTGTCTGCGCTGTTCTGCCTGCCTGGAATGCCTTTTCTTCCACTTCATTTTCCTGGTAAGCCTTCCCCAACACTCTGCCCATTACATACAAACACCTTGAGGAGTCACTTCTTCACTGGGCAATGTTATGGGTTGACTTGGGTCCCCCAAAAAAGACATGCTGAAATCCTAATCCCCAATACTCAGAATGTGACCTTATTTGAAAATAAGATCGGTGTTCTTCCTTTCCAACTTGGGCGCAACAGAATGGCTCTGCAAAGAAGGGTGACAGAAGAAAAAGGGCTGTTTTGCCATCAACAAGGTGGTGACCCAAGAATACACCATCGACATTCACAAGTGCATCCATGGAGTCAGCTTCAAGAGGCGTGCCCCTCAGGCACTCAAAGAGATCCAGAAATTTGCCAGGAAGGAGATGGCAACTCCAGGTGTGCACATTGATACCCGTCTCAACAAAGCTGCCTGAGCCAAAGGAATAAGGAATATGCCATACTGTATCTGTGTGTGGCTGTCCAGAAAACATAATGGGATAAAGATTCACCAAATAAGCTCTACGCTTTGGTTACCTATGTACCTGTTACCACTTTCAGAAATCTACAGTCAATGTGGATGAGAACTAACTGCTGATCATCAAATACATCAAATAAAGTTATAAACTTAAAAAAAAAAAAAGTGAGCTGGGCACAGTGGCTTACGCCTGTAATCCCAACACTTTGGGAGCCCGAGGTAGGCAGATTACCTGAGGTCAGGAGTTTGAGACCAGCCTGGCCAACATGGTGAAACCCCGTCTCTACTAAAAATACAAAAATGAGTAGGGCATGGTGGCAGGCTCCTGTAATCCCAGCTACTCAGGAGGCTGAGGCAGGAGAATTGCTTGAACCCGGGAGGCGGAGGTTGCAGTGAGCCAAAATTGTGCCACTGCATTCCAGCCTGGGTGGCAGAGTGAGACTCCATCTCAAAAGAAAGAAAGAAAAGAAAAGAAAAAAGAAAGAAAAGAAAAGAAAGAAACAGAGAGAGATGGGGGAGGGAGGGAGGGAGGGAGGGAGGAAGGAAGGAAGGAAGGAGAAAAGAAAGGAAATGAAAAGAAAGGAAGGAAGGAAAGCAGGAAAAAGAAAAGGAAAGAAAGAGAAAGAAAGAAAAGAAAGAAAAGAAGGAAAGAAAGAAAGAAAAGAAAAGAAAAGGAAGGAAGGGAGGGAGGAAGGGAGGGAGGGAGGGAGGGAAAGAGAGAGAGAAAGAAAGAAACGAGGGAGGGAGGGAAGGAAGGAAGGAAACAGGGTCTTTGCAGAGGTAATCAAGTTAAATTGATGTCATTAGGGTGGGTCTTAGTCCAATAGGACCAGCATCTTTATAAAATGGGGATACATGGATACAGGGACAGATACACACTGAGGGAAGACCATGTGAAAACACACAGAGAGAAGATGGCCATGTGACTGGAGTGATGCAGCCACAAGCCAGTGAACACCACGGATGCCAGAAAACACAGAGGCTAAGAAGAGCAAGGAGAGATTCTCCCTGAGGCCCCTCAGAGAGAGTATGGCCCTGCTGACACCTTTTTGACTAGCTTCCAGAACAATCTATCAATTTCTGCTGTTCAAAGCCACTCATACTTTGGTTTTTTGTTAGAGCAATCCTGGAAAATGAATACAGGCAACCTCAGTATCTCATTCAACACTTGCCCCATTACACCAAACTTTAGTTGACATGCCTGGCTCCTCTCCTGAGTTGCAGGCTTACCTCTGTATCCCCAAGGTCTAGACACTGCTGGGAGGTGATCTCTATTTGCTCCATATACTGAATTAAAGTTCCATTGCCCTGCACGCTCTGAGTCTGTGCCTGTGTGACTGCCTGTGTGTAACCACTTTGTTGATCCAGTGACATTACATCAGCAGGAGGCCAAGGATGAGCTATTTTTTTCTGGCTGTATATTCCGTGAATTAAAGACTCAACTAGGAAAGGCTCGGTGGTCAGGCCAGCAGGTCTGCCCCCTCCTGAGTTTATGAATATCTGCTCCCAGTTCCTTTGCCTCTCATGCTGGGCTGGCTGCTGCCTTGCCACGTGAAGCCTTCACCCTCTCTTCCCCAGCTGGCACCACCATCAGCAATTCCCTTTCTCCTTAGAAAAGGAATTTCTCATGCTTCTAATCCCATCACTGTGGGAGGCCAAGGCAGGCAGACCACCTGAGTTCAGGAGTTTGAGACCAGCCTGGCCAACACGGTGAAACCCAATCTCTACTAAAAATACAAGAATTAGCTGGGTGTGGTGGCTGGTGCCTGTGATCCCAGCTACTTGGACGCTGAGGCAGGAGAATTGCTTGAACCCAGGCGTTGGAGATTGCAGTGAGCTGAGATTGTGCCATTGCACTCCAGCCTGGGTGACTCTGAGAAAATAAGACTCTGTCTCAGAAAAAAAAAGAAAGAAAAGAAAAGAAAGAAGGAAGGAAGGAAAGAAAAGGAATTTCTCAACCAAGAAAAAGTTGGAATGCTCTACAGTAACTTCAATCAAAAGAAAAAAGAGGCCAAGGGAAGAGAAAGTAACATGCTAACGCCTAGAAGCAGTAGGTCATATGGCCCAGAATTCTACCACTATGCACACAGGGCTCTCAGTTCTCATTCTCACCTGTGACCCAGGTAGGACATTAAACCGAGCTGCTCATTTTCTAGCCCAAGAGAAAAGTGGGCCCTCTCTGCTCCACCAAGGCTGGTGGAGGTTCCAGACTCTCCTAGAACCTGCTTTCTTGATCTCTGTCTGCCTGTGGCTCCCCAGCCTTTGTCTCTGGCTTTGGACCTCCTTGCAGAGCACTCTGTCGCTGCCCTGGCCCCTCCAGGTTCCTCTGAGCCCTGCCCTGATCTCTGCTTTTCTGAGTGAGAGCACCTGCACTGCCACCTGGCTGCAGAGAGTCCTTCCCTTGATTCCCCTCTGCAGTCTCAGCCACGCCAGCTCCAGGGAGCCACCTCTCTCCATTGGTCCCTTCTCTGTCTTCTGCAGATGCCTGTCCCATGTTCATCAACGGTATATCAAGATGATATCTACCTTCAAATGGTCTATTTTCTTCCTAAGGAAGTGACCTTATTGTTTATTCAACAAATATTTATTGAGTACTATTACGGATTGTGTCCCCCAAAAACATATTGAGATCCTAACCCCCAAGACCTGTGAATGTGGCTTTATTTGGAAATAGGGTCTTTGCAGATGACCAAGTTAATATGAAGTCATTAGTGTGGGCCCTAATCCAATATGACTGACCTCCTTATAAAACAGGGAAAATCTGGACAGAGTCATGCAGAGGGGAGATGATGTGAAGACACAGGAAGAATGACAAATATAAGCCAAGGTATGTCTGAGGCTACTCAGAGTTAGGAGAGAAGCCTAGGACAGATTCTCCTTCTCAGCCCTGAGAAAGAACCAAGCCTGTCAATCCCTTGACTTCAGACTTCTAGCCACCGGAACTGGGAGACAACACACTTCTGTTGTTTAAGGTGTGATACTTGGTTACAGCTGCCCTAGGAAACTACAAGTCAAGTGCCCTCATTCTAGGATTAAAACTCCATGTCTTCAGGGAGTTCACATTCTAGAAGGGAACAACAAACAAGAAACAATGAAATGAACAAAGCATGGCAAATGTGGGTAGCCATAAGTACAGTGGAGAAAAATAAAGCTGGGAATGGAGTTAGAGAGTACAGGGGAATGGGAAGCACTGCAATTTAAAATAGAAGAGTCCTGTAATCCCAGCACCTTGGGAGGCCAAAGCGAGCAGATCACCTGAGGTCAGGAGTTCGAGACCAGCCTGGCCAACATGGTGAAACCCCGTCTCTACTAAAAAAATACCAAAAAAAAAAAAAAAATTAGCTAGGTGTGGTGTCAGGTGCCCGTAATCTCAGCTACTTGGGAGGCTGAGGCAGGAAAATTGCCTGAACCTGGGAGATAGAGGTAGCAGTGAGCTGAGATCTTGCCACTACACTCCAGTCTGGGTGACAGAGCAAGACTCTGTCTCAAAAAAATAAATAAATAAAAGAAAATAGAAGAGTCAGAGAAGGACATTCCAAAGAGGGAACATTCGAGCAAAGACCTAAAAAAAGGTGAAGGAGACATCCGAGGAGATATCCATGAATAGTGTGGTTCAAGTCTAGGAAGCAGCACATATTGATCGCCCTTTGTATGCCACCCTGCCCAGCCCTACCAGCCTCAGATATATGTGCCAACATCATCTCCTGGTGTGATTTTGTACAGCCACACAGATCAGCAGAAGTGAAAGAAGACTATTCACTGCAGATAAGGTTTTTTCCATAAACCTGTAATTATGCATAGCATAAATATGTTTCATTTTTATGTAAGTGAAGTAAGACTGTTAACTTATTCCAGTTATCGTTTGAATTATATTGTGATTTTTATAACCTTGTTTTGTCCTTGGGTCCATTTTCAATCAATGTCGGAGTCCTCGAAAATGGAAGAGGCCGTGACCTCTCTTGACCTCTGAGAGGCCCTGGCACACCAGGTCTGGTGCTGGGTTCTGGCAATCTAAGAACAATAAGGTGCAGTCCCTGCCCTGGAGAATATGAGGCCTTGCTAAGAGAGAAGGGTATGTAAACATGTCATTTCAACAGAATGTTGTAAATACTCTGATGGGAGCATATGAGAGTTCTTTGGAGGGCTTTTTAAAGTTCCTTTTTTCTTCAGTACAAGGGAATCTTGAGGCAAAATTCTATATGGACTAGTTGTTTCCAGACACAATCTTACACTAATTGCTTGGCCAGGCATGGGTTTAAAAAACAAATCAGTCCGAGAACAGTGGCTCACGCCTGTAATCCCAACACCTTGGGAGGCCGAGGCAGAAGGATCGCTTGAGCTCAGGAGTTTGAGACCAGCCTGGGCAACAAAGTGAGACCCTGTCTCTACAAAATATCAAAAAGTTAGCCAGGCTTGGTGACACATGCCTGTGGTCTCAGGTAGGTGGTAGGCTAAGGCAGGAGGTTCACTTGGGCCTAGGAGGTGAGGCTGCAGTGAGTTGTGTTCACACCACTGCACTCCAGCCCGGGCAACAGAGACAGACTGTTGAAAGCAAGGGAAGGGAAGGGGAGGGGAGGAGAGGG
>NW_012123487.1:3899592-3911032 GCF_000951035.1 Colobus angolensis palliatus
GGGGAAAGGGAAGGGGGGAGGAGAGAGAGGGGAAAGAAAAGAAAAGAAAAGAAAAGAAAAAGCAAGCACAAATCAACCCCTTCTGAGTACACTTCCCTCCAGCTGATGAAGTTTTCCTAACCATGACCCTTTGGGGTCACTATCTTAAAAATAAACAGGGAGCTCTTTAACCAAAAGAAGATGCCAAAGTCCTAAAGAAATTGACCTCAACAAAGCCTTGCTCCTTCTCCAGCAGTTTCCAGCTCCATCGTCTTAATCTTCCCATGAGAGTTGTGCGTCAAAATCTTGACCAGTCTCCCATGACCTTGCCATCTCCTCTTTCACCTCATCACTTGCTTCCTCCTCCCACTGCCAAAGTCATCCAGTCACTTCCATCACCTCCTTCCACATCCTCACCATCCTCTCCACCCTAACTTACTCTTTTTGCCTCTTTCTGTCTGTAGAACCCTGGGAAAAACCCTTCACCAAACCATCAAGCCTCACAGGCCTTCCTTCAGGACTAGCTCTTCCTGCCCTGGCTGCCATATATGGCACTGTGGACCTCCCCCTCCTGAAATGTCTTCATTCTCGGACTTTCCAGATGAACACTGCCCTATTTCTTCTCTCCCAAACCATTCTCGTTATCCCCTTCTTTGCCTTCCCTTCCTCCTCTTTTCCCTTAAACATGGGCATGTGCTAAAGTCCAGTCCTTTCTGAATATCCTGCTTTCTCTTCCTTGCAAACCTAACTTCTCATGGCTTCCACCCTCAGTTTTACAACAGTTACTCCAAAAGCCATAGCTCCACCCCTTACTTGGTCAGATAAGCCAATTATCTACCCAGATTTCTGCTATTTTATATCACAACTGCCTGAGATTCAACATCTCTTAGCCTGAACACAATTTCTCTCTCAACAAATCACCCTCTTTCTGACTTCTTGACCCCAGTTCATGGTAGCACCATCCTCGTTATCCTGACCTGACCCTTCACAGCAACATCGGATTCTTCACCTCTCCTAAGTCCCCCATACTCAGTCAGCTGGTACTTTCTTCAAAATTTCCCTCTCACTTCTCCATGGCTATTTATTCTCATTGCCATTGTCCTCCCTCATCAGGACCATACAAGTAATCATCACACGCACCTTCTCCCTCCTGCCATGGGATCTCTGAATGGAGAACCCTCTTCCTTCCTAATCTACTTACTCCACGTCTATCATCCTTAATTCTTCACCCTAACATCACTTCCTCAGGGAACCCTTTCTGTCTGTGTCTGACTCTAAAATCCATACTCCTCCATCTGACAACGGATAAAATAACCAGAATATGTAAGGAGCTGAAACAACTGTACAGGAAAAAAATCTATTAATCACATTAAAAAATGGGCCTAAAAACTGAACAGACATTTCTCAAAAGAAGACAAACAAATGGCAAACAGTATACGAAAAGGGGCTCCACATCATTGGTCATCAGAGAAATGCAAATCAAAACTACAATGAGCTATCCTCTCACCCCAGTTAAAATGGCTTTTATCCAAAAGACAGGCAATAGTAAATGCTGTTGAGAATGTGGAGAAAGGGGAACCCTCACACACTGCTGGTGTACATTAGTACAGCCACTATGGTGATCCAACAATCTCACTGCTAAGTATATGCTAAAATGAAAGGAAATCAATATATCAAAGAGATATCTGCACTCCCATGCTTATTGCAGCAATATTCACAATAGCCAAGATTTGGAAGCAACCTAAGCATCCATGCACAGACAAACAGATAAAGAAAATGTGGTATCTAAGCACAATGGAGTACTAGTCAGTCATAAAAAAGAATGAGATCCTTTCATTTCTAACAACATGGATGGAACTGGAGGACATTATGTTACATGAAATAAGCCAGGCGCAGAGAGACAAACATCAAATATTCTCACTCATACATGGGAGTGAAAAATTAAAATAATTGAACTCATGGAGACAGAGAATAGAACGATGGTTACCAGAGGCTGGGAAGGGCAATGAAGTACAAAAACAAAGTAAAATAAAATGAATAAATCTAGCATTTAATAGCACAGGAGGTGACTACAGTCAACAATCATTTATTGTACATCTTAAAATAATAGAGTATAATTGGAATGTTCATAACACAAAGAAAGGATAAATGCCTGAGGCGATGGATACCCCATTTACCCTGATAGGATTGTTACACATTATCAAAGCATCTCATGTACCCCATCAATATATACACCTACTATGTACCCATAAAAATTAAAAACAAAAAAATAAAAAACATACCCTGTTATAGGAACTCATAGTCCCATGTTCCCCTCCAGGACTTACCATAGTTGAGATTTTATATTTTTTATGTGATGATTTGATTCAGTTTGGCCTCCTTACCAGGCTGTCACCTCTAGGAGTTGGAATCATATTTGTTTTTTCTCATCACTATCTCCCCAGGCTCTCACAGGGGCAGGGTACCTAACACATAGTAGATACTCAATACATATGTGTTTTGTTTGTTTGTTTTTAAGTGAAAGCAAGTTTATCAAGAAAGTAAAGGAATAAAGAATGGCTACTCCATAACCAGAGCAGCCTCAATACATATTAGTTTTGAATTAATGGCTTTTTTCATGACACTCTCTGTCAGACTGACATTAGTATAGCCACTATAGTGATCCAACAATCCTACTGCTAAGTATATGCTAAAAAGAAAGGAAATCAGTATATCAAAGAGATATCTGCACTCCCACGCTTACTGAAGCACTATTCACAATAGCCAAGATTTGGAAGCAACCTAAGCATCCATCCACAGACAAACAGATACAGAAAATGTGGTATCTAAGCACAATGGAGTACTAGTCAGCCACAAAAAAGAATGAGATCCTGTCATTTCCAACAACATGGATGGAACTGGAGGACATTATGTTGCATGAAATAAGCCAGGCACAGAAAGACAAACATCAAATATTCTGCAAGTATTTTGCAAAGGTGACCACAGCAGTATTTCTGGTCCCATGTGCTGTTCCTCCACCAACAGAGGGATTCTATTTCCCCTCCCCTTGAACTTAGGCAAGATTTTGCAACTGCCTTGATGAGCGGAGTCAGCACATGACTTCTGAATCTCTGTTAGAAAAGGCATTACAGTTTCCTGGGTCTCTCAAAACGCTTGCCCAGGGAACCCAGACTCCATGTTATGGGGAAGCCCAGCCTACACGGAGATGCCATGGACATGTGTCTGGGAGGCAGATACAGCAGAGGACTCAGTCGACTGCAGTGTGAACTGCAAACAAGTGAGTAAACAAGCCTTCAGATGACACCAGCCACAGCCATCAAGTCGTCACCAACTTTCCAGTCTTCTAGCTGGAGCCCCAGACATTGGAGAGTGGAGACAAATCATTCCCGCTATACCCAGTCCAAATCTCTGACTCACATAATTTGTGAGCATAACAAAAGATTGTTTCATGCCACCACATACAGTGCAAAAGATAACCCAGCCACTTTCTCATCTACACCTGCAGTGCCTCCCGCTGCCTGCAGGAGGTACTGTGTGATCCTTGGCTTGGCTTTCCCATTCCAACCTCTTTGTCCCTATTTATCGCCCTCTAGAGGAAACTGCTACTCCAGCCCAACTGATCTACTCATTGTTTACCACTGTCCTCTGTCCCTTCCTCCCTTCGCCCTATCCTCACTGTTGCCCATAACTGCAATGGCCTCACCTCCAGCCTCACCAAATTCTCCCCATTGCCCAAGGCTCGGCCTCTTCCCTAAAGCCTCTAAAGCAATCCCAGGTAAACAACACTCTCACTCTTGCAATCTAGACTTTCATTATCTAGTAATATCATTTTCTAAACGGAAAAATCAGAATCCATGGTCTGAATTATTTTTATAATTTGTGCATTTACTTTCAAGGAGAATTTCACACAAAAATTAAAACTTACTTCCATTTAGTGATGTACTCAACCAATAGCCTTCACTGCAAAGTATAAGATTAAAAACCTCATAAAGTAGACGTGGTTATTATTTTACAGACTGAGAGGTGACAACGCGCTAGCAGTGCTCACTCGCTCTCACCAGCTCCTCGGCCTCCACGTCCACTCCGGCCGTGCTTGAGGAGCCCTTCAGCTTGCCACTGCTCTATGGGAGCCCCTCTCTGGGTTGGCCAAGGCCAGAGCCTGCTCCCTCTGCTTGTGGGGAGGTGTGGCGGGAGAGGCACGGGCCACCCCAAGTTCTGGGTGGGCACAGGCTCGGCCGGCCACGCCCTTGGAGTGGCCCTCTGGTGCCACCAGCCCTGGGCAGTGAGGGGCTTAGCACCCGGGCCAGCAGCTGTGGAGGGTGCTCTAGGTCCCCTAGCACTGCCAGTCCGCCCGTGCCTCGCTTGAATTCTCACCAGGCCTCAGCCATCTCCCCACAAGGCAAGGCTTAGTACCTTCAGCTCGCCATGCCTGAGCCCCCATTCCCCGGCAGGTGGGCTCCTGCATGGCTGAGCCTGGCCAGTGGGTGCCCCCTACCCTGCTGTGTGGAGCCCAGTCCCATCAACCACCCAAGGGCTGAGGAGTGCTGCACCAGGTGCAGGACTGGTGGGCACCTCTGCCCAGGGCCCTGGCACGGGATCCACTAGGCAAAGCCAGCTGGGTGGGGACTTGCAGAACTTTTATGTCTAGCTGGAGGGTTGTATATGCATCAATCAGCACTCTGTATCTAGCTCTGGGGTTTGTGGATGCACCAGTCAGCACTCTGTATCAAGTTATTCTGGTGGGGATTTGGAGAAATTTTATGTCCAGCCAAAGGCTTGTAACTGCACCAATCAGTGATCTGTGTCTAGCTCAAGGTTTGTAAACACACCAATCAGCACTCTGTGTCTAGCTCAAGGTTTGTAAACGCACCAATCAGCACTCTGTGTCTAGCTCAAGGTTTGTAAACACACCAATCAGCACTCTGTGTCTAGCTCAAGGTTTGTAAATGCACCAATCCGTGCTCTGTGTCTGGCTAATCTGGTGGAGACTTGGAGAACTTTTGTCTAGCTAAAGGATTGTAAATGCACCAATCAGTGCTCTGTGTCTAGCTCAAGGTTTGTAAACGCACCAGTCAGCACCCTGACAAAATGGACCAATCAGCTCTCTGTAAAATGGACCAATCAGCAGGATGGGGGTGGGGTCATATAAGGGAATAAAAGCAGGCTGCCAGAACCCACAGTGGCAACCTGCTCAGGTCACCTTCCACACTGTGGAAGCTTTGTTCTTTCACTCTTTGGGTCCCCACCACCTTTGTGAGGCATAACACCAGGGAGGTCTGCAGCTTCGCTCCTGAAGCCAGCAAGAGCATGAACCCACCAGAAGGAACGAACAACTCCGTATGTGTTGCCTTTATGAATTGTAACACTCACAGTGAAGGTCTGCAGTTTCACTCTTGAAGTCAGCGAGACCACGAACCCCCCGGAAGGAAGAAACTCTGGACACGTCTGAACATCTGAAGGAACAAACTCCGGACACATCATCTTTAAGAACTGTAACACTCACCGTGAGGGTCCGCGGCTTCATTCTTGAAGTCAGTGAGACCCAGAACCCATCAATTCCGGACACAAGATGAGGGAACTGAAGTTTAGAAAGATTAAATAAATTACCTACAGTCATATACTTAATTTTGGTGGAACTTGGATTCAAGCTTGCATCCTCTTAAGATAGTACTTACTGCTTAATCTAGTAATTAAATATGTACAATGTTATAGTATGTTTTCCTTTTATAAATGTTCATTATAAAAAGTAATACATGCACGTAATAAAAAATGTCAATAGTATTTGAGAATGCAATATGAAAGTTGATCTGTCTCCAAATCCAGACTCTATTCCAGACTCCATCCAGTTCTTTTGTGTCTTTCCAGAAATATTATGTGCACATGTAAGCATCTTTTTGTTACACAGAGGGCATACTATTTACAACATTTTCTCTTTATAATATCTCTTGGCAAGCATTACATATGGACATGTATAGAGTTCCTATATTCTTTCCCTGGCTGCATAATATTCCATGGTTGCCTGTTAATGATCTTGGAGTAGCCAGAAGCTAGAGAGAGATGGAGAGAAAGAGAGAGAAGGAGGGAGCTGGATGGAAAACTACAGTAAAATGAGAAGGGATGAGGGGAGGCCAGTAGGCCTGGAGGAGGAAAGCCTGATTCCCGGGCAGACTGCAAAGAGAAAGCAAGCCTGGCTAGGAACAGAAGTGAAAACAGAGGAGGCTCTGAATACATTGTACACAAGTGGGCCCCAGAGGCAGGGGAAAGGAATTATTGAGCTCCACGGGGTGAACATTTACCTCTAACTTCTTTCCTGATGACTTCATCATCCCTCCTGAGGACCTCCCCACTTTTTCCAACCCCACCATTTTTTAAAAAGTACCCCACCCGAAAGAAAACAAACATGTTACTATTTATTCATGCAAGAAGGCCCAGGAGACACAATAGACAGCAGCACCAGCCTAATTAAATGAAATGGGGTAAGTGTAACTCAAACCACCTCAGGAAAATATAATCCGCCACCAAAAAAAATTCCCACCATTCAGACCACAGGGAAATCAGACCAGCCTCCTCACCAGGTTCCCAAGCAAAGGCTGACTCCGCGGGCAGCAAGATAAGAGAAGGTCGGCTTTTTGCCAGTAGCCTTCCTCCCTCCCCTCTCAACTCTGTGCACCCCCATGGCCCCCCACCTCTCTGAGCTTGTTCACCAACATATCAGAGCTGCTCCCTTTGTGGGCTGGATTGTTTAGCTAATTCTCCCATGGAAAATGGTTCAGGTTCAGATTCCAGGCCAAGGCAACCAGACACCAATTGCAAATCCAAGCTTGGGGATTGTATCTCTTTCACCACTTTGAGACACATAAACGGCATCTCTCCTCCCCACGTAGCTGTTCTCTCCACCTAGGGGAAACTCAGAGATGCTCCAAGTTGGACCCTCCAAAGCTAAGACATGGGAAGGGTACTGGAGAATCTCTGAACTGGCCTTCTCTAAATTTAGATGTGGACTCTGAGAGTCAGAAGGTGAGCTTTACCTAAGGATGTGCTCCTGGGCACCTTTGTCTGAAGAGCCCTGGGGCCAGATGAAAAATCTATGTCTCTAGATTTCCCTCATCAACTGCAGAAGAGCTCTGGAATGAGACCTGCCTGGTCAGGTCTCAACTGTACCACTCTCAGTTGTAACTAGGTGAGTTTGGGTACAAGCTTTATCTCTTTTTGCTTGATCTCCTAATCTGTAAAATGGAAAGAACAGTTTCTTTCCTGCTTCCCCAACAGGATTATTGTAAAAATTAAATGAGGCCACCCACATAAAGTTCTTGGCACACGGAAGGTGACCCAGAAGTATGAGTTAGTTTCTTCCGCCTGAACAAGACTATACCCACCCCCTCCAACCTCACTCCAGTCCTCCTTTCATGAGTCCAGTGTAAAAGTAGGGGGCTTCAGACAGGGCGCAATGGCTCACACCTGGAATACAAGCTACTCAGAGGCTGAGGTGGGAGGATTACTTGAGCTCAAGAGTTCAAGGCTACAGTGAGCTATGATTGCACCACTGCCCTGCAGCCTGGGCAACAGAGTGAGAGTGATTGATGCGTAGCAGGCATGTGTCCCAACTGTTCAAACCTGTGTCCACCCCCCGCAAGGCCAGCTGTCTGAAACACCATTCATGAGTCATTCTTCCAGGCCCCAAGGGCTTTAGGGATCTGTTAGCTGCAGTGGCTGTGAGTGTTAGTCACTCTCAATTACAGAAGGGGGTGATTATGCTGATAATCTGGAAATGTAGCTACCCCTTGCTATAGGGTTTCTAACGTTCCAGGAACTCAGTCCACCCTCAAGAGCAAAGCTGCACTGTGACCCTAATTCCATCCTTAGCAAGGCCGGAGAAGAGCCAGGGCCTGAGCACTGGGGAGCAAGGCTCTTCCCTAATCCCTCCCCCACCCTCCCTCTCTTCTCCAGGTTGAGCCAGTCCCAATCCCTTGACCTTGCCACCAAGCTCTAGTTTCCAGCCATTTCATCACCTCTGGGTCCTTTCTCTGAACGCTCTCCAGGTTCCCCTTGTCCCTCTCAGGCTGCCATCCGTCAACACCCGTTCCTAAGCTCTTGCCCTGTTCGGATGACTGTACTCAGAGCTGGCCCTGGGGCTGCGGTCAGAGTCTGGCCAGGGTAGACAGAGTATCGTGGGGAAATGACCTCATAAGTCCTCCCTCGTGGAGTATTTTTAGGCACCACTTTCCTCCCCCTCCCACTCAGCTTCCACGCACTTCCAGTGCAGTCCAGAACTCTCTGGAATCTCTAGGGGTGCTGCAACTCTTGTTGTTTTCCCAGTGTTTAAGGGGTGGAAACTGTAACTGCCCCTCCAAACACTCAACTCCTCATCCTTTGAATGATTCTTTTTCATTTCTACTCTGCTTCTTTTCAGAAAATAAAGATAGACTCCTGTCAAATTTCGAGGGATTCCAACCATCACCCCCGAGGTAGGCAATTCCAGCTCCGTGGCTGCATTCCCTCCTCTATGTGGCTATGGTGTGGTTTCTTTTGTTGCTAATCTAGTTACATGTCACGTAGACTAAAATCCTGTGAGTCTGCCTCCTCCTCAGTGTGGGGAGAGACCCAGATCCTCTCCAAGAATTCCAAGTGGAATTCAGAGATCTCAGAGTCTACAAAACAGCAGTATGTGACCACAAGAACTTGAGGCTGGGTCTCAGGGTATCAGGGTCTCTGGTTAGTGTCAGCTTCATTTTGCCCATCTTTCTGGAGAAGTTGTTTTACTGTTCTAGTTTCTCTGTACGGTCTTTGATTATTTTTTTTTTCTTTTTGGCCACCAATGAACTTGGCCACCAGTGCATCCACAAGTATCCACATACCTTTCAGGACCTTGAGATAGAAGAGATTCTGATGCTACCAGGCACAGCGACCCATCTCCTTCTCACCTTCATGCTCTGCCCCATCATTGCCAGCCACCTAATCTAAAGTGGGCCCTGGAAAACCAGCTCCAGGCCATGTCTGGCCATGGCTACCAGCCACTCACTGGATGCTAAAAAATGAGGAAAACCTTCCCAGCCTGAGACAAGGGGAGAGGGAGGAAAGGCTCAGTCGGGAGGTTTGGAGGGTCCTGACCCATCTCCATCTCACCCAACTTTAATGAACCCAGGAAGTCCGGAGGGAAAGTATCTCAATCCATGCCAGATGGAGAACAGTGCTGGCAAACAGCTGGCCTCAAAAAATACTTGTTGCTTTTTTTGCATGATAAATGCTGCTGACAGCCAGAATGGCTGGAGAGGAAGGAGGCAGAGCTTCTCCTGGGCCCTGTATATTCAGGTAGGATTTGAATCGAAGGCAACCTAGGGTCAGCTCCAGCTGAGTTTAGGGCTTCATACTGAACACAACTCAATAGTCTCAAATCTCTTTGTGTGTCTCACCAGTGAGGTTCTCCTTGCCCAGAATAGCCTCTGCTCACCACACCCTTGCCCCCTGTCCTCACCCCCTGACATGCTCCAGATCAAAGGCTTCCCTTCATGAGCAGTCCCCAGTACCCAAATCCAAAAGCATCTCTCCCATCTTGGAGGGCCCTCTCCAAGCACTTTGCTCAGAGCTCTGAAAGTATCCTTATCTCCTCCCACCACAGAGCAGGTAGGTGCCCATGATGGCAGCCCATTTGGGCAGCCTTGGGGAACATAGCTGCCTCTTGCAGCATTTGCAAAGTCAGAGGCACACTGGCAGGGAGCCAAGACAGGCAGTTAGAAGCAAATGGCTTTCAGGGGAGATGGCCAAGAGGACTAATTTGTGTCGCATACATGAGGCATTCTAAAGAGGTTCCCAAACCTATCAGCGAGAAACTAGATGGAAGACTGGAGAGAGTTCCCAAAGATACACCAGCCAGAGCACAGAAATCGTGTTCGGGGGCTTTCTGTGACCCAGGTTTTCCCCGGTCATATATAACCCAGGAAGGTCGGATTACATGGAATGGTGGGAGACTCCTCCAGGATTATGGGCTGTCTCTGTCCTCCTCAGATGTCTGAATTTCATCACCCACAACAGCGAGGGAGGGCAGAGCACAGCCCAGAAGCAGGAGCACCTCAGCTGCGAATGTATAGAATATTGAAATCAAAAAGCAAATGAAGACAAACAACATACAGGCTGAGCTGCTGGGCTCCAGCGCTGAACTGCCTGTTTGACATCCCCCTCTACTGCTCACCTGTCTGCTGGGACCTCACTATGCCTCAGTCTCCTCTTTCATAAAGTGGGGATAATATTATCTACCTTATAATTTTGTTGCATGGATTAAACAAGTTTATATATGTAGAATGTTATATGTTTGCTACATCATTGTTGCTGTTGTTCAGATAAATTGCCAAAAATGAAGAAGTCACAGGTAGAAGTTGAACGTGGAGTTCAGTGTGGAGATCAAAGAAAGAAGTGCCAGCAGGAAGGAAAAAGAAAAGTTGTGTGGGGGTGTGTGTGTGTGAGTGTGTGTGTGTGTGTTTGAGACAGGGTCTCACTCTGTTGTCTAGGCTAGAGTGCGATGGTGTGATCAAGGCTCACTGCGGTCTAAACCCGGGAGGTCTCAACCTCTTGGGCTGAAGTGATTCTCCCACTTCAGCCTCCCGAATAGCTGTGAGTACAGGCACATGCCACCATGCCCGGCTAATTTTTTAATTTTTATACAGACAGGAGTCTCACTATGTTGCCCAGGTTGGTTTCAAATTCCTGGGCTCAAACCCAAGTGCTAGGATTACAAATGTGAGCCTCCACACCCGACCAAGAAAAGTAGTTTGAGTGATGTGGGGAAATACCCAAGATATATTGTTAAATGAAAAACAGCAAGGTAACAGTATGCATTTTGTGACACCACTTTAGAAAAATAAATAAAAAACAAGGATTTACATAGAATACTTCTTATGCAAAGAGTATTTGTGGACGCATACCCTATAAACTAGACAGGGGAACTGGGGAGATAAGGATGAGCAGGAAAAGAGAAAGTTGCTTGTCACTATAAGCTTTGTTATGTTGTATAAAATTTTGGTCAGTCTCAGTGGCTCACGCCTGTAATCCCAGCACCTTGGGAGGCTGAGGTGGGAGGATCCCTTGAGCTCAGGAGTTTGAGAACAGCCTGACCAACATAGCAAAACCCTGTCTCTACAAAAAATATAAAAATTAGCCAGCGTCCGGGCATGGTGGCTTACACCTGTAATACCAGCACTTTGGGAGGCTGAGGCAGGCAGATTACTGGAGGTCAGGAGTTCAAGACCAGCCTGGCCAACATGGTGAAACCCCATCTCTACTGAAGATATAAAAGTTACCCAGGTGTGGTGGCACACACCTGTAGTCCCAGCTACTTGGGAGGCTGAGGCCACAGAAACACTTGAACCTGGGAGGCAAAGCATACGGTGAACTGAGGTCACCCCCACTACACTACAGCCTGGGAGACAAAGCAAGACAGGAAGGAAGGAAGGAAGGAAGGAAGGAAGGA
>NW_012123487.1:3911744-3923318 GCF_000951035.1 Colobus angolensis palliatus
GGATGAAAGAATGAGTGGGGTGGGTGGATAGATCGATGGACAAATGGATGGATACATGGATGGATTGGTGGATAGGTGGGTGGATGAATGGATAGATGGGTGCATGGATAAACTGATGGATTAATGAATGGTAAAAATGAGGAACAATGTAAGGCAATTGCTGGAACCCATGATTGTGGTTGGCTTTGGTGTGTCAGCCCCCGTGTAGTGAGAGGGTGAGTCAACCTTGTTTTCAGTGCCAGGAATGAGCAGATACCATGTTCTTTCTGCTTAGTAAATAAAAAATTAGGAACCCCAGAAGTTTACATTTGAATTTGTTAAAGACTATATACTCAATCAGGCCAACTCCCTCCTCACCCTCACATGTCAGATCACTTATAAAGAGGGAAAGGACAGGGTGGGGGGACCTGGTCACCTCTGAAGAGATGAGAAGCAGCACCAGGGATTGGAATAGAAACAAGGCAGCAATAAGCAGGCCAGAAGCAGAGACAATGTGCTTGCAAATTGTTTCTCAACTGTGAGCTCCCTCAGGGCTCAACCTTAGCTCATTCTACCATTGGGACAGACACTGCAAGTGGCCCCAGTGAAGCAACTTCCATGGGGATTTGGTTTTAAAGTCAGTGTCTAAAGGAAAAGTCTCATGTGGCCAAGCTTTGAATTCCCTCCATTGCAGAGTGCACAACACTTCTCAGCAGATCCAGCAAGGTCTGCTTTAATTCCAACCTTGTAGAAAGGGATCAGTTTCTTCAATTGTGCAGCCAGTGAAGTAGATGAACTGTGTTTAGGGGCCGTGTTGTAAACACCATAGTCATCCCCCACCTAATGAGCTGCTTGCACTCGGGGAGGTACTTAGGGATAGAGAGGCTGGGAGGTGATGGCAGATTGACAGCACCCATCTCAGGCTCACGTCATCACACACACCATTTCAACTTGTTCATTCTGTCCTCTGTCTCTTTGAATTACATGTATTTGAATTCACGTTATTTAACGTGACTCCATTTCCATGGATGCTCACTTTATAATGACTGAAATAAAGCATCTAACATAAAGAGGTTGACCACCCAGAACCATCAACCCCTAAGAAAATTTAAAAAAGCAAAGGGAAAAAAGGAGGTATTAACACTTGCGCTGTACCTGGAATTCTACCATTGGAGGCCATCTGGAACAAGAGGATCATGATAAGCTGCACCAGGGTAGAGGGAACTGATGAGGCATTGCCTTCGTATCACTAGCTTTAAGGAGTAGCTGTCTCACTGAAGCGCTGGAGAGGTGGGCAGGTGCCAACACCATGCTTTAATGCATAGTGCAACAAACAGAACTGCCAGGAAGAGGCAGAGACTGTCTTTTGAAAGGACAGCCCAGGTAAGTGGCATTTTGTTCAACCCAGCTTGGCTTCTTAAGAACACCCACTTCCAGGACACACCCTGGGTACCATTGAAAAGCCATTTCTAGACTCAGTAAGAAAACTCGAAGCTGACCCTTTACCCTCTCAGATCTCCTGCTCACAGGTTCTCCACTTTGTCTCAGGTCCCATATTTGCCCATCCTCTGTCTTTAACGTACACGTGGTTAAACTATACCAGACCTCTGGTGGGCTGTTCATCCAAGCAAGAGCACCTCCCTTAATGCTCTGCAGGGATCCCTATACTCCCCAAGCCCTTCAACCTGATTCTCCTCCCCTCCCATGAGAACACATCTAGCTGGTCCTCAGCACTGAATAGGAGTTTACTAAATGGAGAAGAGACATGACTTTCCAGATAAGGGGTGGGGTGCTTGGAGAGGAGCCAAGGAATAAAATGTCGTGGGTGTTTGGGGGAAAGGGAACTAGTGTGGTTGGTATACAGGGTGGAGGGTAGGTACTGCAAGGAGATATAACTAGAGAGATAAAGTTACCTAGAGGGAAAATGTGACAGCCCTGTTCATTGAGTTTACTCAAATAAGCTACCCATTCTGCTTCTAATCTCTCCCCGCTCCAACTCTGCTTATACATCTCTGCCAAATAAAGCTTTGACATTTCCTAAAATACTGCTTCCATCAAATTACCCAAGAAACTTCAGTGTGCCCTGCTTGTGAGGAGTCAAGTGCAGGGCCCTGTTTGGGACTTCAGGGCCTTCCTATCAGTTCCAGCTCACCTGCTTATTCTCCAGAAATCCTTCAGTGCATGCTCTCCTCCAGCCAGGGAGACAGTCTCATTGCCAAGACCACCCCGCCTCTGGGCCTTTGCTAATACTCTCCCATCAAGCCTGGAAGGACCTTAAGGGCCTTCTCCACAATCAGCCCTACCTCTTCTTCATGGCCCAGCAGGAATTCCACCTCCTCTGGGAAGCCAGGCTTGACAGTCCAGTGTTCTTCTCTAACCACCACTGCGGTGAGTTTAGCACTTAATTTTTTTTCTTTCTGTAACAACTTTATTAAAATTTAATTCACATATGATTTATCCATTTAAGACGTACATTTCAATGGTTTTGGGTACATTCAACACTGTGCAACCAGCACCACAATCTGTTTTAAAACATTTCGCTACCCAAAAAGAAACCCCAAGTCAGTTCCCTGCCACACTCCTCCATTCCTTCCCACCCTCCAGCCCCAGTTAAACACTAGTCAATTTCTTTTTTTTTTTGAGACGGAGTCTCGCTTTGTTGCCCAGGCTGGAGTGCAGTGGCACCATCTCAGCTCACTGCAACCTCCGCCTCCCGGGTTCAAGTGGTTCTCCTGCCTCAGCCTCCTGGTCAATTTCTGTCTCTATATATTTGCCTATTTTCTGCCTGGCTGCTTTCACTTAGCATAATGTTTTCAAGGTTCAGCCATGTGGTAGCATGTATCAGTACTTAATTCATTTTAGTGGCCAAATAATAGTCCATTGTATAGTTATACCACATTTTGCTTATCTACTCATCAGTTGATAGACATTTGGGTTGTTTCCATTTTTTGGCTCTTAGGAATAATGCTGCTCTAAACTTTAGTGCATTATTGCATGGACACATGTTGTCAGCTCTCTTGGGTTTATATACCTAGAAGTGGAAATGCTGGGTCTTACAGTAAGTCTATATTTAAACTTTTGAGGAGCTGCCACACCATTTTCCACAGAGGCTACACCATTTCACATTTCCACCAGCAATGCATGAGGGATCCAGTTTCTCTACATCCTCACCAGTATTTATTGTTACTATTATAATCATTAGCAACAGTTAAATGCAATGGATTTTCTTGAAATTAAATGAACTACACCAGTTATCTTATGCATTAATGGGTAGTTATGTTTTTGATATTGGAGATTTGAAAAGTAGAATACTATTTGTAAAGATTTTAATTGTAAATATTTCACAATATGAAATTCAGGTGATAATAAAAGAAATCATAAGATCTTCAGCGGTGGAGGGAAAAACTAGAGAAGCTGTCATTTAATCCAAACTCATAACTTTTCAGAGCAAATCTTAATTTTAACCCAACCTCTTAATTTTAATCAGAGTCACCAGAGGACTTGTAAGGATCCCACATCCCTTATCCAATTTCCTGCTAAGGTAGAGTGATTAGAATAGGCGTTAGATCCGATACACCTTCAGGGTATAAGAATACTTCCCTGGATGGATTATGAATCTGGTCAAATGTGGAAATTCCCAAGTATTTTTTTTTTCTTTTAAATTTGATTTGATGTTAACAAAACAACCAGGTAAAATATTGCAGGTCTGTCCCTGACCCACCACCATCAAAGTCAGAAGGCATTTACTAATGATCACGTACCGACACTGCGCTGGGTTCTGTGCAGGCTGAATGCCAGACTTCCTGACCCCTGGAACTGACAAGCTCAGGCAAGGCTGGCTGAGCTACTTCTAAGCAGCCAGGAAGAATGGAGGTGAAGGAGAGAAGAGGAGGCAGAGGAGGGAGACACAAGACACAGAGTGGAGACAGTGTGGTGGATATCCGATAAGGATCAAACTGGGCTGCACGGAGGTGGGGACAATTCATGAACTGTAATGGAAGAGTTAGCTACCCACGAATTAGAGCCCTGTTTACCCTTCTCCTTTAATGCTAATCATTTGCTGGTTTAAGTGCAGCTTTGCATCTAGACCAACTGTGTTCCAGGCTGGAGCTCATGCTGAGCCTGACTTCCTGGGGAGAATTCCATCAAATCCTAAAACCACGTTATATATCTGTAGGCACTAATAGTGGCCTGATAAGTCTGAACCTTTTGAAAGCATTAGCTTTCTAAATGGTTTCTTAAACAAAAGAACATCGCCACACCTCCCACCCTGGATTTGCAAATTGTTCTTCTCTGATACAGACCATATCACTGATCTCCAGGGTTATATAGGCAAGTCCAATGTGAGTGAACTGAGAGAAACAGAGCTCGGTGTACAAAGACAAGGTGACCTGGAGGCCTTCCTGTAGGAGGTGTGGTTTAACAGGAGCAAATTGCCAAGTCCCAAACCCTGCCTTATTTGTGAATATAATTGTGGACTCAGGAAGTATAGGTATTCTTCTAGAAGAGGGACTTTCTAGTGTCTTATAATATTGGTTGGGGGAAGGCTCAATAATTCTTTTTCCTCATCCCTTTATCGTTCTCTTCACTACATATTTTCTAGATCAATACCTCATTTAGGGATGGGAAGGGAGGTGTCATGGCTCTTCCTGAAGCTTCTCATACCCAGTTCTCCAACCTCCATCGTCCCCAAAGCTTCTCTAGGTGAAAGCCCTGGAGCTCAAAAACCAGTAAGTGCATGAAGTAAACCAGCCCCTGAAGTAGCAAAGGCTGTTGTGAGCCCAGAGGACACCTGCTCCCCACCCCCAAAGCCCAGGCCCCTCTTCTCCCCAGGGCTGGGCCCCCAGCCTCACTCCTGCCACCCGCCTTGGGGAGCTAAAACAAACAGTCCTTTGGAAAGGCAATGAAAAGAAATGGCTGAGTCAGGCCTTCTGTTTAAACAGTCCCCACCTGTTCCCTCACCACTCGCCTCCCCCCACTGCCCACCCTGTGCTTCCCCCACTTCCCTTTCTCTTCTTTTCTTTTTCCCTTTGTTGCTCATTTTCAAAAGGGCAGAGTTGACAGCTCTTGCCTTGAGCAAAGCCATCCCCAGAGCCAGTGAGGAGTGGCCTCGGGCTGTGACCCAGTGCCTTCCTGCCCCTCCTGCCTGGCTCCCCAGCCTCCCACCCTCAGCCTGCAGCGGCTGTGTCTGGTCAACAGGCAATGAGAGAGAAGGGAGGAGGGACTTAGTTACCAAGAAAGAAAATCCCAGCCAGAAACGAGAGAGGACCGGAGAGGACATGAGAAGGGACAAAGGGAGACAGATAAGGTGCAGCCTCACAGAGGGATGTGCCTTCTCATTGGCTGGAACCCTCAATCACCAATCACCCCATACACCTGTTGCTATGTGTAAACATAATTTCCTGGAATTGGAGGAAATGAATTATTTGCCCATATTAAAAATTAAGGAAAAGAAATGTTTCCAAAGTGATGCAGGTTAAGTTAGACATTTCCCCGACCAGCTAACTGCTCCTTTCCAAACTGGTGAAGCCTTTTAGAGCTCCCCTGCAGGAACAGTAACAATCTCTCCAAGTCCACTGCTGGCTCTTCGAAATCAAAAGTCCTTTTTTTTTAATTACATTTTCTATTTTGAGAAAATTGTAGAATCATATGCAGTTGTAAGAAATTATGCAGAGATCTCCTGTACTCTCTACCCAGTTACCCCAATAGTAACATCTGGCAAAACTATTGTACAATAGCAAACTAGGATATAAATTTTTATAGCCAAGATACAGAACATTTCCAAGACCAGAACCCCTCATGTTGCCCTTACGTAGTCACACCCACTTCCTACCTATCCTACCCCCTACCCTTAACCCCCAGCAAATACTGATCTCTTCTCCGTTTCTATACTGTTTCTATTTTGAGAATGTTCTATAAATTGAATCATACAGCATGTGACTTTTTCAGATTGCCTTTTTTCATTCAGCATAATTCTCTAGAGACTGGACCAAGTAGTTGTGTGTATCAATAGTTCATTCATTTTTGTGGCTAAGAGTGTTCTCTCATATGGCTTGACCACAGCTTGCTTAATGCACTCACCTGTTGAAGGACACTTGGATTGTTTCCAGGTTTGGCTATTACAAATAAAGCTGCCATTCATTTTTGTGTCAAGATAAGTCTTCATTTCTCTGGCATAAATGTTCAAGAATTGATTGCTGGGTCCTATGAAAATTGCAGGTTTAGTAGTACACCTTTTAAAAGTGTTCTTTAAAATTACTCCATACATATATCTAGAGGTGTTCCAGGCTGGAAGATGAGCAGAAGAGGAAGCTGGAAGTAGAAGGAGGGGGTCTTGGGGACCTTGATTCTTGGAGCTGAGTTGCTACCAGTACACCCCCTGTGTCTGTAGCCCACAGTGAAGGTGAGCCAGCAGCAAACCAACTGTGGTGGGTAGAAGAATGACCCGCCTCCCAAAGCTGGCTATGCCCTCATCCCCAGAACCTGTGAATATGTTAAGTTACATGGCAAAGACAAATGAAGGCTGCAGATGGAATTGGGGTTGCTAATCAGATGACCCTGAGATGGGAGATTATCCTGGGTGGTCCAGACGGCCCCAATGTCATTACAGAAACCTTAAAAGTAGAAAGAGGCAAAAGAGGAGAGTCAGAGAAAGCGAAGTGACTATGGAAGAACACCCCAAACAGATGATGTGGCTGGTTTCAAAGATGGAGGAAAGGAGCCACGAGCAAAGGAATGTGAGCAGCTTCTAGAAACTGGAACAAAGAAAAAAAGCGGGTTCTCCCCTAGAGGCTTCAGAAAGGAACACAGTCCTGATTTAACCCAGTAATACCTGGGTCAGACCTCTGACCTCCAGAAGTGTCAGATAATAACATTCCTGTTGCTCCAAGCCACCAGCTTCATGGTTAGGTTGTATCTTGATGCTCTCACAGATAAGCCCTCAAGGCAGTGATCGTCACTGTGTTACAGCTGCAGATAGAAAACAAATGCACCAAGTGACCTCTATGTGGATTTCAGCCTTCAGAGTTGACCACCGCTGCTCTGAATGAGCAGACTTCAGCTGCCTGCCATTATGAAGGAGAAACCAGAAACTCCATACATGGCACTTCTCTTAGCTCACTTGGCTGAAGACACCCTGGTCTTTCTTTGTGTGTCTAGACACTTTCCAACACAGCCATAGGCTTCTTGCCCACTGGACCTGCTGCCTGTGCCATCTTTCCCACGTACCCCAGCCTGTCTGGGCCTTGTCTTACCCCTTTCCAAGGTACCATCTTCAGCATCAAGGACTCTTGGAGTCTCAGTCCAGCAAACCCACACACCAGCCCAGCCTTACTCATCCTGAAGGCTTAGAGTGAGAGTTAGGACTTGGAACTTGTCTATGGGGACTCAGTACTTAATTAATACAAACCCATGTGGCCTGCCTCTCTTACCGTCAGAGATTGCTCTGCAAATGCAGGCAGTGGATGGTTTATTCGCATATTAATGATCTGGGCTTTTTTCTCCCTGATAATGACCCTAGGGAGTAGTGAGCCTTGGGTGCGGATGGAGGAGATCCAGAGAAATAATGCCAAAAGGATCCTTTCATGAGGAAGCAGAAGTGAGATGATGACTCTCTCAATCAGTAGTTCTCAAGGGAAGTGGGAATCAGAATTACCTAGGGAATTTTTTCAACACAGCACACACAACATACACATTCTACTCTATCTGAATTATTATAATTCTATGAGGATCACTGCCTTGAGAGCTTATCTGTGAGAGCATCAAGATACAACCTAACCAATAAGCAAATAATACCTATGAACCACTCCACTCAACACTTCTCCCAGCACACACACACACACACACACACTTTTAATTTGATCAATTGTTTTATATCTAGTTAGGCTTTGGCATAAAGCCAAGACTAAGAAACTGGTCTAGGCTACAAGACCCCTCTAATTAGCAACCTCCCCCCAACCCAGTCCTCCCTCTCACCTTCATGTGGCATTCCACACCTAGCCTACTTTCTCATTTGATACAAGGGTTTGGACAAGAGGAGCTGGAAAGGAAAATGGATAGATTGCCACTCCTCCAAAGATTTCCAGAGATACAACCAAAGAAAATATCCCACTGACAATGAGACCTCTGAAACAGCAAGAATACCTCCCTCACTTAGTTAACAAATATTTGTTCTGCAAAAACTTAAGAAGTATCACCCAGGATCAAGCCAAAGGTGTGTGTAGCCCACTGCTGCAAGCTCTCTGACCATGTGCTGGAGCAGGCCATCAACAAGGGCAGCAGCCCTCAACCAATCACCCCTGACCCTCACAGGGCAGCCAAGAAATCTGAATAAGTATGCTCTTTATTTTTGCCGCACCTGAGTGCACACACTGTTAGGGCAGTGGTGGCCCTGTGTCCTTTTGAGGTGACTGTACCATGTAACTCAGTTGAGAGCAGGTGCTCCTTGCATTGAGTAAGGCGGCAGGGTGCCTTCCAAAGAAGGAGTACATGCTCAATGGAACATGCGAGCACCCCTGGTGACAATGTATGGGAGCATAGTTAGGGTCATACAGAGTTCTGCTCATCAGGAGTTCAAGATCAACCTGGGCAATATAACGAGGCCCCCATCTCCAAAAAAAATTTTTTTTAATTAGCTGGGTGTGGTGGTGTGCACCTGTTGTCCCAGCTACTCAGGAGGCTGAGGTAGGGAGATCACTAGAGTCTGGGAAGCCAAGGCTATAGTGAGCCATGATCATGCCACTGCACTCCAACCTGGGCAATAGAGCAAGACCTTGTCTCATTTTTTTAAAAAAGAGAGAGAGAGTTCGCTCATAAGGACCACGGCACTGAAAGGAACCCAAACGAAATACGAGGTGACTGAATGCTTTCTTGGATACTAAAACACATCATTGATTGTATTGTAATAATCACTGACTCATCAATTGCTATCTTCAGTTCTTTCATCATATCAAGCGTGTTTCCAATATTATAAGTACAAAATGATTGGAAACCACTAGATTAGACACAGATCTGAATCCCATTAATTTCACTGAAGTTTTTCTGTGACCCACCTGTACCACCTTTGAAAGGTAATAATCTCACCAGAATGTATTCATGGCTCCATAAAATTTAAGTTCTGTTTTTGTCTTTTTTTAGATTTTTATTGATACATAATTGTACATATGTACGGGATACATGTGATATTTTGATACATGCATATAAGAGATAATGATCAAATCAGGGTAATTAGGATATCCATCACCTCAAACATGTATTATTTCTGGATCTTGGGTGTGTCCTCTTAAATTGTCTTCTAAAATTACCCATTTCATCCTTCTAGGGATGCTCCCTTCTTCTTATAGGGAAGGAGTTTAAAATCATATCCAGGTTCACCATATTTCAACCCTGAATGGCTTCATAAAAGTGTGCTATAGGCATCCATACTTTCAGGATGAAAAATCCTCTTTAAAAGCAGATGGAAGGTCTTCCATGAACCAGATCTATTATTTTTAGATAATAGCCTCTGTATTGTTTTCATCTGAGACCCGGCAACTAGAATGTGTTTGCACCAATGTTTGTATGAGGAGCAGAGCAAACACTTCTGGTTTCAATATCCTTTTTGACAAAGTTCAACACCACGCTGGCTTGCTTTCTGCTACAGCTAACAACCCTGTCTTCAGGAAACAGTCTGCAAAGGACTCTTAGTTTCTGTTTTTAGGGCTGCAAAATTCCAATAAAAGTTTAAAAAGTCTTACCTGACCCGAAAAAGTCAGGGTGAAGAATTTCCCACCTCTCACATATGTGTAATAAACTTAACATATTTTTTATTATAAAAGCAATATAAGTTCACTGCAGAAAGTTGAAAAATAGAGAAAAAGCATAAAGAAAACAAAACTCGCCCATATTCTCTCTGTTATTTGTATATAAATATTTTAACATAAACAGGATCATACTGTATCTAACTGTATCTAACCTGCTTTTTGGATGTATTAATAAGACATGAACACTTTGACAAAAAAGCTTGATCAAACTTTAGTAGGGATATTCTAAGGCCTTGAGGTCTCAACCTTGACGTCCATCTTTGTCAGGCTTGTATTGCCCAGCTGTAGCAAGAATCTTGCGAAGTGGGTTTAGAACAACTCCTCCAACCTTGATATCAAATACCTCATCCTCCCTCCTTGGTGTCTGACCACCCTGGTCTGCCTTCAGCAATAATTCCATCAAGTCTGTTTAGCCAGAACCCCCTCCCTTATCCTTGATGTTTCCTCTTAGCAATTTTCCATCCACTGACTCCCACCCTGCACCTGGGCCATAAACGCCCCAACTGGTCCATGCTGTATTCCGAGTTGAACCCAGTTCTCTACTGAGGTCTCTCTCCCCCTATTGCAATGGTTCCAGAATAAAATCTGTTGTTACTGTCCTAATGACTGTATGTCGGGCGTGTCCTCTTACATTGTTTTCTAAAATTACCCATTTCATGCTTCTAGGGATGACCTGGTTTTCTTTAACAATTTTTTGTTATTTATGTAGATCTTTTTCAACATAATTTTTCACGGCAGATGGCATTCTATCATATGGATGCATCATGATTTATTAAACCTATCCTTTATTGTGGGCTAGTCATCCATTCTTAATTTTTCACTACTTCAAGCAATCCTTTTAAAAAGTATTGCATATTGAATCCTAACTTATACCTCACCACAGAGAAAAAGGATATCAAACGTAAAGTGAATCTTCAGAATGCTAATTTTATGACTGTGTGACAAGTAGCTAATGGCTGTTCATTTAGGCTGATGACTTTGACAGAAGCAAAGATAGAAACAAACCAAAACTCTTTACAGAAATTTATATGACAGCCTGAAGATGGTAGTTGCTTTGGTAGGTTTGGAACAGTAAGTACATCAACCAACTAAATGATAGTTCATTGAATGTAAAAGGCATTTTTTCATTCAATCTAAAATAATAAGACGTACCATTTAGTTTAGGTTCTATTAAGAAAGGGGCGGGAACACTGCTAAGAATCACATGATCCTGTCATTTGTAAACAGCATCCAGGTTGTTCCAAAGACCAAAGGCCACAGGAAGAAAGTCTTGCTAAAGAGATAGTGGGCAGGAATTGGATCTGGGTTGGAAGGGAATCAGCAAGCAGCCAATTCTAAGACAGTTTCACCCTAAACCCGAGGCCTGTATTTAGAACATTTCAAATAGACACCCTATGACTTTGATGAAAATCAAGTTGGCAGCTTCAGAGAAAATCAGCCTGGGATTGCCAAAGCATGATTATTTTATTAGATTGCACGTTATCTCGAAATGGTAAAATAGGCCAGGCGCAGTGGCTCACACCTGTAATCCCAGCACTTTGGGAGGCCAAGACTGGTGGATCACCTGAGATCAGGAGTTCAAGACCAGCCTGGTGGGCATGGTGAAACCCCATCTCTACCAAAAATACAAAAATTAGCCGGGCTTGATGGCATATGCCTGTAGTCCCAGCTGCTTGGGAGGCTGAGGCAGGAGAATCACTTGAATCCAGGAGGTGGAGGTTGCGGTGAGCCAATATAGCACCACTGCACTCCAGCCTAGGCAACAGGTGAGATTCCATCTCAAAAAAAAGAAAGA
>NW_012123487.1:3923431-3930999 GCF_000951035.1 Colobus angolensis palliatus
AGAAAGAAAGAAAGAAAGAAAGAAAGAAAGAAAGAAAGAAAGAAAGAAAGAAAGAAAGAAAGAAAGAAAGAAAGAAAGAAAGAAAAACAAGTGGTAAAATAAGCCTGTGACTTGCCACACGGTGGTTTAGTCCCTCTCACCTACTCACCGCTCCCTGGCTTTTCCAGGCTACTTAGCTCCTCTGTGTACTTTCCAAAATAGTTTTCTCTGCCTGAAACATCCTTGTTCATCCAGAAAATACAACTCAAGGCTTACCATCTTGGGGAGACGTTCCCTGACCTCTTCACCAAGGAGGAGCTGGAGCTGCCAGCCCCCCAAAATAGACCACTCCTTCCTTAGACCTACCGCTGACTATACACCCCACTTCTGGGTAAACTAGGCCCTCTCAGACCAAAACAGCTTGACAAAAACAGAAACCTGGCACAGGGCTCTTCGCTTGGTGTTGCTGACTCTAATAGCCAGAATCTTGCCTGATTGTCAAGCAAGATTGTCACGGTCTGGTAACAATAAGCTTACCCTGCGGGCTCTTTAATTCTGAATGTTTTGAAGATAGTGAAAGGATTTGATGAGAAAGGCATAGCCCAAATCAGTTCTACATACATTTTACTAAAAAGCTCACTTTATCCTATTCAAGGCAACCACCAGGCTAGGGAGTGTCCTCAGATCAGCTGTCAGTTTCCCTACCTCTGAAGCAGTAAAGAGCCTTCACCTTAGGGAGTGGGTTGTTCAGGCGTGGCCTCCTCTCCTCCAGCTGGCACTCACAGTTCCTCCAGTCCTCACCTGTGCATGCCATGTCTTATTCTGCATCGCCAGTTCTCAGTTACCGAATCTCTGAATTGTTGAGTTTGTTTTTAAAACTGTTCTTAAAACCCAACAAAAACCCTCCCTTACTAACAAGCCACGCAAGGAGCTTGGGTCTGTTTGCACAGCCCAGCAGCTTTCTCTCTAATCTGGGCATTAGGATCTCAGACTCCCAGTGTTCTCTCTGCCTGGGAGGATCATTTCAAATTCCTTTCGGCGGGAAAGGGAAGTTCCTACTTGGAGACTTGACGAGAAAGGATCAATTCGTTCATTCCTCAGCACCCACAGCAACTCCAGAGCTTTACTGTTTAACCACTTTGTGACCACTCGTTTGTAAACACCGGTAATCTTAATCACACTGTGTTTTAATTAAGGATTCCCATATATATATGTGTCTGGAAGTCCCTGGAAACTTGGAACCTTGTCTTAATTATCTTTGAATTCACAGCATTGAGCACAGTGCCTGCAACCCTCAATAGGTATTAATTTAAATGAATAATTGAATGAGAAAATGAGGTGGATTCAAACTGCATCTGCTTTGTGAAGGGATCGGGAGCACTGAAGTTCGAGCTGATAACACTCCCAGAATCTTGTCTCCATTGTACACCATCCTGTGTGATCACCAGTTGCTGAAAACATGCTCCTCTTTGTCCTTTGGTTTCTTTCTCTGTTCCCTTTTCTCACTGTTCCCCATTTCCATCTTCTCCCCAGCCTCCAAAAAGCACATAAGATTTAAACGAACAAATCATCTACCTACACAAAGTTTGTTCAGAGATGGCATCACACCCTAGTAAAATCGCTTGGCACAGTTAAACAGCTGAAGTGAGATTGTGCAGACGGTGCAGGAATGCAGGAAATAAACAAAGAAAAAAAGCAAAGGCCTCCAGGTTGAGGTCTTTGGGAGATAGCCCATTGTCAGCTGCCTCTGCCACCACATTTTTTTGGACAGGATCTCCCAACATTATCCAGAGCACACATGAGGGAGCCTCCTCTGTTGGGGTGCCAGAGCAGCTTCTCACTGTCAGCCCCACAGCCATCTTTCTCAACAGAAAGCATCCCATGGTACAAAGCAATCTGGGCTTTTACCCTCTGAGGATGGACAACTTCTGTCTGTGATGAATCCTACCAAGCCCCAGTTACCAGGTGTATCAGTCAGAATGGACAGGCAAAGTATGCTTTATGACAACCCCCAAATCTAAGAGGCTTAAAACAACACAGGTTTGTTTTATATCAAGTGTGCATTGCAGACCTGCTGCCATGCACGTCTTCTTCCTCCAGGATCCAGGCTGATGGGGTCAATCATCATCAGTATCAGTGACAGAGGGCAAAAGGGGAAGAGCGCAGTGAATCCCACACCATCTCTTAAAGCTTCAGACAGGAAATGACAACCATCACTTCCACTCACATTCCATTGGCCAGAGCAAGTCACTGGCCGCGTCTGTATTCAAGTGGGTAAGGAAAGGTATAATAAAACTATCCCATGCCTGTGTGAGCCCCAATGACCAGCACACACTGTGTCTTCCATGAAGTTGGAGCCCAATTAATCTGTGTTTAACAGGAGGAAAAAAAAAACCGATTTATGTCCCCCTAGGGAAAAGGTAAAGAAAGGAAATGAAGCAGGAATATGCAAGATGAGAAGGGAGATAAGTATAGAGATGCTCTATGCAAAAGAAAGACTGACCCAGGGGAAGGGCCCAGGAGTCCTGAGTGAGTGGAGGTAGCTTGTCCTCTGTCTAGGGATCAGGAAATGAAAATGAAAAGGACAGAATTATGGAAAGAGACAAAAAGAACACGGTAGCAGCCAGAGGTAGAGCAGAGATGGTTAAAGAGGACATTTAGAAAGTCTTGTTATGTGGGATATGCTATGCCTTCTTCCGGCAGCTCCCCCTGCTTTAGGAGTGTGATTTGTGGGTTTTGAAAGTGACAACATGCTGAGGCTGGTCTCAGGGCAGGCACCAGGCAAGGGCAGAGTCTGCCAAGGAGGCCCAATTACTGTCTACAGGCCAGAGTCAAGTTTCATTTTGTTTTGTTTTCCTGATCTGGCTCCAGTGGATCCATCCCTTATCCTCTGCTGTGTCCCAGCCCCAACCCAGGTGCATGCACTGTGCTCTACCCCAGGGCCACACCGGGTCTGCTCAGCACTCCCCTGCTTTTGTGTCTTGGTGCTTATTGTCTTAACCACCTCCTCAGCCCCAGCCTCAATGTCTCCCACATTTTCTTCCACCTCTTCCACTCTCGAAATCCTCCCTGCTCATCAAGCTCCGTCTCAGAGAACACCAGTTCCCTTGAATCACCAAGTCGAGTTGCTCGTCGTCTCTGTGCCACAGCCGTCCCCTCCTGGAGGAATGCCATTATACTAGAATTACTGTTGACATGCTGTTGCCCCTGAAAGACCATGAGACCCTGGAAGGCAGGGGATAATTTCTACTCAGCTTCGATTTTTGTCCCCAGCTCCCATGACAGGATTGCATAATGACCACGATGATGCTAATAGGAACAATCATGACAGATGAGGTTGGTGCTGGGCCCTCTTTGGAGGGCTCAAGTCCATCCTCATTTTATCTATACAACCACTCTGGCGAATGTGATGCCTCATTCTCCAGTTGAAAACCTGGAGACCCAGAGAGTAAGTAACAAGTCCCAAATCCCACAGCTCTGGAGTCAGACCGACCTCTATGGGAACACTTTCCCCAGTACTTACCTACGTATGTGCCATTAACACCAGTGGCCAGTTGCTTCTCCAGAGTTCTGAGCACACACAACTCAGTGGTGGACTGGGATTTCAGCTCAAGTCTTGCTGACGCCAGAGATCATGTCTTGTGGCAGAGACCACAAGAGGCTCACCAAGCCATCATCCTTTACCCCCAGGCACTACATTTCCCTCCTGGTATGCGAGGTGTGGCCATGTGGGTGAGAGTGATGAACACCGCCTATTGACCAGGCCATGGAAACTTTCTGTACAGGCCCCCATGGCCTCTCCTCCCCAACCCCTGCTGCCCTGTGAATGCAAGGCTCCAATGGAGGACACTAAGCTAGATGGCTGGTGTTTTCATGAAGTAGAGTCCCCTACCCTCCGCCCCTGCCCGAGGGTCCCCACCTCAAACAGTGTACCCCTCCACCCTAGAGATGTGAGCAAGAAATCAACATTTATTGTGTTAAGTCATTGAGGTTTGGTTGCTGATTGTTAAAACCACATGAACCTAAACAGCACTCCCTAGATAGTTAATTGTAAAGTAATATTTAGGGCAAATAGCAAGACTGCAGCAGTTTTATTATCTTAGCAAGAACCAGGAGAGGGTCCACAGGTGTGCTTAGAAGATTTGATGTCCATTCATCCATTTGAGGCTACACACCTTGAGGGTAGGCCACAGACTAGAGTCCTAAGAATGAGCTGGACAAAGGTTGAAGGGAGGTGGAGAAAGCTGAGCCAAGCCCCTGAAAGCAAGGAAGAGAGTGGGAGAAACGTGTGACTCAGAGTGTGCCTTGGAGAGTCTTCAGGGCAGAGCAGGGTGATTTCTGTCTACAAGGACAAACTGGCGCAGCTGAGGGCAGCTCCAAAAAGGAAAGGAATTAAGGCTCCCTCCTGCCCTGCATGCTTGCCAGGTGTGAGAGGAGCCCGCATGGCCGCCATACTGGATAGGCAGCCTGGGCCACCCAGCTGAGATCGGGCCAAGTTCCTTTCCAGGTGGCCCCCTGAAACACGAGCTGGCATTGTCTCCAGGCAGCCTGCTTTCCATTGCCACTCTCTTTCTTTCTCTTTTTCTTTCTCTGCAATCTCCTCTCCCTACCACCTCCCTCCTACACATAAGTCAATGCATTAGGGAGAGATTGACAGTCCTCTGGGGCAGAGAACACCCTAAACCTACAAGCAGACATCCCTCTGCCCACCCACACATTGTGCCCTGAGTATTTGAATGTCAACACCCAGGGTGCCCTGCCTGCCCAGGCCAGAACCATTAAACAGCCAATGCCAGCATCTGGATCTGAGAGCTGGCAGAGCTAGGTGTGCCTCCAAAGGCAATATGTTTGCTTTCAGACTAGCTTGAGTGGGGAAGGAGCTGCTTTGCTGGTAGCCTTGGTCCCCATGACAGAGCTCTTCTAGCTTGGCTTAAACTAGCATAAGGCAAAATAAACCTGCATGCATTAAGAAGCCATTTCTGAAGCCATCTGGCCAGGCTTCAAGGTCCGCATACTACCCACCAAGTCCTCTCACCAACACTGCCTTCCAGATTCTAGTGTAGTCCAGCCCTCAACCCAAGACTGGGCTGCTGGAGAACTTTCTCAAAACCCAGATTTGGGGAGTATTTCTGCACCCCCATCCCATAATTTCAGCATGCAACAGCTTTCTCTTTGCATTCAGAGAGGGGAAGCAACTTGCCAAAAACCACACAGGTGTGATGAGACCCCAGCCTTGGTCCTAGTGTCCTGGAGTTCCCCCAGTCAGCTGAGAGGTATCAGTTCACAGTTCCAGAGAACAGCTTAGGAAAAGCCAACTTCTCTAGGTCAAGAAGGAAGGGGGATTCATACATGGAGTACAAATAAAGCACCAGGCAAATATCTGAGAGAACAAACGTAAGGAATGATGATATATGTTAGGGAAGGGAGTGGATGGATCCAAAGAAGAAAATGCAGAAACAGCAAGCAGGACATGACCTCCATGCTCAGCATTATCCAAGGAGGGTTCCTTTTGTGCTGAGTAAATGAGACCGGTCTGCTTCTGCCCCTATAGGAATATTAAGCACCATTCCTGATACAGGCAGATATTTAACAGCTCAGTAATTCATTCATTCATTCATTTAGTTAAAACTGTTGTGCTCATTGTGTGTCTGACATCATGGTGGCAACTGAAAGATTAAAGATGTGGCCTCTGCAAGGTGGCGCTTTCCTATGCTCATGTGTGTAGCCAGCCCCTTTCCTCCCTGCCATATTCAGATGATGGCTTTCCAGGTGGCAAGGATGTGTCCCCTTGAGTTATCCATGCTCCCTTGCCACCTTCACCCCTACCCAATAGCATAGGGGTAAAAGTGAACTCTGGAACCACACTGCTTGTTTTCAAAAGTAGGCTCTGCTCCTTCCCAGCTTGGGGATCTTGGGCAAGTTCCTTAGCTGTGTGCCTCAGCTGCTTCAGCTGCAAAGTGGAGTTAATAACAGAACTCCCTTCATAGAGTTGAGGACTGAATGAGTTAACACACAGTGTCTTAGCACAGTGTCGGATGCATAACAAGCATTCCATAAACATCAGCTGTTGACATCATTGAACTGACCACACAACAAAAGTCACTGCCAAACATAAGGAAGCAGTTGCCAATGGCCATAGACCTGAGCAAAGCTGAAAGGTTTGCATAGGAAACCAGACAATGAATCTGGCCTCCTTGCACGGACTCTAATCAGATAAGTACAAGAAATCAAGCATTTATACATCTACAGGCCAAGAGATAAATGGATTATTGGAATGGTGATTGGCTAATAAGTTTGGAGAATTTCCTATTTAAACCTAAATATGAAAGACCCACTCCCGCTCTCTGGCTCTCAGCCATGGCACTGTTGTAGGAGAAAAGGTAGGCGAAGTGGGATGGGAGTCCCAGACAGACTTCTGAGAGGGTGCTGTGACTCAGAACCAGGAAAGTCAGGGGTCCTAACAGGAGATCAATGTAAATCCAAGTCCTTGAGAAAGGTGATGGGTGGTCATGGCTAAAGGTTTTCACAATTTTGACACCATACTCTCCCTGGTGTCTTCCCACATGCCCTACCCTCATCCCAGCCCAGGGTGGAGTCAAAGACAGAAGGATTTGGAAGGCTGGACCCAAAGTCCCAGGAAAACTCCTTTCTCTGTTCCCCTGGATTAGAAGATTAGGAGAACAAAGGAGCAATTCACCAGTGGATTCTGCAATTCTCCCATATTAGACTCAGCCACCACTGAGTTCCCACCATCTCAAGTGGCTGGAGAGGGGGTAGAGACCAGCTGTCTGGCCTTAAGCAGTGTCATTGCACAGATGCTTCTCCCAGAGATGCTGCTCTGCCTTCCTATGCATGCAATGTGGAGGAGAAGGGAGTGAGTGTATAAGTGTGGACATGTGTACGTGTGTATATGGGTTGCTTAGGGGAAAATTAGAGGCAAGGGAGATGGGTACTGAGTCAGAAAATCTTCCACAGATCTTCTGTTCGGAAAAATGCATGGTTCCTACCCAGTTTTTTTTAAATCAAGAAGACGGACAATGACCATGGAAACTGACACAACTGAACTGACTTCCAACAGAAACACACTCTGCAAAAGAGAGATAATTGGAAACTTGTGGAAAATTGATGAGGAAAGAAACATGCCCACAATTTCATCATGGGCAGAATTTGGGTATATTTCTTCCAGTTTTTTTCCTCTTATGTTTCTTTTAAAATATATATACTCATTATCATGCAGTTCAAACTTTCCTGGGTCCTGTGATGTCTTCTTTTTCTTAACACTATATCACAAGCATTTTTCCATGTTCCACACATTTTTATCCATCTAGCTTTCTTATACAATGAAACCCAACTGGAGGATTGATTGGTTTGTTTCTCTTTTTAAATTTTTATTATTTTATTTTTCCATAAGTTATTGAGATACAGGTAGTATTTAGTTACATGAGTAAGTTCTTTAGTGGTGATTTGTGAGATTTTGGCGCACCCATCACCGAAGCAGTATACACTGCACCATACTTGTTGTCTTTTATCCCTCACCCACCCCCCGCTCCCTCCCCCCAAGTCCCCAGAGTCCATTGTATCATTCTTAG
>NW_012123487.1:3931049-3937055 GCF_000951035.1 Colobus angolensis palliatus
TTTGTTATTTAGGGATGATTTCTGAGATTTTGGTGCACCTCTCACCCAAGCACTGTACCCAATGTGTTGTCTTTTATCCCTCACCCACCCCCCGCTCCTTCCCCCCAAGTCCCCAGAGTCCATTGTATCATTCTTAGCCCTTGCATCCTCGTAGCTTAGTTCCCACATATCAGTGAGAACATATGATGTTTGGTTTTCCATTCCTGAGTTACTTTACTTAGAATAATAGTCTCCAATCTCATCCAGGTCACTGCAAATGCTGTTAATTCATTCCTTTTCATGGATGAGTAGTATTCTATCATATATATATACCACAGTTTCCTTATCCACTTATTGTTTGATGGGCATTTGGGTTGGTTCCACAATTTTGCAATTGTGAATTGTGCTGCTATAAACATGTGTGTGCAAGTATCTTTTTCTAATAACGACTTCTTTTCCTCTGGGTAGATACCTAGTAGTGGGATTGCTGGATCAAATGGTAGTTCTACTTTTGGTACTTTAAGGAATCTGCACACTGTTTTCCACAGTGGCTATACTAGTTTACATTCCCACCAGCAGGGTAGATGTGTTTCCTGATCACCGCATCCACACAAACATCTACTGTTTTTTGATTTTTTGATTATGGCAGGAGTAAGGTGGTATCGCTTTGTGGTTTTGATTTGCATTTCCCTGATCATAAGTGTTGCTATTTTTTCATATGTTTGTTGGTCATTTGTTTATTTTCTTTTGAGAATTGTTTATTCATGTCCTTAGCCCACTTTTTGATGAAATTGTTTGTTTTTTTCTTACTGATTTGTTTGAGTTCATTGTAGATTCTAGATATTAGTCCTTTGTCAGATGTATAGGTTGCGAAGGTTTTCTCTTGCCCTGTGGGTTGTCTGTTTACTCTGCTGACTGTTCTTTTGCCATGCAAAAGCTCTTAGTTTAATTAGGTCCCAGCTATTTACCTTTGTTTTTATTGCATTTGCTTTTGGGTTCTTGGTCATGAAATCCTTGTCTAAGCCAATGTCTAGAAGGGTTTTTCCAATGTTATCTTCTAGAAGTTTTATAGTTTCAGGTCTTAGGTTTAAGTCCTTAATTGATCTTGAGTTGACTTTTGTATAAGTTGAGAGATGAGGATCCAGTTTCATTCTCCTACACATGTCTAGCCAATTATCCCAGCACCATTTGTTAAAAAGGGTGTCCTTTACCCACTTTATGTTTTTGTTTGCTTTATTGAAGATCAGTTGGCTGTAGGCATTTGGGTTTATTTCTGGGTTCTCTATTCTGTTCCATTGGTCTATGTGTCTATTTTTATACAAGTACCACACTGTTTTGGTCACTATGACCTTATAGTAGGGTTTGAAATCAGGTAGTGTGATGCCTCCAGATTTGTCCTTTTTTGCTAGTCTTGCTTTGGCTATGTAGGCTCTTTTTTGGTTCCATATGAACTTTAGAATTGTTTTTTCTAAGTCTTGAAGAATGGTGGTGGTATTTTTATGGGGATTATGTTGAATTTGTAGATGGCTTTTGGTAGTATGGTCATTTTCACAATATCGATTCTACCCATCCATGAGCATGGGGTGTGTTTCCATTTGTTCATGTCATCTATGATTTCTTTCAGCAGTGTTTTATAGTCTTCCTTGTAGAGGTCTTTCTACTCCTTAGTTAGGTATATTTCTAAGTTTTTTTTTTTTTTTTTGTAGCTATTGTAAAAGGGGTTGAGTTCTTGATTTGATTCTCCACTTGGTCGCTATTGGTGTAGAGAAGAGGTACGGATTTATGTACATTAATCTTGTATCCAGAAACTTTGCTGAATTCTTTCATCAGTTCTAGGAGTCTGGAGGAGTCCTTAGGGTTTTCAAGGTAAATGATCATATTGCCACCAAACAGTGACAGTCTGAATTCCTCTTTACAGATTTGGATGCCCTTTATTTTTTTCTCTTGTCTGATTGCTCTGGCTAGGAGTTCCAGTACTATATTGAAGAGGAATGGTGAGAGTGGGCATGCTTGTCTTATTCTCAGAGAGAATGCTTTCAACTTTTCCCCATTCAGTATTTTGTTGGCTGTGGGTTTTTCATAGATGGCTTTTATTACATTAAGATATTTCCCTTGTATGCCAATTTTGCTGAGGGTTTTAATCATAAAGGGATACTGGATTTGTTGAATGCTTTTTCTGCATCTATTGAGATGATCATGTGATTTTTTGTTTTTAATTCTGCTTATGTGGTGTATCACATTTATTGACTTGCACATGTTAAAACATCCCTGCATCCCTGGTATGAAACCCACTTGATCGTGGTGGATTATCTTTTTGATGTGTTGCTAGATTCTGTTAGCTAGTATGTTGTTAAGGATTTTAGTATCTATGTTCATTAAGGATATCAGTCTGTAGATTTGTTTTTGGTTATGTCCTTTCCTGGTTTTGGAATTAGGGTGATGTTGGCTTCATAGAATGAATTAGGGAGGGTTCCTTCTTTCTCTATCTTGTGGAATGGTGTCAAAAGGATTGGTACCAATTCTTCTTTGAATATCTGATAGAAGTCTGCTGTGAATACATCTGGTCCTGGAATTTTTTTGTTGTTGTTGGAAATTTTTTAGTTACTGTTTCAATCTCACTGCTTGTTATTGGTCTGTTCAGGGTATCTAATTCTTCCTGATTTAAGCTAGGAGGGTTGTATCTTCCATAAATTTATCCATCTCTTCGAGGTTTTCTAGTTTATGTGCATAAAGTTATTCATAGTAGCCCAAATGATCTTTTTTATTTCAGTGGTGTCAGTTGTAATGTCTTCTGTTTCATTTCTTAGTGAGGTTATTCGGATTTTCTCTCTTCTTTACTTGCTTAATCTTGGTAATGGTCTATCAATTTTATTTACCTTTTCAAATAACCAGCTTTTTGTTTCATTTATCTTTTTTAATTAATTTTGTTTCAATTTCATTTAGTTCTGTTCTGATCTTGGTTATTTCCTTTCTTCTGCTGGGTTTGGGTTTGATTTGTTATTATTTCTCTAGTTCCATGAGGTGTGACCTTAGATTGTCTGTGCTCTTTCAGACTTTTCGATGTAGACATTTAGGGTTATGAACTTTCCTTTTAGAATTGCCTTAGCTGTATCTTAGAGGTTTTGATAGGTTGTGTGATTATTGTCATTCAGCTCGAATAATTTTTTAATTTCCATCATGATTTCATTTTTGACCCAATGCTAATTCAGGAGCAGGTTATTTAATTTCCATGTATTTGCATGGTTTTGAAGTTTCCTTTTGAAATTGGTTTCCAGTTTTATTCCACTGTGGTCTGAGTGTTTGATATAATTTCAATTTTCTTAAATTTATTGAGGCTCGTTTTATGGCCTATCACCTGGTCTATCTTGGAGAAAGTTCCATGAGCTATTGCATAGAATGTGTATTCTGTAGTTGTTGGATGAAATGTTCTGTATATATCTGTTAAGTCCATTTGTTCTAAGGTATACTTTAAATCCATTGTTTCTTTGTTGACTTTCTGTCTTGATGAACTGTCTAGTGCTGTCAGTGGAGTATTGAAGTCTCCCGCTATTATTGTGTTGTTGTCTATCTCATTTCTTAGGTCTATTAGTAATTGTTTTATAAATTTGGGAGCTCCAGTGTTAGATGCATATATGTTTACAATCATGATATTTCCTTATTGGACTAGGTCTTTTACCATTATATACTGTCCCTCTTTGTCTCTTTTAACTGCTATTGCTTTAAAGTTTGTTTTGTCTGATGTAAGCATAGCCACTCCTGCTTGCTTTTAGTGTCCATTTGCATGAAATGCCTTTTTCCACCCGTTTACTTCATGTGAGTCCTTATGTGTTGGGTGAGTCTCCTGAAGGCAGCAGATAGTTAGTTGGAGAGTTTTTATCCATTCTGCGGTTCTGTATCTTTTAAGTGGAGCATTTAGGTCATTTACATTCAATGTTAGTATTGAAACGTGAGGTACCATTGCATTCCCCATGCTCTTTGTTGCCTGTGTACTTTATTTTTTTGTTTTTTGTTTTTGCTTTTTAACTTGTGTTTTTGTTTTATAGGTCCTGTGTCATTTATGCTTTAAAGAGGTTCTGCTCTGAGGTGTTTCCAGGAATTGTTTCAAGATTTGGAGCTCCTTTTAACAGTTCTTACAGTGCTGGTTTGGTAATGGCAAATTCTCTCAGCATTTGTTTTTCTGAATATGACAGTATCTTTCCTTCATATATGATGCTTAGTTTCGCTGCATACAAAATTATTGGCTGATAATTATTTTATTTGAGGAGGCTGAAGATAGGGCCCCAATCCCTTCTAGCTTGTAGGATTTCTCCTGAGAAATCTGCTGTTAATCTGATAGGTTTTCCTGTACAGGTTACCTGGTGCTTCTGTCTCACAGCTTGTAAGATTCTTTCCTTCAGCTTAACTTTGGATAACCTGATGACAATGTGCCTAGGCAAAGATCTCTTTGTGATGAATTTCCAGGTGTTCTTTGTACTTCTTGTATTTGCATGTCTAGGTCTCTAGCAAGGCTGGGGAAGTTTTCCTCTATTATTCCCCCAAATATGTTTACCAAGCTTTTAGAATTGTCTTCTTCCTCAGGAAGACCAATAATTCTTAGATTTGGTCATTTAACATAATCCCAGACTTCTTGGAGGCTTTGTTCATTTTTTCGTATTCTTTTTCCTTTGTCTTTGTTGGACTGGGTTAATTTGAGAACTTGTCTTCAAGCTCTGAATTTCTTTCTTCTACTTGTTCAATTCTATTGCTGAGACTTTCCAGAGCATTTCACATTCCTAAAAGTGTGTCCCAAGTTTCCTGGATTTTTTGTTGTTTTTTCTTTAAGCTATATCTATTTCTTTGACTATTTTTCCCTTCACTTCTTGTATCATTTTTTGAATTTCCTTGCATTATACTTTGCCTTTCTCTGGTCCCTCCCTGATTAGCTTAACGACTAACCTCCTGAATTCTTTTTCAGGTAAAACAGGGATTTCTTATTGGTTTAGATCCATTGCTGGTGAACTAGTGTGATTTTGTGGGGGTGCGGGGGTGCTGACGACCCTTGTTTTGTCATATTACCAGGGTTGGTTTTCTGGTTCCTTCTCTTTTGGGTAGGCTCTGTCAGAAGGAAGGTCTAGGGCTGAAGGCTGTTATTCAGATTTTTTTGCCTCACAGGATGTTCCCTTGATGTAGTACTCTCCCCCTTTCCCTGTGGATGTGGCTTCCTGTGAAGCAAACTGCAGTGATTATTGCCTCTCTCGTGAGTCTAGCCACCCAGCAAATCTACCTGGCTCTGGGCTGGTACTGGGGGTTGTCTGCACAGAGTCCTGTGATGTGAACCATCTATGAGTCTCTCAGCTGTGTAGATACCAGCACCTGTTCCAGTGGAGGCAAGAGGGTGCAATAGACTCCATAAGGGTCCTTAGCTTTGGTGGTTTAATGCTCTACTTTTGTGCTAGTTGGCCTCCTGCCAGGAGGTGACGCTTTCCAGAAAACATCAGCTGTAGTAGTGTGGAGAGGGACCAGTGGCAGATGGGGCCCTAGAACTCCAAATATTATACGCCCTTTGTCTTCCACTACCAGGGCGGGTAGGGAAGGACCATCGGGAGCAGGGCCAGGCGTGTCTGAGCTCAGACTGTCCTTGGGCAGGTCTTGCTGCGGCTGCTATGGGGGATGGGGGTGAAATTCCCAGGTCACTGGAGTTGTGTACCTAGGAGGATTATGGTTGCCTCTGCTGAGTCATGCAGGTTGTCAGGGAAGCAAGGGAAAGCCAGCAGTCACAGGCCTCACCCAGCTCCCATGCAAACCAAAGGGCTGGTCTCACTCTCACCATGCCCCCCACAATAGCCCTGAGTCTATTTCCAGGCAGAGGGCGAGATTGGGCTTGAAAACTTGCCCGAGGCTTTACACCTCCCAGAGTATTTGGGGTGTCTCCTGGTCCTGTGGGAGCAGTCTGCTTCCTTCAGAGGGTCATTGGGTCCTCTCAGGATTGCTGATTTGTTCTTGCAGTCAATCTGATGCTAAAATTCACAATACAAGCCTCTACATGCT
>NW_012123487.1:3937105-3942438 GCF_000951035.1 Colobus angolensis palliatus
TATATGATGCTTAGTTTCGCTGCATACAAAATTATTGGCTGATAATTATTTTATTTGAGGAGGCTGAAGATAGGGCCCCAATCCCTTCTAGCTTGTAGGATTTCTCCTGAGAAATCTGCTGTTAATCTGATAGGTTTTCCTGTACAGGTTACCTGGTGCTTCTGTCTCACAGCTTGTAAGATTCTTTCCTTCAGCTTAACTTTGGATAACCTGATGACAATGTGCCTAGGCAAAGATCTCTTTGTGATGAATTTCCAGGTGTTCTTTGTACTTCTTGTATTTGCATGTCTAGGTCTCTAGCAAGGCTGGGGAAGTTTTCCTCTATTATTCCCCCAAATATGTTTACCAAGCTTTTAGAATTGTCTTCTTCCTCAGGAAGACCAATAATTCTTAGATTTGGTCATTTAACATAATCCCAGACTTCTTGGAGGCTTTGTTCATTTTTTCGTATTCTTTTTCCTTTGTCTTTGTTGGACTGGGTTAATTTGAGAACTTGTCTTCAAGCTCTGAATTTCTTTCTTCTACTTGTTCAATTCTATTGCTGAGACTTTCCAGAGCATTTCACATTCCTAAAAGTGTGTCCCAAGTTTCCTGGATTTTTTGTTGTTTTTTCTTTAAGCTATATCTATTTCTTTGACTATTTTTCCCTTCACTTCTTGTATCATTTTTTGAATTTCCTTGCATTATACTTTGCCTTTCTCTGGTCCCTCCCTGATTAGCTTAACGACTAACCTCCTGAATTCTTTTTCAGGTAAAACAGGGATTTCTTATTGGTTTAGATCCATTGCTGGTGAACTAGTGTGATTTTGTGGGGGTGCGGGGGTGCTGACGACCCTTGTTTTGTCATATTACCAGGGTTGGTTTTCTGGTTCCTTCTCTTTTGGGTAGGCTCTGTCAGAAGGAAGGTCTAGGGCTGAAGGCTGTTATTCAGATTTTTTTGCCTCACAGGATGTTCCCTTGATGTAGTACTCTCCCCCTTTCCCTGTGGATGTGGCTTCCTGTGAAGCAAACTGCAGTGATTATTGCCTCTCTCGTGAGTCTAGCCACCCAGCAAATCTACCTGGCTCTGGGCTGGTACTGGGGGTTGTCTGCACAGAGTCCTGTGATGTGAACCATCTATGAGTCTCTCAGCTGTGTAGATACCAGCACCTGTTCCAGTGGAGGCAAGAGGGTGCAATAGACTCCATAAGGGTCCTTAGCTTTGGTGGTTTAATGCTCTACTTTTGTGCTAGTTGGCCTCCTGCCAGGAGGTGACGCTTTCCAGAAAACATCAGCTGTAGTAGTGTGGAGAGGGACCAGTGGCAGATGGGGCCCTAGAACTCCAAATATTATACGCCCTTTGTCTTCCACTACCAGGGCGGGTAGGGAAGGACCATCGGGAGCAGGGCCAGGCGTGTCTGAGCTCAGACTGTCCTTGGGCAGGTCTTGCTGCGGCTGCTATGGGGGATGGGGGTGAAATTCCCAGGTCACTGGAGTTGTGTACCTAGGAGGATTATGGTTGCCTCTGCTGAGTCATGCAGGTTGTCAGGGAAGCAGGGGAAAGCCAGCAGTCACAGGCCTCACCCAGCTCCCATGCAAACCAAAGGGCTGGTCTCACTCTCACCATGCCCCCCACAATAGCCCTGAGTCTATTTCCAGGCAGAGGGCGAGATTGGGCTTGAAAACTTGCCCGAGGCTTTACACCTCCCAGAGTATTTGGGGTGTCTCCTGGTCCTGTGGGAGCAGTCTGCTTCCTTCAGAGGGTCATTGGGTCCTCTCAGGATTGCTGATTTGTTCTTGCAGTCAATCTGATGCTAAAATTCACAATACAAGCCTCTACATGCTGCTCTGTCCAGAGCTGCAATCTAGTCCTGCCTCCCATCCACCATGATCCGCAAATCCTTGGGTGATTGATTGTTGAAGGTATCCAACATGATTCACAGCAGAGAAGGAAAGACCAAAGTCACCATATTGAAGCTCATCCAAGGCTACTTCCAAATACACTACGGGAGGCACAATCTTTTCAGTTGCTTTATGATCCAAATAAAATAAGAGAAAGCAATGAAAACTGAAGCTGTAAGGAAAATTTTGCTGACTATAAAGATAATTGTACCCTAACATGGATTAGGAGTTCCTTAGATCTTTCTGTTCGGGGTGAATTGAGGTCAGTTCTTCCTAGATGCCAAGAGATGCACCAAATATGGTTCCTCTTACCAAAAGGGTTTAGTATTTGATAATTCTTAGTGGATCATTTTCTTCAATTTCTGCTTTCCTCTATAAAGCAAATTGACACACATTCCCATTTCCTAGAACCCCAGCAGCCTCCCAAGTTAAACATAAACAGTCTTCTTCTTCACTTTCTCCAGGCTGGGCATGCTCATTAGTGGCATTGAGGAGAGCCTAAAAAATATGCCTTTACAATGAATTGGGGGTTCTTTGTAAAATGGAACTTTTAACAAGTACTGGTAGATCCTATGATCTTGTTTGTGACAGTACTTAGTGTCTACCTTCCTATTCTCTAAAAAGCAATGCCAGGATGGGCCTTTAATACAATATCTAAAGCAGAAGTATGTTGGCTAAACAAGGAAGGGGTGGTTCTTAGATGGGCAGGTATTGCATTAATGAGGGAATGATCTTTGGAGAAGTAAAGACCTGTGTGTGGGCAGAAGTCTATGTGGAGCGGAGAAGCTTCCAACCTGAGTGTGGAGAGTTAACACATCCTGCCACTCAACTCCCCTCCTCTGGTCCATGGGGCAGGGAAGAAGTCATTCAGAACAAGAAGGAGAAGAATCCACCCTTCCTCACTCTCTAGCTCCCACAGAGACATCAGCTGCCCTCAGCTAGTCTAAAAAGACTAAAGACCCAGCTCTATGGAGTCTTCATGGAGCAACCCACCAATCACTTTGGCACAGTTTTGTCATGGCCCACAGAAGTTAGGAAAGAATAAAGATGAAAGTGGACCAGAAAGGCAAAAGTTAATGGTCATAATTTGGAAGGAAAAGAGGTTCTTCTCTTTGAGGTCATTTGCCTGAAGTGCTGGGAGGAAAATGGAAAACTTTTTCATGGCAATTATAATTGGAGGTTTGAGGAATCAACTGATGCCATTACTAACTGGTGGTCTTCCTCTACCTTCTTTTCAGAGTCTTTCCTAAGTGCTTCAGCTTCCAGCATCTGAGTTCTCAGGCTCCCCACCCAACTGTCCATAGAAGAGTATCTTCCTAACTAGGAATGAACAGGTGATGGGGAAGGGGTGAAGAAGGATAGAATCATTATAACAAAGTCTCTGGACAAAATTAAAGTGGAAAACCAATGTCATCTCTAGCTCACAGGACAATTAAGGCCCCAATTTGGAAAGATATGTGATTCCAAGTCCTAAGTGGAGATGAGATTACGAAGTGAGACATGGATGCTGGGGGGAGAAGGAGCTGATGATTCTTACAATTAATTCTTTAAAAGCTATAACATATCAACAATTGGAAAAAGCAGCTAAAATGTCATCTTGAAAACCCCATTTTGCAAGTGAAGACACCCAGGTTCAGTTCACCCAGATGGCCTGCCAGAAGTAACATGGCAAGTCAGGGCCAGAGCCAGAGCTGTGGCCACAGGATTCTGAATCCAGATCCAGGGTACTTTGCATTGTTCCATGTTCATATTCTCACCACATGTAAGCCCCTGCTAAGCCTCACTGGGATATTCCCCTCTCCCACACATCCCGCCTTGAGAGTGGATTATTTCTCATCAAGGCTATGCTTGATGCTATTGTACAGCCTGAGGTCACGCAATAGGGAGAGAAGCATGCACAGGGCAGGGCGTCAACCACAGAGGACTCTAGGGAAAGTCTTAGAGGAAGGGTGAATGGCTGAGAAATAGAAAAGGAGTGAAGACCTCAAAACATTCAGAGTGGAAAAGTTGAAAAGCTTACAGTGATATTGGAAGAAAAGCTAAGAAAGATTCAGCTTTAGGCAGAGCTATAAAATGTAAACTTTTGTGTTCTGTGCCCCAACCCTCCTTTTCTTTGCCTTTTCCTCTCTCTAACATTGAGTTTCTCTTCTTCAGGAGCAAAGTTTTCTTCCAAGAAGAATCTAATGAGCACCTCTGAAAATTCTGTCGGGCAGATTACATAGGATATCAGAACTAGAAGGGACCAGGACATAACATTGCCAACCCAGCCTGGAAAATTTTTTTTAATCTAGACCCTCAGTAATAGGGATCATCATCATCTTTGTTGAAGGCCAAGAATGTAAATCTAAACCCTTAATAGCCTGCCTGGCATATTGCAAGCCCTCAGCAAAAAGGACTGAAACTACGGAGTTTCTCCTAGACTCTGCATCCCACCTCAGGAGAGTGTGGCCTCAGTAAGTATTTGCAGGGCGTGATCAAATGCTATTGCTTGCATATGTCCTTCCAGGGTACTCTGCCACAGGTTTCACTTGGGGGCTCCCCTCTGGTCACCCTAAGTATTTGGAACCATATTCGTTCCAAGAGGTCATTATCCCTTCTCTACTTGAATTCAGGAGAAGTGGAGATGAAACAACACCTACCCCTCCTTTTCCTTGGCCACCACAAGACTCACACACCAAGTTGCAGTTATATGCAAATTCCTTTGTTGAAGAATTAGGAAAAACTGGCCAGGCACCGTGGCTCATGCCTGTAATCCCAGCACTTTGGGAGCCCAAGACGGGCAGATCTTCTGAGCTCAGGAGTTCAAGACCAGCCTGGCTAACATGGTGAAACCCCATTTCTACTAAAAACACAAAAAATCAGCCAGGAGAGGTGGCACATTCCTGTAATCCCAGCTACTCAGGAGGCTGAGGCAGGAGAATAGCTTGAATCTGGGAGGCAGAAGTTGCAGTGAGCCAAGATCGTACCATTGCACTCCAGCTTGGGCAACAAGAGTAAAACTCTCTCTCAAAAACAAAAGGGGGGTTGAATTAGGGAAAACTGAAAAGAACAATCATTTAGTCTGGACAAACTTCTGGTGAACTGTGAATAGAAACTCTCTCTCAGCTCCCAAGGGAAGGCATCTAAGGCCTAGGCTTTCTCAAGGAACACATCGTCTCTGCGGGGCTGCCACATTGCACAACTCAGGGAAGCGCCATTCACATAACAGTCTGTGTGAAGGCTTCCCTGGCCCTGTGTGGGGCCTGACCTGCCCATAGCTATCAAGGCAGTCTTGTGTCACCCCTAAGTTGACCCATTTGCGCTCAGATCATTCACACGCCCTGAAGCTCCTGCTTCTTCAAGTCTCTGTGTCCTAAATACCCATCTCCTTCAGGAATCGTCTTCTCCTTTCCATACAAAAAGGTCTATTCCCTAAAGCATTCCTATGCTTTACTGCCTCATGTAGACCTATC
>NW_012123487.1:3943278-3948400 GCF_000951035.1 Colobus angolensis palliatus
CGGGAGGCTGAGGCAGGAGAATGGCATAAACCCGGGAGGCAGAGCTTGCAGTGAGCTGAGATCTGGCCACTGCACTCCAGCCTGGGGGACAGAGCAAGACTCTGTCTCAAAAAAAAAAAAAAAAAAAAGTTGAGAAACACTGCTTTAATAGAGGAGGCAAACAAGGATAGAGGGAAGTTGTCATTTTTAGTGCTATCATAATTAGTGTTGTTATTTATTACCACCATCATCATTATCATAATTAGAAACATTTCATACCCATGCCCTAAGTTAATCCTGCTGACCGTCTAAAGGTGTAGATACTATTTTCTCATTTAAGATGTTGAAACTGAGCTTTAGAGGTATTGTCCAAGGTCACACAGCTAGTAGTTGGCAAAGACATGATTTCAACCCAATTCTGTCTGACTCCAAAGCTCATGGTCTCAGCCAACCTAGAATACTGACTGTAAAAGGGAGAGTAGCAACAGAACAGCACATCCCTACATCCTACCCTCTACTCTACCAATCTAAGTCTAGCTTTCAGACCATGGAAAGCAGTCAGGTTGTAAGAAAGGAGACAGTCATATCCTGAAAAAGTCTAGGTTGGGTTGAGCATGGGGTAGAAGGAAGATGATCTTGCTCTTTCCTGAGTGTGCCCCTTCTTCCTGCCCTAGCAAGCACCAGCCTTTGGGACCACGAGCCTGGAACCCAGGGCAGAGAGAGAATTAAGAAGTCCCTGGTGTGTGTTCAGCTACTGCTGCTGAAACCCCAGCTGGGGCTGCAGCCAAGCCCAAGAGATGAGATGACCTCTATACAAACAAAACTTCCCCAGGCGGTGCTTCTGCAAATATAAACATGGACTCACCACGTGATGGGTTCAACCAGTTCACATAAACACCAAAGAAAGAAAAAAATCCAAGGGAAAAAAATTATGCTTTAAAAGGACTGAGCAGGGTATGTAGTTTTGTGACTCAAAGAGGGGAAGATCAGGAGTCAAAGGGCCCTGAGTCTAGTGGGCCTGCTGTCAAGTCACAGGGGCTCTTCCAAACCTGCACACAGGAAGCCTGCACCCCTTCCCAGTGTGGGAATCCTTTGTCAGGGGCAGCAGATCCATGCACGATTGACTTTTCCTCTATATCTGAAGCACACTGGGCTGAACATCCATGAAAAACAGAAAGGGTAGTCCTGAAGCAGCAGGGCCCGCTGTTCAATATCAGAAGGACTGCCCCACTGCCAGGTGCTTTCGCAAAGGGAGGGTGCCTCAAGAGGTCCATTTAAGCTTAGGAACTATGTAAGCTGAATTATTTGGAGGCAGGGAATGGATGGGGTGAACTCTGAAGAAACAGCACACCCTTCCTTTCTGCCCCTATGTCCCCCTACTCTGTTGCCTGCGCTGGCAAAGAGGACGTTTTCCTCTGCAGCCCTGTGCTATCTGTGGGAATGCTAGCAGAGTCTCTGTTGTTTTTGCAAATAATCCACACCACTCCTGCGAGAAGAGCCAGCTCTGCAGAGCATTTGCAAAGACCGCGCTCTCCTGGACCGGAAAAGCCTTGACAGCACTCATCTCTGACACTCATGACCCAAAATAAACTGGCCTAGGAGAAGGTTGGCCACTGGACCCGGTGGGCTGTGGGGATGGGATGCTCGGTGCTGCTGTTGTGGTCTCCCCAGTGTTTCCAGAAGAAACCACAGAGCTCTGGGAAGCCACAGCAGCCAGAGCAGTCAGACGTCTCCAACTCTGAACTGAACCAAGAGGACTGTGGATGCTGCTTCCAACCCCACCCCTGCATTGGGATTCATTCTGCAGGCGCAGCCTCCTGGTGGCTCAACAGGGCATCAGAGAGGCCCACCTTGGCTGCAAAAATAGCACTGACACCCAGTCCAGCACAGGAATGGGAAAGGGACAAGGGAAAAGATACATAAGCAGGCATAGCCTGTAGGAGACTGGAAGAAACTGGGAGGCAGTATAAAGAGGGAATAAGGACGGGTGGATTGCAATGTATCAACACTAGCAAACCCTAGCTACATTGTTGCACCCATTTACTTTCATAATATCACATGCACACACTCAGGCCCCTCCACATGTGCCAAACCAATAATAGGTACGTCCTGTAACAACAGAAGATATTGGAGGCAACCCAGGCTAGTAGACTCCTAACTCTACCACGTATCTGTGTAACTTTGGGCAAGTAACATGACTTCTCTGTATGTCAGTTTTTAAATGGGATAAACGATAGTACATATATCATAAAGAAACCATGAGAATTAAATGAGTTAATATTTGCGAAGCACTTAGGACAGTGCCTGGCACACATCAAGCATTATTAGCATTGGTTCAACAAACACAGGCTCAAATGAACTTACCTTATATTTAATGTCAAACGGCCCCTCACCCTATTCTTTTATTCATTCATTTATTTACTCAATAAATATGTATTGAATGCCTTCTGTATGTCAAGCTCTATGTTAGCACTGCAGCTGTAAAAATGAGCAAAAACAACCATGGTCTGCTCACTCTTGGGGTTGAGAGTCTAAACGGCATCTCTTTTGATTAACTTTTTCTCCAAGTAGCTATGACTTCTGTCCGGTGTAACCAGCCTGACCTAAATAAAATCTTGCTTAGGGGCACACACTCCTGAATGCAGAATCTGAAAAAGAAAGTTGGTGGTGGTTTTACAGCTGTCCTAGTCTTGGTCTACAGAAGCAAAAAGCTGCTGGAGTCACTGAATGAGCCCCAGTGTCAGAATGCAGGTGGTGTAAATCCTGGCTTAGTTGAAGTGGCCGGTTCTGTAGATTGCCTGACCCAGACCCCATTCCAGTTCTAGCAGGCTTTCCTCTACTGCAGAGGCTAGAAACCAAAAAACTACATTGCTAAGATACCCAAGCAGTTAAACTTTTGGATGTGATCTGAGACCTATTAACCAGATACATTCCTTCTAAGACGCCGATTTGGAATCAAGCTATGAGGGAAGAGAGGACCCACATGGGATGTCCATTTCACTGGAGCTGACCGGAGTGCAGGCAGGTACATGGAGCAGCCACTGTCGCTCTGGCTTCCTGATTCAACCGGCAGCTTCCTGATCATGGCAGAGGCAGCAGCTCCTGCAGGGGCCCAGTTCTGCACTGTGGTTTTGGGAGCCATCCCGGAAGCTTAGCCTAGACTTTTTTTCTTTAGTCCTCCAAGTTGGTACGTGATACATCTATACCTCTTTATACATCTCCTTCATCCTGTACTAGTTGGACTGGATTCCACTGTCTGCAGCTAGAAATGGAAGAATCCCCCAAGAAGAGCTGACCACCCTTAACAATGTAATTATGGTTAAACAAAGGCCTAAACCTAATCAAAAAACCAGGTCCCCTAAGGTGCTAGGAAGGAGAAGTCACCAATTTCTTTACTGTCTGGCCAGAACCAACAGCACAACCAGCCAGCAGATTCAACAAATCCCTGCTTGACTTTTTTCTTAACAGTAAGCTTCTCCTGTTTACTAGGCAGAGAGGAAGTGTGTCTACACAGGCCATGATGAACTATTGTAGATTCTGCCCCACTTTAGCCCTTAGGCATGAAGGACTGCTGGTCTCTCTCAAACACAAATGTATCCCCCACCCCAAGGCATTTGCCCTTACTGTCCTGTCTGCTGGGAAGTGACTTTCTATTACATTTCCCTGTTATATAATATCCTCTTTGCGGCACTTACGAATTATTTTATTGATTTATCTGCTTATGTGTTTATTATCTGTTTTCCCCCTATTAAAACATAAGCTTTGGGAGATCAGGAGCTCTGATTTGTTCACTCCGAATTCTTAGACTATAGAATATGCCTGGTAAATAGTAGGGGCTCAAAACAAACGTGTTGACTGACTAACTTGTTCACTGATTCTAATTCTTCAAACCTACTTCCTAAGGTCAGAGGCTTTTGAGTCAACCAAAAAGACCCAGCAGGCAGACAGGGTATGAATTAATCCCTAGTACATCTTGAGAACAGAAGGGGCTCATGGGTTAAAACATAAAGGTCAATGGCAGGGAAAACCTTCTCCCCTGAGAAATTAATAAGTTAAACCAGACGGAAATAAATTTAATCTTCTCCTTCTCCCCTTATTATCCTAATTGGTTTAATTTTGTGGCAACTTCTCAGCATTCTCACAATGGAAAGCAACTCATGTTGCGTTGGTAGCTCGGAAAGTAATTATCCTGTGGTTTTATTCTAATTCACTAACAGACACTTTGGCTTTAAAGGCCTCTGAGAGTGAAGTAAATAATGAAGATTATAAAATGCTTTTACCATACCTTATTCTTTTTCAAAATTTTAAACCATGATTTAAAATAATTACGTATGACAACTATGTTTTTTGAAATTAAAGTAAATGATTTAGAGTACAATGTAAAACATAAATAGATGCAAACACTGAAATACAACTGGGCAGCTCAGTTGCTGACCTTAACTGGTTTTGAATATTGCTGAATATAGCCTTGGTTTTATTCCAGAACTGAGCAAATTAAATGCTTTCTGATTATCCTAACTTGGACATAAAGTCTCCCCAGGGCTTATTCCAAGTCTGGTGTTCTTTGTATCTTTGTAGCAGTTTTTGTCTAACAAAAAAAAAGAAGAAGAAAAGTTCAAGGAGCGTCTATCCAACTTTGGTCTCTAACAAGAGAGACCTTGAATGTCCTACTTGTAGTTTATCAGAGAAAAGTCTAAGTTGTCCTCTCAAGTTCCCAGCTCTCTTCCTGCTTCCTCCCCATCTTGCTGCCCACCAAGAAGAAAGTAAAATCAGACAAAACTTTTCCACCCTCTTGAGATTTTCAACCCAACACAATCACTTCAGCCTTCCCAAGACATGCCTGCCTTATAGAAAGACTATCTCATGGAAAGAAAAGAAAAGAGAAAAAAAGAAAAGAAAAGAGAGAGAAGAAAGGAAAGGGAAGGAAAAGGAAGGGAAGGAAAGGGAGAAGGAGAGAGAGAGAAAGAAAAGAAAGAAGAAAGAAAGAAAGAAAAAGAAAGGAAAGGGAAAGAAAGAAAGAGAGAAAGAGAGGGAGGGAGGGAGGGAAAGGAAAGGAAAGGAAAGAGAAAGAGAAAGAAACAGAGAAAGAGAGGGAGGGAGGGAGGAAGGGAGGGAGGGACGAAGGAAGGAAGAAAGGAAGGAA
>NW_012123487.1:3948930-3953178 GCF_000951035.1 Colobus angolensis palliatus
AGCTGTCACCATGAGTCTGCTCTTCCAAACAGATGTTGACGGTTTGGTTTACAAAGAAGGAAGCTAGAGAAGTGGAGGAGTGGGGTCTGGAAACATGGGAGGGAATGAGATGTGGCTGTCAGAGGACTTAGCAGGCCTGTTAATTCCATGGCACCCTTATTTTCTAAGAGTTTTTCACTCTGTCTGCATTGCATAGCCTCAACTCCTTCTACTGAGTCTCCATCTCGGCCCCTTTCTTCCTTCTTGGTGGTTCCTCATGATTGGAAACCTCCAAGGGTCATTTAATGTGGTGGTTCACAGATTATAGAGAACAGTAAAATGTCCCCGAACGTTTGAGTCCTACGTGGGAATACCAACTCATTTTCCAAATGCTCACCCAGGGGAGCTCCTGAGGCAAGTAATGGAGCCCCCAACTCAACCTGAATCCAACAATAAGGAGACAAATCTTCTCATGTCACTGGAAGAGCAAAGGTAGAGTGACTTTATATAATGTTACATTAGCAGTCTAGTGACATTCTCTAGGCCCCAGAATGTCACCTTCCCCTCTCTCCACACTGCTATCGACAGCCCCTATATGGTCCCTCCTGGCTACACAAAGCTACCAGGAGCAATGCAAACTAAAAGCTTTCACATTCAACAAGAGAAAGCAGAGAAACTTCTGCCCCAAGCAGGAATATAAATCTTTCCACCATTGAATCTGAGTGGGCTAATTTGGGTGACTTACATGAACAATAGCTGTCACCCACCAGCTTAAACCAGTAGTTCTCAAACTTTTCTGACATGGAACCATTTTAAAACTCTAAAAATTATTGATGACTCCAGAGAGCTTTTTTTTAGGTGAGTTACATCTATAGATAAGTGTTATATTAGGAATTAATACTGAAAATTTTAAAAAATATTTATTTATCAATTCATTTAAAAATAACAATAACAATCGCATTACATGTTAACATCAATAACATATTAGTTATTTTTTTTGAAACTATGGCCTTTAAGAATTCAGTAAGAAGTGTGGCATTGTTCCACATCTTTGCAAATCCCTTTTATTTCCAGTTTAATAGAAGACAGCTGGCCTCTCATATCTGCCTCTGCATTCAATCTGTTGCAATATCACATGACAGCTTGCCTCTGGAAAACTTCAGTGTATACTTGTGAAAGAATGAAAGCGAAAAAGGCACATAATGGCTTAGTATAAAAATAGTTCTGACCTCCCAGACCCCCTGAAAGGGTCTTACAGCCACTCTCCGAGGACCACTGGCTTAGCCTCACTAGGCCTGCCCTCCGAATCAGGGGGTGGGGTGGACGCTTGAACAAAACAGCTCCTGTTGGAGGTGGAAAGGGGTGCTGAGTTTGAGTAGCAACGAACAGTGTCCCTTCACCATATGAAATACACAGAAACAGACAACATCTGCCATCTACCATCTCCAACATTTCATTAAAAAAGAACATTTTGATATCAAAGATATAGGGTGAACACAATTTCATGATAAAGGGTGGGGGTATTGATTGAATGCCTATAAAATTTTACGAAAAACATACTACACAGTCTGGGCATGGTGGCTTATGCCTGTAATCCTAGAACTTTGGGAGGCCAAGATGGGAGAATCACCTGAGCTCAGGAGTTTGAGACCAGCTTGGCCAACATGGTGAAACCCTGTCTCTACTAAAAACACAAAATTAGCTGGGTGGTGTGGCACATGCCTGTAATCCCAGCTACTTGGGAAGCTCAGGCAGGAGAATGGCTTGAACCCAGGAGACAGAGGCTGCAGTAAGCTGAGATCGCGCCATTGCACTCCAGCCTGGGTGACAAAAGCAAACTCCATCTGAATGAACGAATGAATAAAGCATTTGATATCAAAAACATAGGATGAACACAATTTCGTGATAAAGGGTGAGGGTTTTGATTGAATGCCCATAAGTTTTATGAAAAACTTACTACACTGATTGGAAATGGAAAGAGAGGAAGAAGACAGTGGATGGGTGGTCTCTGGCTTGAGAACAGGTGAGAAAAGGTGGCAGAGGAAGGCATTTACTCAAACAAAGTAACAGAGGAAGCAAGTTTGGGGTAGAAACTTGAATTCCACTTTGGACATGTTGAGCTTGACCAGGACCTGGAAGATAGCCAGGTCAGACAACTGAATATGGAGATTTGGGGCTCAGACAGCTCCAAAATTCTAAAATTTGGGCTATACAGAAAATGCATAAAGAAGGAAATAAAAATCACCCAAATTCTCATAACCCAGAGGCAACTGTGATTAAGACGTCGTTCTAGTTTCTAACAGACATATTCCTTGGTTTACTGAGAGGCAAAGCAGTGTGAAGGTTAAAAGCAAAATCTCAGAGCCAGGAGCTAAGTCAGTTACTAGCTCTGTGACCGTATACCCTTACGCAAGTGATGGCCTTCTCTCTACTTCAGCTGCTTCATGTGTAAAATGTGGATCATCATGGTACCCATGCTAGAAGGAGGGAATTTCAGGAAAGGTGACCCCCATTAAGTCCCCACCTTGTTCTTCTCAGTAACCCCTTAATTTAGCACAGTTACATGGCGAGTGCTTGCTAAATATTCAACTAATAAATATGATTTTCACAGATGATATATAAGGAAGGAAGGAATTAAAACCACCCCAAAGAGGAAGTTTAGGAGGACTTCCTAACTCAAAACCATGTAAAACCAAAGCGCATATTCCCCAGGGATATTTCCCAACATGATAGACTTCAGTTTCAGATGGGAGCAGAGGTAGAGGAATGGCCACAGTGACCCGTAACGACTCTAAGGGCCTGAGCAGAAGCAGTATGTCCTAGTTAAAAAACAAACATTAAAAAATCATCTGGGTTTGAGTCCCAGCTTGTAGAGGTTTATAAAACATGAGGGTTTATGGGACTTCAGGGATCTTCCCCACTTCTCCCACAGCACACATGCAAATCCCTCCCACACTGTCACCATCTTGCAACCTGACCTCTAATCCCATCTGACCACATCCACAATGAGGGGACTTATTCTCCAAAGAGCCCATTTTAGTTACAGGTCCTTGGAAAGATCTGAAGCAAACCTCTTTGAAAATATCATTGACATGACATTTTCTGTCCTAGAATGGCGAAGCTGGTTGATATCCTAGCCGGAATGTTTATGAGACTGACTCTGCCTTTTCTCTTGCCCATAGGAGATACCACCTCTAGTAAGAACAAACAAACCCACCTCAACAGACGCCGTTCTAGAACACTTGATCCATTTTTCCAAGCAGTTTTTTTCAAATAAGAAAAACCTCTGCTAACTCTGTGAACTTGATTAAATTTCTAACCTTTCTTAGCCCTCCATTTCCTCATCTGTAAAATGAGAAAATTAGATTAGACAACTTCTCACTGAAATCTAATCTAAGACTAACACTGCAATCCTGTGATTACTCTTGCAGGCAAACTGGCAGGTGGGGAGAGAACAGGTACACAGGATTTATGTGGGAGTCAAACCTGAGCTCCAGGTATAAACCAGCCATGGCAATTAGCAAAGGCTGGAAACATGGAAAGGAGGTGTATTTGCACTTGAGAGTCAATGGCTGCCCAGGGCTCCAGGTGCACAGAGAAGGCCAGGGTCTCAAGCTGCTTGAGGGCACGCCCACCTGAAGGGAAGGCCCCACCTGCCTGACCGTTGTCAGGGCTGTAAAGGAGGGTGCTCAGAGCTCCACCCAGAAGCCAGAACTTCAGAAAGTGCCCCCCTTCCCAGGTATAGCTCTGGGACTGCAAGGTGATTGGGGGAGGCAGGTGACTATCTGGGGAAGGTTTGGCAGGGTCTTTTCTAGGTGAGGTTTCCAAAAGTTCTTAACAAGGCTTGGGAAACCACTGGGCAGATTATAACTGAGGAGGGATTAATACTGAGCATTAGCAGTAAGACATCAGGGAAGTGCAAGCAAAAATAGGAAGTTACACATTCAAGGTCACAGCCCAGAAAATGCCAACCATGGTATGGATGAGATGGGGATGGCGCCAAAATGCCGCTGCTGTGTTCCCCAGCCCCGTTCCAGCGCAGTGCCAGGGCAGGAGGAGTGCTGCCATGGACAGGGTGGGCTCTAGCAGAGATTATGGAGCTCAAGTCCCACCACACTCTGATTCACAGCTGTGTAACTTGGACCAAAAACTTAACCTTTCTAAGTTCAATTTCCTCGTCTGTATTACGGGCGTAATAATAGTAACTACCTCGGCCGGGGGCAGTGGCTCAAGCCTGTAATCCCAGCACTTTGGGAGGCCAAGAAGGGC
>NW_012123487.1:3953678-3956306 GCF_000951035.1 Colobus angolensis palliatus
AAAGAAAGAAAATAATAGTATCTACCTCATAAGGTCCTTATGGGGATTAAGTGAGATAATTTTCCAAAGCAGAAACCTAAGATGCACCCACTAACGTGAGTAGCAGTGGCAGTCAGAGCAGCCGTCATTGTCATCTTACAGATCAGCCCTCGCCCAGCCCTGTGCCAACAATGAAGCTCCCGCTTGTTCTCGAAGTTCCAGAGTTTGGAGGAGATGATGGAAGGGAGGAGGCAGGAAGGAAAAATCAACCCCAATGATAAGCCCGAAGAAAGAGTCCTTTTCTTCTCTGCAGGCCACCTCCCACCCCCATCCCCAGACCCAGCTATGCCTCTCATAGCTTCTGGCGAGGAGTCTGCAGAGAGCAGTGGCAGGGGGCCCACAGGCCATGTGGACTCCCACAGGGGCTGCTGGAGTGATGGAGAGGCTAACCTCATAGGTGACAGACAGGGAGCCTATGGGACAGCAGGGGACCACACACTCAATGGAAAGACAGGAAAAGAAATGTTCTACAGTTATGTGAAAGGGGAGAAATGGGAAAGCGTTGGCTAAAACAGTGTGGAAAGTAGAATTGTCAGATAAAATGCAGGACACCCAATTAAATCCGAATTTCAGATAAGGAATAATTTGTAATACAAGTATGTCCCAAATAGTGCATAGGATATATATTTTTTTTAATTGTTGGTTATCTAAATATCAAACTTAACTGGACATCCTGTATTTGTATTTGCTAAATCTAGCAACCTTAGCAAGAAGTACCACTACAGCAGGCTGAAGAGGGTCCTCTGGGGGCAGGAAGAGGGGAGCTGGACTCAGCCTGGCAGAGGAGGGGAGGCGGCAAGGTCAGACCAAGTGTGCAGAGGAGTTGACGGTGAACCCGATGCGTAAGCTGTGAAAGATGACAGAGGCTGCTCAGCCAGAAAAGGAAAGAGAGAGCTCTATAGATCTCATGTACGAAGGCCCAGATTCTGAAATAGCTGGGGGTTTTTGGAGAACCACTGGCATCCAGTGTGGCTGGAGCAGAGGGCATGAAGCAGAGAGGGCCGAGGCAGGACACCTAGCAGGTCCTCTCGGAAAGGGTCTGGGCAAGGTGACTCTGGTTCAGGATATGTTTGTGTAGAACATTTTTCGCATCACCATGTGCTGGACTTTCTTCCTGAGGCTACAGTAGTGAACAGACAGACAAGATCTGCTCTTATGGTGCCACTTATTCTAGCAGGAAGTGAGGGCATTCCAGACAATAAACTAGCAAACAAGACCATGACAGAAAGAGACCACCAGAACTGACCACCACTCCCATGCCTATCTGGTTAATTCTAATTCACCTTTAGGTTCTTTCTGGATATTGTGTCATTGAGGAAGCCTTTCCTAAACCCCTTAGCTAGGGTTAGGTGCCCCTTTTGGTTTTCCCAGCACCTCCTGGACTTCTGCCGGCACAGCACTCAGTACCCTTGTTGAAATGGGGTGTTTACTTCTCTATGCCATACACTAGATCCCAATACACAGGTGCCCCTTATAATTATGAAGCTTTACCAAACTCAGAATGCAAAGTGCTAGAACAGGGGACCCAAGGATGCTCAAAGTCTCCTATGGTAATTTCCTTAGGAGATTCCTCCTAAGGAAACCCCTCCTCCTAGGTCTCAGATTATTTCAAGGGAACATTGACTGAGAGCAGAAGAATATGCTGCAGAATACCTTTAGTTGTTCTTTCTAGATCTACAAGAATTGACGTTCCAGGAGAACCTGAATGGCTTGATATTATTGTTAGTGTGTTTTTCTGTGTGAGATAGTATGAAATCATGCTGTTTCGTTCTTGGTGTGGTCATGATGGTAAGGGCAGAGGGCACAATGGGGTGAGTGACTGGAATAACCAACTTCAGGTTTAGTGGGTGATGTCTAATTTATGTATAGATGTGTGTTCAGTGTGCAGGTGCATATGTCAAGATAGACATCTAGACATGTTGGTATGCTGCAGGCAAGCTGCCCTCCTGTTAGAGCACCTGGGATGTACAGATTTGGAAAAGGCCCCCCCCGCCATGCAAGCAACTGTCAAGAATGATGGATACTGAAACCTCAGGGAAGAGGAATGCAAAAACAAGAGGCTTGAGCTTTGGGAACCTGTTGGAACTTAGTTCCATTCTCTCCATCCTTGACTATCAATGACCAGTGATTGGTGGTTCTTTCTAGTTTGCCTAGAGGACATTGGAGCCTAGAAACCAGAGAAGTGATTGGAGAGGTGATAAGAAGAGCTATTTGAGGGAGAGGAGCACGGTGGAGGAGGGTGATCATGGGACAAGGAGGCAATGGTGCAGAGACCCAAAAGGGAACACCAGGAGGTGATTTTGCATATTGGAAAGAAAACTGGGATAGTTTTCCTTTAAAACTATTGTTTTGGATAGGAAATCCTGTTCTCTAGCTGTAATACTGAGTATCTTTCTCCTAATTTTCAAAGCTCAAGAGCCTTTTCATGGCCTTCCCAAATTTCCCTGCCCAATTTATCTTTCCTTTCACTTCCCATTCCTTTGTTTCCCACGTCACATCTAAAGGAGACTGGAAAATAAGCAGTCAAAATGTTAAAGTCAACAGGCACTATTTCACCAAGTTTTAAAATAGCAGCAGTCGGCCGGGCAC
>NW_012123487.1:3956631-3992543 GCF_000951035.1 Colobus angolensis palliatus
GGAAGGAAGGAAGGAAGGAAGGAAGGAAGGAAGGAAGGAAGGAAGGAAGGAAGGGAGGGAGGGAAGGAGGGAGGGAGGGAGGGAGGGAAAGAAGGAAAGGAAGAGAAAGAAAATAGCAGCAGTCCTTTTCATGTGTATGGTAATTACCAGATTGGAAAGCATTTCCATGTATGCAATCCCATCTGATTGTCAATCAGCCCTCTGAAATAAGAAAGGCAGTCATTATTTTTCTTGAAAGATAAGAAAACAGTAACGGAGAGGCCGAGTGCAGTGGCTCACGCCTGTAATCCCAGCACTTTGGGAGGCCGAGGAGGGTGGACCATGAGGTCAGGAGGTCGAGACCTTCCTGGCTAACACAGTGAAACCCTGTCTTTACTAAAAATACAAAAAATTAGCCGGGCATGGTGGCGGGTGCCTGTAGTCCCAGCTACCTGGGAGACTGAGGCAGGAGAATGGCATAAGCCCAAGAGGCGGAGCTTGCAGTGAGCTGAGATGGTACCACTGCGCTCCTGCCTGGGCCACAGAGCGAGACTTCGTCTCAAAAGAAAAAAAAAGAAAAGAAAAGAAAAGAAAACAGTAATGGAAAACTAAAGACAAGTGTTCAAGATTATGTGTCTGGAAAGGAGCAAAGTGGAGAGAGGTGAATCCCTTTCTTCTTAATGTAAATTCAGAGTTCTTTCCGTAACACCACATTGCCTGAAACCTATGCTCTTTACTGCTTACCAGAAGGGAGTGTGATTTACTCTGGACAAGAGGAAAGGAGTAGAAAATAACATCAAAGTTTCTTGGAATGGGAGCCCATTGCAAATGCTCCTCTGATAAGGAGATACTGCCTGATCCATCCATTCTGAAACTATGCGCAGAACCACTGATACAGGTAGCTGCCCCTCCTCCTTTACCATGTAGCCCTTGTAGGTTGGGTGGAGTGTGACCCACCCAACTCCAAAGACAGGCCCCGATTGGTCTAAACCAGTCAGATAATCCCTTTCAATTTACCATAAGAGTTGATCCAGGAATGAGCAATAATCCAAATTTAAGTGAAGCAGCCCATGGCATTCCCCTGGGAATCACAGTGATGGGTTCAAATTGGCCCAGTGGGAGCAAACCACAGGACCAGCCCCAACCTCATGGGCACGTGACCTTTGAGGTCAAGGCCCCATACTTACTGGGTCCCACAGTTGGTTTAATACTCGGTTTTGCCTTCTTGAAATTCTTAACCATTGTTGAACAAGGGGTCCCACATTTTCCTTTCACACTAAACCCACAAATTACGTAGACTGTCCTGCACAGGTCTTTGGTCTGTTGGCGGAGGGAGGATAAGAACAAGAAGCATGCAGCCATGGTTGTGACGGGCTGCCATCTTCAGCCATTGGGCAAGTCAGCCTGAGGATGCAGCCAACATTTAGAGGTGGACAGAGCTCAGAGAATCACAGTGAGCTGCAGTCCTGATGGAGCCCAACCTAAAGTAGCCACCACTCAGTCAGACTTCTCGATATTACTAACTAAACCATCCCCTTCCTGGTTTAAGCAAATTTCAGGGAAATTTTCTATTACTTGCAATTGAACACATCCTAACTGATACAATGACTAAGGATGACTGTCAGTGCAGTAACTTAGCATCACACCTCCAGGGCAGGATGCAGTGGCCTCAGCCACTTCCTCTACATATTCGCACTCGGTTCTCTCTCGCGCCATAAAACCTGTCCTGTCCACTCACTCCAGGCCCCAAAGGAGCCCCCATTCCTCCATATTCCCAAAACAATTCAACCAAATCAACAGACGTTTCTTGATCATTTGGCATAAGATGCATGCTAAAGACCAAGCTGGGTTGAGTCATTCATGTGCCTTATAGTGTGTGTATTTATACAAAAAGCATTAGAAGTGTAATATTTAGAGCTGGACATGATCTATCAGATCGAGTCCAACACCACGGCATTTTCCAGAAGGAAGAAAGCCCACAGAGAAAGTGGCTTGTTCTAGGGCACACAGTGAGTCAGAGGCTGAGCCAGGCCTGAGTCTCCACCCCTTACCCCCAGCTTTCTCCACCCCACTCTGCCTCTGGAACTGTTCAGGTATTTCTACACATAAGTTGAAAGATTGAGTTTAGTCCTACTAAAGTTGAAGAAGGTGTGGTAACTCTGCTAGTCATAAAGAGCTTGGTTCACAAAATCCCTTCTACCTTCTCCAAGAGTTAGACTCCACCATTTACAAATGTCAAAAATCTTCCCAATATCTGATCATAATAAAAATTGCTTCTTCTCCCTATTGCAATTTATTTATTTTTAATTTTATTTTATTTGAGACGGGGTCTCGCTCTGTTGCCCGTGCTGGAGTGTAGTGGCTCAATCTCAGCTCACTGCAGCCTCCGCTTTCTGGGTTCAAGCAATTCTCCTGCCTCAGCCTCCCAAGTAGCTGGGATTACAGGTGCGTGCCACTATGCCCGGCTGATTTTTTGTATTTTTAGTAGAGACAGGGTTTCACCGTGTTTGCCAAGGTAATCTCAATCTCCTGACCTCGTGATGTGCCCACTTCACCCTCCCAAAGTGCTAGGATTACAGGAGTGAGCCACCACGCCTGGCCCCTATTGCAATTTAATTATTCATCTTCTGGTATTAAATTATCTGGGTTCACTTCCTGAAATCTTGCACTTACTAACCCTGTGATCCTAGGCAAATTTTTCTGCATCTCTATGACTCAGTTTCCTTCCCTGTAAAATGAGATAATAGTTCCTACCTCAAAAGAGAAAAACAGGGATGAAATAAACTAATGAATATGAAGTACTTAGAGTAGGCCTTGCACATAGTAAGTGCTTAGTAAAAGTTAGCTATTATTACTATGATTATTATTATACTTTCCCTAGTGATATGGCACATGGCTGTCTTGCATTGACATTTAACCCTTAAGTTGATGTTTATCTTTTCATAGATATGCGCTTTATCCTCTCCCAAAGCTCCTTCAGGACAAAGGCCATGCCATAATTGATTTATTTCTCCTATAATACTTGACCCACCTCTTCCTCCTCTACTAGTTGGGATCCAAGAACTTCCTCCCCATAAGCTTTAGAAAAGCCTAGCTTTGCAAGATGGGGATCCAACCAATGAACTTTAAAAACTGGCCAGTTCAGAGAAGAGTCCATGGGCTCCTTGAAGTGGTAGAAATAAGTTACCTGTCCTTCATGCCAAGGTAGACAGGACCAAAATCAAGAGGGCTCCACTACAGCTGAAGAAATTTGAGTTAGGTATCAAGAAGAACTTCCTCATGGTATTGGGCTCTGATAAACTTTCAAAAAAAGGATCATGGTGTTTTCTTTTCTGGATATTTTTAGAAAAGGCAGAGACTGCTTTATTTCTAGCATGATTAGCATGAGGTCCTCCCACAGCAGACACGTAGACATCTAGTGTTCTTTTGCGGGCCTGGGATGAAGGCAGAATAAAAACACCAGAGCCTTGGGCCCCAAGTCCTGAAAGCCTCATATCCCAGCAGATCCCCTGGAGCATTCATCCTGGCCACAGAAGCTGGGGTGTCTCTGGGTTGGGACGGGAGAGAATAGTTTGGGGACAAGGAAGGCAGGGATGAGGTTGAGAGGAATGAATGACATCATCTCCCCACGGTATTCTGAGCTCCTTGGGAGAAAGGTGTGGTGTAAATAGCAGGTATTATTATTATGAATCAGAATTTCTTCTTTTTAAATCCCTTATACACCTTAATTCTCTTAACAATGGACCATTTCTACGAAAGAGAACAAAAGACTTGCAAGGTGGCTTTCCAAAAGAGTGGAGCATTTGGGATCCGTTCCACTAGGCTTCCCAGGCTTTTCTTCTCTCAGGGATCAAATGTCACCAAGTGACCAGACACCATTCTGTCTAAACAGGAAATTCTCTGTTCTCAACCCCAACCTTCCCTTCTCAACCCCTATTTTACTTACCCTTTGACCTGAACATAACATAAATATTTAATGTCATTTGTTACATGAAAATTATCTGTATTTATCCTGTTTATTTACTGGCAGTTCCTTAAAAATAAAACAAAAACTACAGGATTGGGTCAGACAACACCAGTTTGTCTGATTTTTCCACTGAAGTCGTCATTTCTGTATTTGATTTAAGTCACTGACTATTTGCTCCCCAAACACACCATAGATTTTTTTCCAGCCTTCTTGCTCTGGGCCTTGCTCCCTGCCATATCTCTTCTCTGCCTGGCAAAATCCTACTCACTTTTCAAAACCTATTTCAATACCCCCTCCTCTGCGGAGCCTTCCTTGAGAGACCCCTCTGCCCTCTGCAGGCTGGATCCACTGCTGTCCCCTCTGTGTTCCTGCAGTGCTTTGTGTGTCCCATATCATAGGTGTGGGAGGCGAGAAGGTGGAGGTACCCAAGCAGGACTCTGGAATCACACTGCTTGGTTTCAAACACAGGCTCTACAGATTCCTAGTTTTGAGACCCAAAGCAGGTGTCTTAGCTTTGGGCCAGGGATCCCATCTTAGTTTGTTTTTTTGGGGTTTTTTTTTTTTCTTTTTTTTCCCAAGATGGAGTCTTGCTCTGTTTCCCTGGGCCGGAGTACAGTGGTGCAACTTCTGCCTACCAAGATCAAGCGATTCTCCTGCCTCAACCTCCCGAGTAGTTGGGACTACAGGCGCCCACCACCACGCCCGGCTAATTTTTGTATTTTGCCTTGAGACGGGGTTTCACTGTATTGCCAGGGTGGTCTCAAACTCCTGATCTCAAGTGATCCACCTGCCTCAGCCTCCCAAAGTGCTGGGATTACAGGCATGAGCCACAGCACCTGACCCAACTTTGTTCGTTTCTGCTTGACAAACTTCTGACTCTTAGGAGATACTATGCAGTCCTCAGAGGATGGAAAATAAGGAAAAAAGGAAAGTAAGCAGAAGAATAAATAAAGATGGGGCTGGGAGAATGAGAAGGAAAGGGGAAGAAAAGAGGAACAAGTTTTTAAAGAGGGAAGAATCTATCATCTGGCAGTGGTTGAGATATCCAACATCTAACTCCTAAGTTAGTATCCTACACCCTAACCCAACAGCTACTCTGGGCTTCTAGTTTGGGGGCTGCAGCCAATCTGTCAGCTAGCTCTGCATTCCTGCACCCCAGCGAGGTCTTGGGCTGAGGCTTGCCTGCAGCGACAGGATGAGACGTGAGCAGGCAGGTTACAACAGTCCGTCCTGGCACCGTGTGCAAAGTCTGCCCGTAGGGCAGGACCTGGCTTTGGGACTATCCTGCCACCTCCCCTACTAAGCCAGATCTGCTTAGCCTTGAGCTGGAAGAAGCCTATAGCTGTAGAACTTGGGAAGCAACTTATCCTTTTAACAAACAAGCCAGACCATGCCACTCCCTTGTTCTCATGGCTCTCATGGTGTCCTCAGTCCCTTAGGAAACAATCCAAGGTCCTTACCATGGCCCCAGCTCCTGGCTACTTCTCTGCACTCTGTCCTCACCTGGTCTTCCTGCTGTTTCTCAAATACATCAAACAGGCTCCCTTCTAATGGCCTTGCGTTTTCAGTTCCTTTGCTGAGGATCCACTCCTCCAGATATACGTGTGGCCTGCTCCCTCCTTTCATTCAGTCTCTGCCCAAATGTCACCTCTTGGGAGACATCTTCTCTAAGGTGGGCCCACCACTCTCACCCCACTTACCTGCCGAGTTTACCTTCGTGACACTCATTTCATCTGACATTACATCCATTACCTATTGCTCACTGCTTTATTTGGTTTTTACCTGCCTCTGCTCTAAATGTACCCCATGACTGTAGAAGCTGAATCATTGAAGTACCTGTCACATAGTAGGTACTCAGGGAACAACTGTTGAGGACAGAATGAAGGAATCCATTCCCCTTATTCTTAGTGAGAATCTTGGGACCCAGAGTGGGAAGAACTTGTTCAATGTCACCTTTGCCAGTTTGTGTAGATCTAAGTTCACCCACATCCCCTGGCTCCCAGATGGAGGTTTTGGTGCCTGTTCACACAGACTGTGACCTGGGAAGGGCCGCCTACCCTCACCAGTCACCTACACAGACCCCAAGGTGGACTCTGCAAGGGGGTCTCAAGCACAGACAGCCCAGTGCATGAGGGCACCTTGCACCCAGGTCTCCTCCTGTGCTGTGCCTAAGTCTCTTCTCATCACTTACCCATTCTGAATCTGAATGAAAAGGTGCTTTTAGACACCAGATCAAGATGATCATGGGCTGGGGGTCACCAGTCCTAGACTAGGTCCACAGAGGATAGGACAAGAGCCCACTGGATTTAGCTGGAGTGGGGTTAGAGGGCAGAAGGCATCCATGACAACACAGGATAGCCAAGTCTGAAGTTGGTGTCCAAGACAGGGTGAAATATTTTGAGAGTCCTTCAGAGACAGGGGAAATCCACTGCTATACATTTATGTAACGTCCTCTTGGTCCTTCAGCATATATGTATTGAGTGACTACTACTACAGCATTCTGGTATGTGCAAGGTCAGGTGTGTGCAAGGTCAGATGTGTGACAGATGACTTGTGGGGCCTCTCACAAGCCCAAAGAGCCTGAACCTGTGTAACTTGGTCCTCAAAGAACCTCATTCTAGAACAGCTTGTTCATCAGTGAAGTGCCAGCCCTCAGGGACAGGAAGTGCCCAACAGAGGAAGTGACACAACCTCCCCACTCTGCTTCAGCAACAAGGGATAACAATGACACCCCCATAGCTGAGTCATGGACGCTGGGATACCTGGGCCCTCCATGGCTCATTTTGACCATCACCCTGCCCCTAAGAATAAGTAATACTTTCTTTCTCCCAGACAAGTATGGGTCATTCTTGGAGCTTCCTCAGCCTCATTAATTCCACAGCTTCCTTTTTTCGACTTTCAGTGACTAGTGGCCCTTTCCATCATAAAGTTCCTTCTGAAGTCTGCCTTTATACCTCCCTGCTACTTCTTTTAAAGTTCTTTCTTCAAGTTAGTTTCAGTTATTCATCCTAAACAACTCTCTTGACACCTGGACCTTTTTGCACTGCTAAACGTTGAAGAATACGTTTTAAAAATTAATCAATTGGTCCTCCACAAATATGTACTGGGTATCAATTATATGCAAGAATCTATGGTAGTTTTAGGGAGAGGAACAAAGAGAAGGCAGAAGGGAGAGCAGTGGATCTGGAGACAGAGATCTAGGTTGGAAATTCCAGCTCTGATACTTGTCTCCATGAGAGCAAATCCTCATTCTCATGCCAGGTTTATTATCTGTGAAAAAGGATGAGGAACTCTTGCTCTATCTATCTCATTGGGCTGCTGTGAGGCTCAATAAAAATTGTCAATAATCAGAGACTTTACAAATTGTAAAATTCCATAGAAGTGTAAGTGAAATGCAATGTAGTGCAGTGGAAAAATAACTGAACTTAAAACCACAGGTTGAACAGGGCCCAAGGACTGACTGTGTCATTTGCTTCCCTTGGGACTTTGGGAAAGTCATTTAACCTCAGTTTCCTTATCTATAAAAATCACTTTTGGTGAACATTGAGATGCTGCCTGCAGAAGCATCCATCATTAGCTGCTGGTACCTAGCAGATCTTCAGTCTGTATTTGTTCATTCATTGGCAACCGACCAAGGGAAAGCTGTGCTTACAAGTGGACAAAGAAGAGATGCAGCAGCAGAGAGCACCTTGGTCTGACCAGGCTTGAAGGGTCTGCCACGGAGCAATGAGAAATGCGACTGGAAGGACTGTGAAGGAGGCGCGGGGCAAGGGCAAATGCCAGACTAACGAGTTTTCACCTTAGAGAGTCATTCATGGGCATTAAGGAGCCATTGATGGTTTTAGAGCAAGGGAGTAACAAATGAAAAGTTCTCTGGGGAAAATGGCTCTGGAATGGGGAATGCTCTGGAATTCTCAGGTTCTCTATTCCAGGGCTGCAAAGCTGGAATGGAATGTGGGTTTCAGAGGCCTGACTAGCACCTCCTTTGACATAGCCAAACCAGAGCAAAACCTGTTCAGACTTATGGAACTTAGGCCTTGTATTAGTCTTCTATGAATGTGTAACAAATTGCTTCAAGAATTAGTGTCTAAAAAGAAAAATCAACACTTGTTATCTCACAGATTCCATGGGTCAGAAATTTGGGAGTGCCCTAGTTGGGTAGTTTGGACTCTGGGTCTTTCATGAAGTTACAGTTAAGATAGCAGCTGGGGCTGCAGTCACCTGAGGGTCTGACTAAGCTGGGATCCACTTTCCAAGGTGGTTCATTCACAATTGGCCCATGGTTGCTGGCTGTTGGCAGGAGGCTTCAGTGACTCACCATGTGAACCTCTCCACAGGGCTGTTAGAGAGTCCTTATGGCACGGCATCTAGACCCCAGGGCAAGTGCCCAAGAGAACAAGGCAAAAGCTATAGTGTCTTTGTAACCCAGCCTCAGAAGACACACACCATCACTTTCCTGGTATCCCATTCATCACACTGACCAATCCTGATAGAGTGTGGGAAGGGTCTCCATAGGAGAGTGATCAGGGTCATCGGAGCCTGGCTACCGTGGTAGGGAAAGTGTCATGTTGAACGGAATGATCCTGGAATCAAATAGACCAGGGTTCAAATCTCAGGTCCTTGACTTACTCCTTGTATGACCTCAAGCAAGTTGCTTAAATGCTCAGTCTTTATAGAGCTTCTTCTCTATAAGGCAGGAACAAATGTAATGGTGCCAGCATCATGGAAAGGTTGTAAAAAGTCAGCAAGATGATGCCCACACACAGAGTGCCAGTCTAGTTCCAGCTACAGAGTCCATGCTCTTGTTTACTGGTATAACGGACAGGCAGGTTGAAAGAAGGCAATTCTAGATGCACAAACCATCCCTCTGGTCAATTGAAAAATGCCTCCCAAAGATCCCCATGCCCTAATCCCAGAAACTGTGAATACATTACCTTATATGGCAAAAGGGACTGTGCAGAAGTAAACAAAGGATTTGGAGATGGGGAGATTGTCCCAGATTATCTGAACGGGCCCAGTGATATAATTACATAGGTCTTATGATAAGAGAGGCAGGCAGTGGATATAGAGAAAGGAAAGGGTGATGTGATGACAAACAGAGGCAGAGATTGGAGTGATGCAGCCATGAGCCAAGAAGCTAAGGTGTGCCAACAGCTAGAAACTGGAGGAGGCAAGGAATAGATTTTCCCCTGGAGCCTCCAGAAGAAACCAGCCCTGCAACACCCTGATTTTAGCCTCCTAAGGCTCATTTCTAACTTGTGACTTTGAGGACTATAAAAGAATAAATTTGTGCTGTTTTAATTCACTAACTTTGGAGTAACTTGGTACAGCAGCAAGAGGAAATTACTACAATCCTTCAAGGGTACCTAACTGACACCTGCAGTCTAGGGAGGAATACAAATGGGGAGAGAAAGTATGGCAGAGGAGGAGGGGTAGGTGCACATTACTGAACTGCCTCCAGGGAAATCCATCACCCTCCTGCAAGGCAGAGTGACAGCCCTAATTCTGAAGGCTCTGGAGCTACCTAAGTGAGAGGAATGGGTTCAGAACCCAAAGATGGATGAAGGTAGAAAGCAGAGGGTGACAGCTGTTTTGAAGTTGACTGGCCAGGCTTGTGGACTTAAAGTGCCTTTTTGCTTTGCAAGAAATAAAGCTGTGTTGGTCAGTTCCTGACGGTCTCAGTGGCCCTGCTCCAAGATGGGCATTCTACAAATGTCTTTTGCAGAATGAGACTAGGAAAAGCCATCTCCAGAAACCATGGGGAAGGGGAAAGAAGGAGGCTCTAGCGAGGAGGGTACTGTAGATGCCTGTAAAGAAAAAAGGCACAGAATTTAAAGGCAGAAAATTTTCTTTTGTCTCCAACTCTGCCACTTGCTGCTTAGGGACACCGGAAAGGTTCATTTCACCTCTCCAGGTCTCAGTTTCTTCATCTGTCAAATGAGATTGTTTCAAGGATTACATAGGGGAATGCATGTGGTATAGTCTACAGAACAGACATACAGTAAGCAATTAATGTTAGCTATTATTTTGGTGACCAATTTCATTTAGAAAGCAACTGTTAAGTGTTTACTATACATAAGGCAGTGTAGATGCCAAGTGAGTAAGCACAGTCTCCCTGCAGGGAGAAGTACCTCATACCAGATGGATGACACCAAAGAATCCCTCTGCTCTCCTGTGACCTGTGCTGCTCACCTGGGGGCCACTGCACAGGAATGATGGCAAAAGGTGAGAACTCAGTTCTAGGCATAGCTGATTGGATAGGGACAGGAGAGGAGTGATCGCCCAGCCGGGAGCTGCACCAGCCACAGTGCCCTCTGTTGCATGCACAGCCACCTCCAGGCATCCTCGCCAGTGGACCCACTCTGGTTCAATGCAAAGGCAGCACCTCTGCCTCCAGGGGCCATATCAACTGTTTACAGATGGAAGTTCTCACTGGCACGGAATCTCAGTCCTTCCTGCTGCAGCAAACTCTGAATGGGACAAGAAGGCAGGAGGGCCCTGTTCACAAACAAAACCCATGTGGTCTCCCACTGTAGCGATAACAGAAGCTGATACCTATGCTCACCATGTACCAGGGGCTATGCTGAACAGCCTTCTTAAGGAGATATATTACCATTATACCCATTTGCCGGATGAGTAAACTGGGGGACAGAGAGAAATTGAGTAACTTGCTGCAGCTTACACAGACGGTAAGCAGAGACTCAGGTTTCAAATCTAGTCATCTGACTTTGAAGGCCCTGCCCCCTCACCACCAGGCCATGCAGGGACACTCTTCCTGGGACCCACGATATGAGGAAATTACCCTCATTGATGGCCATGGCTGCTCCCATGCTGAAAGGCAACAGGTGCTCACCTGGAAATTCTGGGATTTTAAGAGGCTTTCTGCCTGGAGAGATCCAGCCAGACTGCACTTGCCCCTGCAGGATCCTGGCCCTCCCCCTTCCTCCTTAAGGACCTTCCCTACGACAGCCCCCAAGCCCTTTTGGGAACTGGCTCCTGAGTCACTGTGGAAAGAAGCCTGCCTCGACCACCTCCTTCCCAGCATCTCCAGACCAGCCCTGTAGGAAAGGCTTCTTGGCTGAGGACACTAAAATGTCTCAAACCCCTCACAAGCCCCTTCCAGGCAGGGAATTAAAACAAAAAGACAGAGAGGGAGGAGGAGCCATCTGAGAACGGAGTCTTTGCCCCAAACGCCGTGCCAGCCTCACACATCCTGTGGACTGGAGCCCAACAAGTTGCAACTCACCCAGGGTTCTTCCCTCCAGCTGCGTCCACTAATTATAAGGGAAAAGTTGAAAGGAAGGTTTCAAATTTTTCATGATGGTGCAGTTTTCTCTTTTGCTCTTCTTTCTCTCTCCTCCAGTCTCCCTTCCCATTCCCTCTCCTTCTCTTCTCCTCTTCTGGATCCTGGCGACAGGCTCCCCCAGATAAGTACGGGAAAGGACCGTGTGCATTGGGCACAGAATGGTGTACTGGAAAATCCTTCCAGAGGTCATGGAACTGAATCTCTGCCTCCTTACACAAAACCATCGCTCACCCCTTAGCACCCTTGAGAAGGAGGTGAACAAATGACCTCTCCCTCTCATAACAGTCTTTAAAAGTTTACTTTAAAGTCTTTATGGTTTATTTCTCACTGTACCAAAAAACGAAAATGCATATCTATACATAAAGGTTCACAGAAGACTTTTCAGATCATCCGTTGTCCCAGAACACAAGATAACACACTATCAACATTTTAATGTACAGTAAATTCTTGACATTCCCAAGGATTATATCTCGAGATCTTCATGAATCCCCAAATTTAAGAAAATGGGAATATCAGAGACAACCCCGAGAGCCTTTACAAAGTGGTTCTTTTTTTTTTTTTTTTGAGACGGAGTCTCGCTCTGTCACCCAGGCTGGAGTGCAGTGGCCGGATCTCAGCTCACTGCAAGCTCCGCCTCCCGGGTTCACGCCATTCTCCTGCCTCAGCCTCCCAAGTAGTTGGGACTACAGGCGCCGCCACCTCGCCCGGCTAGTTTTTTGTATTTTTAGTAGAGACGGGGTTTCACCGTGTTAGCCAGGATGGTCTCAATCTCCTGACCTCGTGATCCGCTTGTCTCGGCCTCCCAAAGTGCTGGGATTACAGGCTTGAGCCACCGCACCCAGCCTACAAAGTGGTTCTTAACTCTAAGTCTCATCTATATCCGCAAAGGCTTAAGGAAGGTATGTCCTAGTTTAAAGCTGAGTTATGGATGAAGTGCCACCCACTTTACAGACGAGGAAACCGAGGCTAAAGAGATATATGGTTTTGTCTGCGACCCTGAGCTAAATGAGGGTTCAAGGTGTGGCAAAGAGGAGAAAAATGCCTTGGAAGGGTCAGCAGGGAACTGGCTGGTGCCTGCATTGCCCAATAAATTGGAGGGACAGGGAAAACAGCAGAAATCCTGCCCTCCCACGTGCACTAACACGTTGAGTCCTCCCATTTGACCAGACCCAGCTTTTCCAGGAGCTGGAGTTAGGCATATTGTCTGGGTCTAGAGAATGAGACACTGGTGGGTTGAACAGCCTGCCCTGGCCCAGGAGGCCCCTCACTCACTGTGGTGAAGTGTGGGCTTCCAGGCATTAGAGCTGGGACCCAAATGTCTCCCAAGAAGGTAGCCAAGAAGGCAAGCAGCAGATGCTTACCCTGGATGCCACAGGAACACTTGGTTCCAGAGGACACGTCCTACCAGGCAAACAGGAGAGCTTGCCAGAGCTGGAAACCTGGAACCAGCTTGCTTCCTCACCTCCGTCCCACACTTAACACTATTTAATATTGGTCAAGTCTTCTGACAAACTAGCATCAAACAGTGGTAAATCTGCCCTGAACAAAAAGATCCAGACATCCCAGCCTGGTGATGGCACTTACACTGCTATTCCAGGGCAACCAGAGTGCTCTGAGGAATCTGTTTTTTTTTTTTTTTTAAGATAGTCTCACTGTGTGGCCAGGCTGTAGTGCAGTGGCATGATCTCGGCTCACTGCAACCTCCACCTCCCAGGTTCAAGCGATTCTCCTGCCTCAGCCTCTCAAGTAGCTAGGATTGCAGGCGTGCAACACTATGCCCAGCTAATTTTTGTGTTTTTAGTAGAGACGTGGTTTCACCATGTTGGCCAGGATGATCTCGATCTCTTGACCTCATGATCCACCCACCTCAGCCTCCCAAAGTGCTGGGATTACAGGCATGAGCCACCGCTCCCGGCCTGTGCAATCTTTTGGAGTTTGTTGAAACCTGTGATGTCGGGGTGCCCACCCTCCCTCCTCCAGGATCCAGCCAGGGGCTAACAGCCCTCACCTGCCACTCCCTTTGCACAGCCCGAAGCCAGCTGTGTGGAGTCTGCCATTCCTAGACCGGCGGAGGACTGATTCAACTCCTGCCAAAGTTCCCTGAGTCCTAGCCCCAAGCTTTTTCTCGCCGCGCCCACAAAGCCCTTGCTGGATACCCCTCTCTCATACACTCACACCTCTCCAAGATTTGATTTATTTTTCACCACCACGCCTAAGCTCTTAGGGCTTCTGGCTTCATATTTTATCTCCTTGGTGGCTCGTCAGAGAGAAGAAAGAGGAGTGCAGGAGAGCGATCCGAAATAATGACAGAAAGAAAGGGGGAAGATCACATATGCCTCTAAGACTCCCAGCTAGCTCCTTCTTCCTAATGACCTAGTGGGGAAATTTAATTAAGAAGATCCATCAGTCAAGTTTCTGGAGGGCCTCTGGAATTCTCCAAGGATCTCCAAGGACTTGAGAAATGTTTCGAAATAGAAAATTAACAATTATGGAATCATTCAAAAAACAAAACAAAACAAACACTGAAATGACCTCTGGCCTAGATATTCCTATTTGCTTTGGTACCCCAAATGTCCTACACACAGATGTACATGCACACCAGCTCCACAAAAACCTGAAGATGCCAGGGACTGGGCCCACCCAAGAGGAGTTGCCAGAGTTAACAAATAAAAATATAGCACACTCAATTAAATTTGAATTATAGACAAATAATTTTTGTGGGCACCTGTAATCCCAGCTACTTGGGGGGCTGAAGCAGGAGAATCACTTGAACCTAGGAAGCAGAGGTTGCAGTGAGCCGAGATCGCGGCACTGCACTCCAGTCTGAGCAACAAGAGCAGAGCTCTATCTCAAATGATAATAATAATTTTTAAAATAAGTTTGTCTACTATGGAGTGGGAGACACTTTTACTGCAATTTATTTGCTGTTTATCTGAAATTGAAATTTAACTGGACTCTCTAGATTTTATCAGGCTTCCCTAACCCTAAGGCATCTGCTTCTAGGCTCTCCACAGAGGTACTCTCACCTAGGTCCACATAAACATTCTATCCATGAATGTGAACCTCGATCCATTGTGAATTCTCCTTATCTGCATGTAGTCATCTAAAAATTACCCAGGGCTGGGGAGCTAGGGAGTAGTGCTTTTTTTTCATGCCTCTTACCACCTCCCTGACCCCTGATCTCACTCAGGAATGCCATCCGTGACTCGAAATCTAGTCATCTGATTTTGGAGGCCCTGCCCCCTCACCAGGCCATGCAGAGACACTGTCCCTGGGACATCTGGTGTAAGGAAATTGCCCTCATTGATGGCCATGGCCCCTGCAATGTTGAAAGGAAGCAGGTGCCCGCCTGGAAATTCTGGGATTTTAAAAGGCTCCCTACCTGGAGAGATCCAACCAAACTGCACTTACCCTTGAGTACTAGGAGTACTCAAACTCACCAAATGTCAAAGACCTTTGGCATCCCGGAAGGTTCTTAGCTCACCCGTTCTAAATTCTCCCTCCACAGCAGTCCTGGGAGAGGAAGTTTGGGTTAACAAAAAGGCTAAAAGTATTGGCTCATGTAAAAAGTTTAATTTCCAGATGCTAGAGAAAATCAAAGAAGTGGCTTAGATTGCTTTTTCTGGTTTCTAAGGTAACATCACAGAGATGTCCAGGTCAGTGGGGGTGCTGTCTTGGCAGCTGTCTTGCTAAAGGGCCAGAGGAGTGCTTTGTGCCTGTTATGAATGGTCTCGACCCTGCACTCCATAGAGACAGACCACAGCCCTGGAGCCAGGGTCTCAGGACATCTCTAATTCTTTTCCTGGCACTCAGTCTGGAGAGCTGGGCATCCGCCAAGTGGGTGGGCTGTCTCTCCCAATAGAGAAGAGAAAAGATCTCCCAAGTATCTGGTAGGACTCCTTGAAACATCTCCCTTGGGGCTTTTCCCTTGGTCGGCATGTGAGAACAAGACTCCCTCATGTTTCTGACTCACTCTGAAATGAGTTCTGCCCAGAGCTCGGGTCTCTAGTTGGCAGTTTGGCAACGAGCCTGGGATAGTGGGGAAAGAAGGCATTCTTCCCAGGTTCCCAAAACTGACTTGCCTCAGAGACCCAAGCCCCCAGCCAGCCTTCTTCTAGGCTTCTATTTCCAGGTTGGGAGAATGGGTTCGCTGAGCCAGCCAGATATTGTGGGAAGGACCAAGAGATGACGTCTGTGAATGTATGGTGAATTCTCAAAAAAATAGGGCTGAGATCCAAAACATCAGGCATCTTGCAAAGGTAAGATATAGTTTAAAACTTTCAAAACAGATTTTATGTCTCCAGAATCTCTCCCTTGAGAAATTCAGAGTCTAATCTGTGGTCTCCTTGAACCCAATCAATTAAAAAAAAAAAAAAGAGAGCTACAAGACTTCCAAAGGGGGAGGGGGGGAAAGGAACAATGAGGCCAGGCACAGTGGCTCACACCTGCAATGCCAGCACTTTGGGAGGCCAAGGTGGGCGGATCACCTAAGGTCAGGAGTTCAAGACCAGCCTGGCCAACATGGCAAAACCCCGTCTCTACTAAAAATACAAAAATTAGCTGGGTGTGGTGGCAGGTGCCTGTAATCCCAGCTACTCAGGAGGCTGAAGCAGGAGAATCGCTTGAACCCAGGAGACCAAGTTTGTAGTGAACCGAAATTACACCATTGCACTCCAGCCTGGGAAACAAGAGCAAAACTCCATCTCAAAAAAAAAAGAAGAACAATGAGAAGAAGAATTCAAACTGCAGCAAGAGGAACATTGCTGGATGCTGCAGGAGTTTCCTAAGCGTGAAAGTTGTCTAGCATGAAAACTGATGGAAGAATGAACTGTCATGCAGCACCTTGCAGAATTGACATTCCATGAAGACACAGAATCCCCAACCCTTCAAGGTGAGAGAAGAAGAGGACTTCTGTGACAGCCAAGCAGCACTCAAAATCAGAAAATCCATGACAATGTTCTCATAAAGCCTCTTTGGGTTGCAAGGAACAGAAACCTTCTCCAACTAGTTCAAGAGAATAGAGCAGTGGTTGAAAAGGTAACAGGAAAGTCGTGGGATAATGGGGAAGATGTCATGGGTCCCTGGAACAGGAGAACCAAAAGCCTTTGTGATCCAGGGCCACTGTCTCTTGATTCCATCTTCCTCGCCTGCTACTATGTGTTCATCTTATCCTTGTTCCAATATTCCATCTTCCTAAGCCTTCTTACCTCCCACGACTGCCCCTAACTGATCCTTCCTCCTGTGTGCCTTTCATTCCCATTTATGAAAGAGAGAATCGAATTGTCCCAGACTCACCCATGGGTGGATCCTGATGGGATCAGGTGTCCTGCCTTGAGCAGTCACCGTGATGGGGCAGGAGAGGTTCAAAGCACTAAAGCTCACTCCCCATGAACAGAGGCAGGACAGACAATCATCATTATGCCTGGTAGAGAAGGAAATGGGAATACACTAAGAGGAGAAGCCAAGGCTATCTTAAAAAGAGGGAATACTCTTTGCTATCCACAGTGAATGTGAAGAGTTGGAACTTCAGGTGGAAAGCCCATTTACTTATTGAACAGTATGCTTAAGAATGTTATGTATATTATCCCGTTTCTCATTCCTACCAACCTTGCATTGTAGGTTAAATTATTTCCATTTTACAAGTAAGGAGCACCAAAGCTCAAAACGGAACACACCAGGGTCACTCAGCTAACTGAGGGAAGCATCGTGGTCCAACTCAGTTTTGCGTGACTCCCAGCCGGTATGTTTTCAGACAGAGTCAGACACTGAACAAGGATCTCCCTCTGAAAATTGAGTCAAATGAAATGTAGACAATTCAAGTCAAGCTACTCTCCAAATCACCCTACATGAGGAAGAATGGGATGGGAGAGGAAGGCCGAGGGAGGTAAATGGATTTTTCTTTCTGATAAATAGGAAGGATGCAGGGGTAGAAAGATGGAAGATGTGTGGCCTGAGGACTCTGCGGGTAAGGCACGGGGTGGCAAAGAAAAATGAAATCCAAGGCCATAGAAAAGTACATACTTTAAAGGAGTGGGGTTTTTCTTGTTGTCGTTCTTTGTTCCTGTACCAGAAGTGCCTATTAAAAAAATAAATAAATAAATATCTGCTGTTGCTCCAGCAACGAACAGAGCCAGAGCCCTGCAAGGCCTTTGCCAGGTCAAGAGCTTTGTCTATTCCCCCACCCCCAACATTTCTATTGTCAAGGAGGAAGAGCAGAGGCCGCCGAGACACACCACTCAGAAGACTCAGCAGAAACCCAAACCTTGCTTGAACTAGAAGGGAAGTTAAAGACAGGTATAGGGAGGTGGGTGGGGGGAGGGGGACACTACAGACTCTGCCCAGTGATACCCGAAGACAGTGACCGAGGCAGACACTGAAATCAAGCCCTGACGTGGATCTATATGGAAAGTAAAAGGACAGAGAACAGAGAAAAATGCTCAAAGCTAAAAGAGACACACACACATACACACTCCCAGAGACCCAGAAACAGACACACACACAAAGCGAGAAACATGGGCCAGAGAAAGAAAGGAGGGCCGCCTTGTTTATTCTCGTGAAAGACATCTGGATTTCTCGGTGAGGTCTCCGCTTGGGTCCTTCTCTCATTTTCCAGCTGGACTGGCTGGTGGAATGCTGGCTGCAGAGGTGCCGTGAGTCAGCACCAGATCCTAGCTTAGTCCCGCTGCCCCTCTGCTCTGCCTTGTGCCAGACCACACAGCCTTCCGCCCCTTCCTGCCAAGCATGGCTCAGCTCCTCGTCCAGGTAACACACTTCAAAGGCACTGGGGTGAGATGGGGCAGGCTGGGCCAGCCTCAGGATGGGAGCAGTTTCCAAAAGGCCCCAACCCAAACACTCCTCATCAATTTTCTAGAATGTCTTCCCTCCGCCACTCCCTGCCCCACTTCCCTGACACTTTGAATAACCCCTGGAAGTCAGAACTGGAGAACTCAGTTTTTCACTGGGGCTGTCAGCCTCTTCTGCACTTTGAGTCTGTGCAGTTTTAGTATTGTAGGGTTGACCAGATGTCAGTCAGTGTCGAAGCGCAGCCCTGTAATAACACAATTGGTATGTTCTTCCCTGAAGCTGGTCATGCTCTCTGGGAGAGTCAAAAAGACAAGGGGGTGTTTAAATGGCTAGGAAGCATAGGACATCTATCAAGGTGTGTGTACTATAGAGATGCCCCTGGGAGTGAGTCTTAATCCCCAGCCCCCAGGCTGGTTGCCTGCATCTCTCTGAAGATAATACCTGTATGCTGCTTTGTACTAACTATATGTGTCCAGTCTTCCATAGAAAACCATAAAGATCTCTGCAATCAGGAACATACTCAACTTTGTGTTCCTGGTAACACAAAACAAAGCACAGTGCCTGGTGCTGAAGTACTCTCATGAAACATCAGCTGACTTGGGTTCATTTGCTGGTGGTTTCTTCTGACTTTTTAAAAACACTACAGAACTTTAGAACCATGAAAACAACTTAATGTTTCTTCTTCTTGTAAGTCCTTTCTCTCTTGTCAATTAGGTTCATGCTTGAGATCCAGCACTAACCCAAGGACTCAGAGCTTAAGGATGATGGATGACCCTATGTCATCTTGGACATGTAACTTAGCCTCTATAACAATGCCCAGTAAAACTTTTTGCATTTATGGGAATATTCTATATGTGCACTGTCCAATACAGTAGCCACTAGGCACATGTGGCTATAGAGCTCTTGAAATATAGGTTGCAGTGAGCCAAGATCACGCTGCTGCACTCCAGCCTGGGTGACAAAGCAAGACTCCATCTTAAAAAAAACAAAATAATATAAAATGAAATGAAAAGTGATGGATCTGAACAGACATCTCTCCAAAGATAGACAAATGGCCAATTAGTACATAGAAAGATGCTTAACATCATTAGTCATCAGGCAAATCAAAATCACAATGGATACCACTTTATATACAGTAAGATGATTGTAATCAAAGAGTCAGATAATAATAAGTGTTGACAAGACTGTGGACAATTGGAACTCTCATACACTGTGCCCCAGAGAATGGAAAAAGATGAGCTACTTTGGAAAACAGTCGGTCATTTCCTCAAAAAGTTAAGCATAGAGTTACCATATGACCCAGCAATCTCAATTCCAGGTATATCACCCAAGAGAAATAAAAACATATGTTCACACAAAAAAACTTGTATACAAGTGTTCATAGAAGCATTATTCTTAATAGTCAAAAACTAGAAATGACTAAAATGTCCATCAACTGATAAATGAATACACAAACTATGGTATATTCATACACTGGAATATTATTCAGCCATAAAAAAGAATGAAGTACTGATACATGCTGCAACACAGTTGAACCTTGAAACCATTGTACGAACTGAAAGAAGCCAGACACAGAAGACCACATATTATATGATTCCATTTACATGAAATATCCAGAATAGGCAAATCTATAGACAGAAAGTAGATTAGTAGTTGCTTAGGGGTAGGGCATGTTGGGGAGATTATAGGGTAATAGCTAAATGGCTCAGGGTTTCTTTCAAGGTGGTAAAATATTTTTAAATTAATTGTGGTAATAGTTGCATAGCTCTATGAATATGCTAAAAATCATTGAATTATACACTTTAAATGGTTGAATTGTATGGTGTGTGAATAATTATATTTCAATAAAGCTGTTACTAAAAAGGTACCCCAGACTTCTCAACTAGCATTGATCCTGCTCACATTCCCCAGTGGGCTTTAACTGGGCCACACCTTTCTCTTCCTGTTGCTGTCGCATTGTATGGCTAAGAGAAACCAACCTGCTTATAGCCAATGCCTGTGGCAGAGCCCCATCCGTGTAAGTCTAGAAAGGAGATGGCAGCTTTACTCATGTTTCTTTGAGCCTGCTGGGAATTTGGAGTTGGGTTAGGAGTTGGGGGCACTGGCTACTACCCCAGGAGTTCAGGGGGAAATTCGCTCTAAAGTAGTTGGGGGCCTGCTCTGAATTGGGCCACCTGAGTCGACCTCCTCACTCCCAAGCTCACTGCAGTGCTGCCTGGGTGGTGGCAGGAGGTAGGGCAAGTAGTTCTTACTCTGGGGACAGGCACCACTCTGAGAATCTGAACCTTAGGCATAAATGGTCATCCTGGTAAAGAGTGAGGCTGAAAGCATAGAACTCCTAAGCATGCTTCACACCTCCCAGAAGCTGGTGGGAAAGGAGTGTGCTGAGACGTGTGAGATCACCATGCTCCCGCCAGCCACCTCTCTCTGAAATCTGGTTACAGAGATGGTTCGGCCAGCCCTGGGTCTGGGCAGCAACTTGCTCTGAGAGGATACTCTCAGTCACCTGAGTCAGCCTCCTCATCCTTGAGCTCACTGCAGTGCTGCACACGTGGTGGCAGGAGGTAGGGTAAGGCAGGGATGTGGGCTCCCTGCCTCCTGCTTCCAAACCACCTCTCTTCTTTCCCATCCTGCACGCCAGCCACAGAGCTGGCAGAGGGAGGGAGAAGGCACTGAGGAGCAAGTTTGATCTGATTTCCAGGCCTCTATCTGCCTTAACCGATTTCTGTAATGCTGGCGTCTGTGGTCAAGTTGAGCCACTACCAAGAAAACTCGAGAAATATAAATGCACACTTCTCTGGGACTCAGGATAAGCAACTTCTTGGCAATCTCAAGAGTCTGCCTTCCTACCCAGTTTATCCCAGCTGTTTCACACACTCATTTCTCTCCATAGGTTCCAGTCTCTTCTCACCTTGACATGATGACAAGCTCTTGACTTCCTTCACCATGATCAAATCAAACAGGTGCCTTTTATCCCTCCATCTTTCCTGGAATCACTTCTCTGCCTTCACGCCTGTACAGAAACCAAGCTCCTCCACCCACACCAAAAAGTATCTGTTCCAGCTCTCTTCCTATGTCTACTCCCTGCCTTCGCCTCTTGTTTCCCTTGTCACCAGCTTCTCCATTTCCCTCTCTATTTTGCAGAAAACCAGGGTTTTCCTAGGGCCATTATATCAGTCAGAGTTCTCCAGAGAAGCAAAACCAATAGGATAGATGAATGGTTGAATGATTGGTTGAATGGATGGGTGGATGATGGATGGATGGATGGATGATGGATGGATGGATGGATGAATGGATGGGTGGATGGATTGATGACTAATACATAGATACACAGATACATACAGAAATACATAGATATATAGCTAAAAGGAGATTTTTTTTTTTTTTTTGAGATGGAGTCTCACTCGTCACCAAGGCTGGAGTGCAGTGGTGTAAAAGGCTATTTTTTAAATTGGATTGGTTCATGCAATTATGGAGCCTAGGAAAGCCAGTAGTGTAATTCAGTTTGAGTCCAAAGGCCTAAGAACAAGCAGAACCTCTGGTGTAACTCCTAGTCCAAAGGCCTGAGAATTGGAGGGGATTGGGGGTGAGACTCAGGGGAACTTTGAACCAGGAGCTCTGATGTCCAAGGGCAGGAGAAAATGGATATCCCAGCTCAGGAAAAGACAGAGCCAGTTCGCCCAATCTTCCTTGCCTTTTTATTCTATTTGGGCCCTCAATGAATTGGCTGATGCCAGCCCATGTTGGTAAGGGTGAATCTACTTTACTCAGTTCACTGACTGAAATGCCAATCTGTTCCAGAAACATCCTCACAAACACACCCAGAAATAATGTTTTACCAGCCCTCTGGGTGTCCCTTAACCCAGTTAAGTTGACACATAAGTTAACCATCACAGTCATTGATCTAGCCACTACCTCTCTCTTCTCTCTTTTAAGAATGATCTCTTAGACTGGTTGGTCTGTACTGATGACTCCATGTGGTGGCTCTCATTGACTTCTACTCTTGGCAACCTACCACCCTTTCCCTTAATTCAGGCTTCAGTGGTGGTTCTTCACCATACGAAACCAACCATGGCTTCCCCAGGCAGGCAGGTTAGCATGGTTAAGTGTAGAGACTGCCAGCTCAAAGTTCCTGAGCTCATAGCCCAACTCTTCTACCTAGTAGCTGTGTGGTCTTGGGCTTGTTTAAGCCATTCAGTGCCTCCAGTTCCTCAGTTATAAAGTGAAGTTAATAAATGTGCTTTCCCTTATAAGTTTGTAGTGACGATTAAGTGAAATAATGCATGTCAGGTGACTCGCATGTAAGAAACCTTCTATGAAAGTTGGCTAATGGTGTTATTATGGTGATTTTCTTCTTTCCCTTAGAGCATTCCTAGTTCAAGAAGGCAGAGACTGATGCCTCAGTTGCTCATTTTATTTCCAGACTGTTCTTTCTCTGTTCCTCTTTTCCTCTCTAGCAATAACTCAGGCTCTTCTCCTAAGTTCAGACCAGGTGCTCTCTTCTGCACAGTGATTCTTCGTGGAAGGTCATGTTCATGTTGCCATGATTTTGTGGATGATCCCCAGATAGGTACCACCAGCCCCACTTGTTCCAGTCCTGTGGGCTCCCCTATGCTCAGGACGCTTCACCTGGATGTGCCCTCTCCACCTCCTTTTCTCCACCTCTTGCTTCACTGCTTCCTCTGCCCAGATCATCTGCCCCCCACCCCATCCTCTTGTATGTCCAGACTCTGGAACCTCACCTACATCCTTCACTGACCCACTTTCCCCAAACACTCACTTTTAGAGATCACCAAATTTTCTTCTCTAATAGAGAGAGGAATCATCCCCCTCCCTACTTACTAATCAGGAAATGCAGGTGAGTGTTCAGGGTATAAGAAGAAAGATGCCCCATAAACATAATACTGTGCCTGGACTGAAGGGCCATGTTTTCATTCTATTTTAAAATCCAGTCAATGGAAATGAGGGGAGTAGATGCAGCTGTGTATGTAGGGCAGGGTGGCCATGGAGTGATAGGAGAGCCATCTTTTGTGGCTGTTTGAAATTTTCTACAATGAAAAAGTTTGTGTTAATATAATCAAACAACCAGTGAAATTTTTGGGAAAAAAGAAGGTGGGGGAGGGTGAGCCAATGCTGTTTTCAGAGTCCCAAATGGTGACACTAGGCAAAAAGTGAATTGCAACTGTCCCCCTTAAACCCATGTCTCCCAGTCCCAGCCAGCTAGCATCCTTCCTGTTTCTTTCCAGGGCTGTGTGCATATGTAACCTCTATTTTATAGCCGTGAGAAATAGGTAGGTAGGTGGATAAATTCATATGTACACAGATGATGACAGTTAATCAGTAATGATTAGTGTGCCTTCAGTTTTCCGTCACTTCTGCTTTGGGGAAGTAGGGGATGCGGTCCAGAGACCACTGCAGAGAAGCTTAGCGTATGATCGTTTATCTCAGGATTTGTAGAACACAGAGCATTTTCTCCCTGTATTTCATATTCAGGGTTCTGCCTGAGTCCAAGATTTATACAACTCCCTATGTGTTTGTGGACCAGAAACCATCTGATGCAGGTGACCAAATCTTTGGGGCATTTACTGGTGGTGCCTCATTTAAACTTTGACTTTGAACCTCTGGGGCCAATATTGACCTCACTTGTTTATTCCCAGACTATTGAGTAGAATTAAGTCCCATTCATTCCAGACTCCCAGCCCTGGCCCACATCAACCCTTAGGAAATGCCCGAAGTGGACTTCAGCTCTCTCCAACACAGGCATCTCTCCCCACTCCCAATATCCCCCTACTCTCCCAGGCCCTTTCCCATCTGGTTGGGTTTCTAATGGGCTGCAGAGAGCAAGAGATTAGGGAGGATTTAACAATTATCAACAAAGAAAATTAAAATTTGTGGGGTTTTTTTGCCTTTAATATTTTAGCAATGTAAAAAAGATAACAAGGAAGAGAAGCTGGCTATTGAGTAATCAAAAGAAAAAATGGAAAGAGGAAAGGAGGAAAGAAATAGACTTCATTCATTTACTCAGAAATATTTGAGTGTCTACTATATGTCAGTTGCTCTTCTAGGCCCTGGGCAACACAGTGGTGAACACAGCCATCATATTGCCTGCTCTCAAAGCACTTTCTCTCCAGGCGTAATTAAGGCCTAGAGAAACCATGAGAAGAGAGATGCAGATCTGAAAATTTTGTCTATAAAAATATTCACAGAGGCCAGATGTGGTGGCTCACACCTGTAATCCCAGCACTTTGGGAGGCCAAGGCGGGTGGATCACCTGAAGTCAGGAGTTTGAGACCAGCCTGGCCAACATGGTGAAACCCTGTCTCTCCTAAAATACAAAAATTAGCTGGGTGTGGTGGCAGGTGCCTGTAATCCCAGCTACTCAGGAGGCTGAGGCAGGAGAATCGCTTTAACCCAGGAGACGGAGGTTGCAGTGAGCCAAGATGGTGCCATTGCACTCCAGCCTGTGTGACAAGAGCAAGACTATCTCAAAAAGATATATATAGAGAGAGAGAGTAATTTCAAAAGACATTGTGAATAATAATTACCACTTGAGTGTGTTATGGATTGAATTGTACCCCCAAAATTCATAAGTCTGAACCTCCAGTATCTCCAAATGTGTGCTTATTTGGAAATAGGATCCTTGCACATGTAATTAGTTAAGATGAGGTCATACTGGAGTAGAGTGGACCCTTAATCCAAAATGGCTGATGTCCTTCTCAAAAGGGAAAATTTGGACACAGATACACACACAGGGAGAACACCATATGAAGATGGAAGTTATGCTGCCACAAACTAAGGACCTACCAGAAGCTGAGAGAGAGGCCTGGAAGAGATCCTTCCAGAAGTGATGCCTTCAGAGGGAGCATGGCCCTGTTGATAGCTTGATCTTGGACGTCTAGCCTCTAGGACTGTGAGACAATAAGTTTTTTTTGTTTAAGCCATTCTGTTTGTAATACTTTGTTAAGGCAGCTTTAGCAAACTAGTATGCTTTGTAGTAGGTGCTAAGTGATTACATAGATGATCTTATTTAGTCCTCACAACACCCCATGGATAGGTACCCTCACTGACTTTACAGAAGAATAAATTGAACCGGAAGAAGTTATGCAACTTGGTCAAGGATGAGCTACTTTAATAAAAATAAAACAGTGATATTCAACATTTGGGCCTCAGAGAAACCCACCTTCCACATTCAATCTATGCCAATTGGGTAAATCCCATATCTCTGTCCACTCAGTCTTTTTGAGTTTGTGTTGTTGTTGTTGTTTTGTTTTTTGAGACAGAGTTTCGCTCTAGTGCAATGGCACGCTCCTGGCTCACCGCAATCTCCATCTCCCAGTTTCAAGTGATTCTCCTGCCTCAGCTTCCCAAGTAGCTGGGATTTCAGGCATGCACCACCACACCCAACTACTTTTTTGTATTTTTAGTAGAAACAGGGTTTCACCATGTCAGCCAGGCTGGTCTCGAACTCCTGACCTCAGATATTCCACCTGCCTCAGTCTCCCAAAGTGTTGGGATTACAGGCGTGGGCCACTGCTCCCAGCCTGGTCTTTCAATCCTTGCTTTAAGTAGATGTTCTCTTGGTTGACTTGTGGTTAAGATGCTTTCATTCTCTGCTTGGTAATTGAATTGGTGCATTAACCTGTTGTAAGTCTACACAAGGAGAAGGACCTATTAAGTCATGATGTTTATGCTGTAAACAGTATCTCCCCCTTCTTCATTCAGCAACAAATTGGTAGCCAACTCTCCTGGTCCCATGACATCTCTGTATGTAGCTTCCAATATACCCCCCATCACACATACACACACGAGCCGTAATACTGGAGACTGTTCATGTTGTTTATATTTAATGTGTGGTTTTACCCAAGATTTGTCATTTGGTTGTGTGTAGATTTTTTGTCCCAGCTGGTCAAGTGTGTCTGGCTTAGAAAGGAGCTCTCAGAGGATAAGTCCTGAGTCTATTTTAAACCCAATAATTGCCTAGTTAAACAGAGTGACTTCACAGTCTTGCCAGCAGACCAAGAGTTGGAACAGAATCTCTGCAGATCAGCTTCCTGGAGTTCTAGTCAGCTCAAGAGTCTATGAAACTGTGCACCCAGCTTTTGGTTCATGGTTGAGTGTCTGTGTTCCTTGTATCGATGAGGAGGTAACTAAAGAAGCAGGAGGGGTAAAGAAGCAGCCACTGAATACCATTTATGCTCTCCTTGAGTACAGAGCCATCTTGAATGAGAGTGAAAAAGACAGTGAAGGAGTACACCAGTATTTCTCAAACTGGAGTGATCTAGAGATATATTCTATGCCAGTTATTTTGCAATATATGTGTGTATGTGTCATTTTGCTAATAAGCTTGAAAATAAACACATTTTAGTTCATCTGGATGGCCACCTAATTCAGTTCTAGAAGACTTTTTTCATTTTCTAAGTCATAGAAGCCAAGTAACACCACTTTCAATGTCATTTGCTGATGGGCTGAAGAGCAGAAGCAGACATTTTCCTGAGATGATGTGTAGAAGCTGAGTGAAGGCTGGGTGACACGGTGCCATGTTACAAAAAGTGAGGGTTTGGCAGTACCATTGTGTTTTGTAAGTAATTTAAGGACTTTTCATGGGGAATCTTGATTATACTCAATTTTTGTATTTCAAGATGACTTTAAAACTAACCACTATGCAAGACATGACTCCACTGTTGTTTAAAAAACAAGAAAAGAGTAGTGGGAGGATTAAATCACCAGAAAAAATATCATATGTACATGCCAAGCTCAAAAAAACTTGCACTGTCACAGTTAAACCATAATCACAACATGAGTAGTGATTTATTTTCAGCAAAACATCAACCAAACACCAATCAACACACAAATTAATGTTGTCATTTGCGCTTTGTTGAGTTTGTAACTTTAGTTGGGTTTATTTACATATTAGTTGGATTTTACAGTAAGGTTAGCATACAGAGCATACACCTTAAAATGTTTGTACATATTTAAGTTAGATTACAATTGACATATTTTAAGTTCTACAATAGGGGCCTATTGGAATTCTTGTAAATGTTTATAAGTTACATTTGCAGTATACAGGGTTGACCAGACTAGTATTTAAAAGAACATAATAGAAACACATCAACACAGACATTACCAACAGTCAGGCAAAATGATGCAAAAATAAACTCAGGTGTTTAGGAAGATTTTAGAAGATGCTGGAATAATTCAGGGGTGGTAAATGTTTTTCTTTGTTTTTTTTTTTTTGTTGTTGTTTTTTTTTTTTTGAGACGGAGTCTCGCTCTGTCGCCCAGGCTGGAGTGCAGTGGCCGGATCTCAGCTCACTGCAAGCTCCGCCTCCCGGGTTTACGTCATTCTCCTGTCTCAGCCTCCCGAGTAGCTGGGACTACAGGCGCCCGCCACCTCGCCCGGCTAGTTTTTTGTATTTTTTTAGTAGAGACGGGGTTTCACTATGTTAGCCAGGATGGTCTCGATCTCCTGACCTTGTGATCCTCCCGTCTCGGCCTCCCAAAGTGCTGGGATTACAGGCTTGAGCCACCGCGCCCGGCCTTTTCTTTGTTTTTTAAGACAGGATCAAATTCTGTCACCCAAGATGGAGTGCAGTGGTGCAATCATGGCTCACTGCAGCCTTAACCTCCCTAGGCTCGGGTGATCCTCCCAGCCCAGCCTCCTGAGCAGTTGGGACTATAGACATAGGCTACCATGCCCAGTTAATTTTTGTATTTTTTGTAGAAACAGGGTTTTGCCATATTGCCCAGACTGGTGTTGAACTCATGGCCTCAAGTGATCTCCCCACCTCGGCCTCTCAAACTGCTAATAGGTGAGAGCCACCACACTCAGTGTTTTTCAATTAAAAATAACGTATTAAGTGCCTTCTGTGCTAGGAGCTATACTAGGGCTCATGACCAAAAGGTAAGGAGAGGAGGAAAACCAAGATGAAAAAAACCTGGGATGCTTCAAGCCTGTCAGTTTAGTAGGGAAGCTGGGACTACAGCAGGTAATATTGATCAAGCACTAACAAGATTTACAGGGACTGCCTCACTCAAGGCCCACAACAACGCTGTGGAGTAAACAATATATTCCCCACTATTTTACGAAGAAGACACAGAGGATCCCAGGGGCACCAGCAAAATGCACTTAGGAAATCACACATGACAGTCAGCAAAATCCTCCAAAGTAAATGCAGTTTCATCTAGGTCTTTAACGACTATTAGCAGCTCACCAGTTAGCAGTGAAGAAGAAAAGTGTGCCTGTCAGAATGAACAGTTTGTGCAAAGGTGTGGGGACATGGAAAAGCTTGATTTCTCTAAGGAAAGAAGGGTTTAGATTGACCCAGCCGGGAACACAGCCAGAGGCAGCTGCTTTAAATGTTTCAGGACTATTCCTTAGCCCCAGTAATGGATCAAATCATGTCACTGGACCCATGCTTTCCACACTAGTAGAAAAGCAGTGTTTCCTGATAGTTTAGGTACGAAGTTTAGCTCTTCCAACCAGGGCCATTGCATAGAGCTGTGCAGATTGTGTACTGCACAGCAAGGGCCCCAGTTAAGTGGTGCTATTCACAGAGCAAACATGGACACGTACATTCATCATGACAATTTCCTGGAAGAGGCAGCAGAGTTTCCTGTCCTCACAGAATCTGTATTTTATAACAATATTCTGATGGATAGAAGTAAAGTATCTTGAGGAAGGTCTTTTCCTAATTCACACAAATTTACCCTCTGCACTAATAGTGGTAAGCTAGCTCTTACCACTTCTCCCTCCCGAACTGTGTGAAATCTCAGCTGCTAACCATGCACTGCAATTTTACTTGGCCTTTTCACAGTTCATGTGAATCATATTAAACCTGCTTCAAGTAATTAACACTCTCGCTCTCCTCTTTTTCCATGTGATTCCATTTTTTCTACCTACCCTATCTCTCTCCCACCTAGATCTGGAACTACCAACACTGTCTCTAAGTCACAACAGATCACTTTTCCGTGTTAATCTCATTTTCCAAAATTGAAGCAACTTCTGAGCAGTCCATTGTAGGAACATGCCAGATCCCATGATCCAAGAAGACAGAAGGGCTCCAACCAGAAACAGTATTTATGGAGCCTGCCCTGCTCTGCCCTATCTGTCTGGAACTGCTCCAGAAGCCTCCTAAACATCAATTCGTGCAGCTATTAACTTATATGCAGCTCACATCAGGATATAAATCACTCTGCGTCACAGCTGGCTCCAGCTCCTTTAACAGCCAGCCTCAGGGTCAATTTAGACTCTAGTTAAATTGCCACCACTGCAAGCACCACTACAAAATTAACTCTAAAGTAGCACGTGGTTTCACCCTCAAAAATCACTGTAATTCTGCTTTATGAGAAACTACACATAAAACCTAGAAAAATATTGTGCAGAAAGGATACAGAGCTATTTCAGGATAGTGGCTACTTCTGTCCAGGGAAGAAGATGCAGGGATGGCATGCATGGGAGGTGAGCTGTGACCTGTCCCACTCTACTTCTAACAAAATCTTTGGCTAGGCGCAGTGGCTCACAGCTGTAATCCCAGTACTTTGGGAGGCCAAGGTGGGTGAATCACAAAGTTAGGATTTCAAGACCAGCCTGGCCAACATGGTGAAACCCTGTCTCTACTAAAACTACAAAAATTAGCCAGGCACAGTGGTGCACACCTGTAGTCCCAACTACTAGGGAGGTTGAGGCAGGAGAATCACTTGAACCTGGGAGGCGGAGGTAGCAGTGAACCAAGATCATGCCACTGCACTCCAGCCTGGGAGACAGAGCAAGACTCCATCTCAAAAACAACAACAACAAAAACAAAAAATCTTCAACAACAATGGCAAAAAGTGAACATGTGTTAAATAAGCATAGAGAGTAGAGGGCACATGCTCTATTATCTTCTGTTCTTTGAATGTTTGAAATATGCCATAATTACCTTTTTTTAAACAGGGGGAGTTTTTATGAATTGTGGCTGAAGATCACTTCTGATTATTCCTCAGAGAAGGTTTAGGACATACACCCTTTGATGAACCCAAAGTCATCAAGTTCCTACCCTGGCCATACCTTTTCTCCAAAGAAAAGTAATCACGAACATAGCATCCAGTGGGACACAGAGGGTTTTGCACCTGAGGCTGGCCTGGTGCTGTTGGGGCAACAGTGCAGTGCCGATGCTGGGGTGGCCTGTAAGTGGACCCACAGGGTGTCCGTACATGTCCCTCCATCCATGCTTTTTCTTTCCCCGCTCCCCCATCCCCATTGTTAAACACTTCTACCAGTATCTGCTTCTTTCCCTTCATGAAAGGAGGCGTGTTTCTAATGATGTATCTATCCTGCCACCTAGCCTTCAGCAATATCACTACAACGAAGCTGCCTCATGCTGCTCTTTTATACAGACCTGTCTTGCTGAACCTTCCAGATCTAGGCAAGGACCTGAACAACGGGTTACTTTCTTTATTGAACATCACTGTGCCTTAGTTTGAGACCAGCACAACATGGCCAAAGCTTTAGTATTCTTGATGTATATTGGCCTCTTGGAGAGACTGAAGTCAATGTCATGAGGTCTTTAAAAATTGAATAAATTATACAAATAAGCCTGAGAGTGGTGGGAGTGACGCAGAAAAGAGAACGAAGACAAGATCCTTAGCTAACGTTTTTCCATTCTGACCAGCATAATCCATAATACTTTGTGTCCTACTAAAAAGTCTAGCTTTCCCAAACTGTGTTATCAGGCATCATCCTTGAAAAGCACTTAGAAACTCACAGAAAATGACTACAGGTAAGGAATCCGAAGCTTTATAAAATAAAAACGCTATCCATACTTTGAAAAGTTATCCAGATAAAAGAGCATGAATCCTTCACTCGGTCGCATTTCTTGAAAGTTGGTTTTGATAAGCAGTTAACCTTTTAAAGGAAAGAGGAGGGGTGATCTCCGGGGAAACAGGACACAAGTGGTTGATATTTAAATACTACTTCCCCGAAAAAGATACAGTTAACAGGTATAGAAGCTAGTCTATGCCAGAGTTGGGAAGCCCATGAGAGCAAAAGCAAGCTGGCAGCAAAGGGGGTCTTTAGGAAGGGAACATTTGTATATGGCAGGAATTAATGATCCCCTCCCAATTAACCTGGTTGATGCAAACTATTTTTTTTTCCTAGAAGCAATTTTCTAAAGGTGATTTTGAACAGATCTAGACCTCCAGAATGAAGGGGAGGGGAAAATGGAATCAAGTAAGGCTCATAGGCATCCTCCATAATCCCGTATCCCACAGTAACAACACCAACACCTTCCCACTCCACTGTAATATGTTAATTATGGACTCAGAAGCAAAACCCATCTGGCCAGTCCTCCATCTTTGGATGAAATTACTACAGACAATCCCAGGCTACTGAGAGAGAATTCTTCTCTCATGCCCTCTGGGGAAGCCTATCCCAGGGTCTCTTGGACAACAGCTCCAGTCTCTGAATCCCTCATAACATAAGCCCATTTCTAAGTGGAGATAAAGAATGGCTGCTTAGCACACCAACATGGCACATGTACAACAAACCTGCATGTTGTGCACATGTACCCTGGAACTTAAAGTATAATAATAAATAAAAAAGGCTGTTTAACATTTATAGTCTCACAGAGTAACCTCTCTCCATGGCCCCTGTACTGCTCTGCCCCAGGGTCCAGCTTCCACCACATTCTCCTCCTCCCTTCTCTCTACCCTTTTTATCTTTTCTGTGAATGATCCCCACTCCTTTTACCTGTCTTCGCATATTGTATTATCCAGCCATTGGAAGTCAGCTACACAAAAAGAGGTGTCACTAGAGGCCGTCTCTCTCAGAATACAGGGTGGCTGGAATGAGGCAACTCGTGTTTCTTTGGAAGGGGTACCACAATTTCCCCCAATCATCTTAAAAGCTACCAGTGTGCCTGGGGCAGGCTGAGCTGCTAAGGGTGTGCAGAAAGAAATAGGAGCAGGCAAGAGAACGTACTGCACACATTCTGCTGCCACTCTTGTAGTCTGAACTTGACACAAATGAGAAAATAACATATGATCTCCCTCACTTGTAAAATATTTCCATCAAAGTTTTGAATATTGATTTATTCGTACACCTTACCAAGCCCCCAGACAGAGAAAAGAAGAAATTAAGATGAGCCTTGCTGCTATTTTTTGTTTTAATTATTACACACAATTCTCCCTCTCCCAGCCACCATCTAAATCCCCTTTGACAATACAGGCAAAGACATAACTTTAAACGTTAGCCTTGTTTTAAAATGTGCCTTTCGGCAAATAGATAAGTGAGAAGAGAGATCAGGATCTGGGGGTGTTAACGGCATAAAGTGAGATGCTCCTGAACTGAACAAGCAAGAAAAAATATTTTCTTAAAAGCAGTCCTCCAGAAAGAATTCTTATCATAGATAAGGGTGCAGTCTAGTGGCAAACTTCAAGAAATGCAGCCCCTTCTCCAAAGGAGAGTTAAAATCCTTCTCAAGGGAGGAAGCACAGTGTGAAAGGTGTAACAGCCCACCCCAAGTCCACCCAGCAGGCGCAGTGACAATGGTCATTTCTCTCTGACCTGTCTATGAGGTTCATGGCCCACTCGTGTCAATTTCAAAAAAAAAGCGAAAACCACCACGTTCGTTTTTTCGAGGCCTTAGTTTTCTTTCATTTTATTAAAGAAAGAGGTCTAGTGGAACGATTCGGTTCCTAGTCAGGACCTCTTCCCAGCAGGTCCTGTGGCCTTGTCAGCTCATATTCCTGGGATGTGCCTACAAGCACCAACTAACCTATCACAAGGTCTCCTCTCGCTACTCTGCCACCCACTCCCTCCAGGGATGTGGCCCTGCCCAATAGAAATACCTCTGCAAAATGACAGAGAGGGAAGTGTCACTCCAATCCACCTTTCTTCCCTCTAAGAACCCCACACACAAGGACACTTTAGGCCACCATGTAAGGTTTTCAGACTTAGCATTTCCTGCAAAGTGTCCATCTCTGCAACTCACTGCTCTTAAAATGTATGAACGTCCATTCTTGCAGGTACACAACACACACACACGCACACACAGAGAGAGAGAGAGAGAGAGAGAGAGAGAGAGAGAACCTCCCTGGCCAACGTAGCTGAAGGAAAGTGGTCACCTCTTCATCATGAGTACAGAAACCCCCTGATTAAATCCTCTTCTCCAGGCCTTTAGTGGAGAAATTCAGTTTTTCTTCTTTTTTTAAAAAAAATTTTAGCTCACCAGCCATCACTGGCCATCCTACAGTACCTGTCCCCCAGCACACACATGGACACACACACCCCACATGGAAACAGACACCAGCATACAGTCAATTGCAGAAGCTTAGGAAGATTTCTTGGGCATGGTATATCCGGTTGGCTAATAAGAAAATACGTCTCCCTTCAGCCTGTGCCTTGACTAGCCAAGTTACTCTCCTCATTGTGTTCACCCTGCTCCGAAGAACTCTGTCTTCCACTGGCCCCTCCACCTCCTCCCCACACTCGGTAGCCCCAGCCTGTCCCCCTCGCCCCTTTCTTACATTCCGGGGGGAGGAGGGCGCTGTTCAGGGGAGAGGAGAGCGCTGTTCAGGGAGCGAAGGGGAGCCCCCTTGTGTCTAGAAGGCCTCTCCCCACCCCCACCCCGTGTGAGTTTGTACTGCAAAGCTCCTTGGCATCCTTGCCTGAGTTGGGTGTTGGGAAGCTCAAATTGCAGCTACAAACTGGCTGGCAGCCAGGGGCCGGCTATTTAAAAGCGCCTGCTCGCCCGGAGCCTGTAGTCTCTTTGGAAACTTCTGCAGGGGAAAAGAGCTAGGAAGGAGCTGCAAAGCAGTGTGGGCTTTTTCCCTTTTTTGCTCCTTTTCATTACCCCATTACCCCTCCTCCGTTTTCACCCTTCTCCGGACTTCGCGTAGAACCTGCGAATTTCGAAGAGGAGGTGGCAAAGTGGGAGAAAAGAAGTGTTAGGGTTTGGGTTTTTTTTGTTTTGGGTTTTGTTTTTTGTTTTTTGGGGTTTTTTTATGTCTTGATTTCAACGTTTTCTCCCACCCTCTCGGCTGCAGCCAAAGCCTCTTACCTGTTCCGCGCCGCCGCGCACCGCCGGCAGCTGAGGGTTAGAAAGGAGCGGGGTGTGTTTTAGATTTTAAGCAAAAATTTTAAAGATAAATCCATTTTTCTCCCCCAACCCCAACGCCACCTCCACTGCCTCCGAGGTCATTATTTCGGTGGTTGCTTGGGGGTGAACAATTTTGTGGCTATTTTCCCCCTATAATTCTGACCCGCTCCGGCCTCCGCTCACTGCGTGCACCTGGCGCTGCCCTGCTTCCTCAACCTGTTGCAAGGCTTTAATTCTTGCAGCTGGGACCTGCTCGCGGGCACCCCAGTCCTCCATCTCTCTCTACATTTTTGCAAGTGTCTGGGGGAGGGCACCTGCTCTACCTGCTAGAAATTTTAAAACAAAAACAAAAACAAAAAAATCTCCGGGCGCCCTCTTGGCCCCTTTATCCCTGCACTCTCGCTCTCCTGCCCCACCCCGAGGTAAAGGGGGCGACTAAGAGAAGATGATGTTGCTCACCGCGGTCCTCCTGCTGCTGGCCGCCTATGCGGGGCCGGCCCAGAGCCTGGGCTCCTTCGTGCACTGCGAGCCCTGCGACGAGAAAGCCCTCTCCATGTGCCCCCCCAGCCCCCTGGGCTGCGAGCTGGTCAAGGAGCCGGGCTGCGGCTGCTGCATGACCTGCGCCCTGGCCGAGGGGCAGTCGTGCGGCGTCTACACCGAGCGCTGCGCCCAGGGGCTGCGCTGCCTCCCCCGGCAGGACGAGGAGAAGCCGCTGCACGCCCTGCTGCACGGCCGCGGGGTTTGCCTCAACGAAAAGAGCTACCGCGAGCAAGTCAAGATCGGTGAGCGCGCTCAGTGTGCCAGTCAGTTACGCGGCGCACGGGCGGGGGACACGGGACCGGCTGGGCCCGCGCGCTTTGCGCAGCAAGTGGCTTTGAGCTGGGGTGCAGCTCGGGAGTAGTCGGGGAGGGTCCTTGCACCTCGGAATTGGAGCCCTGGAGGATCCTGCTACCCTGGGGAACTGTCTAGCCAAGTCTATCCCAGCTTTCGCTCTTTCTCCTTCCTCCTTCCTCCTACCCACACCTTGCCCGCCCCCTCCCCCCCCCCCTCCCCCTACTCTGTCCGAATACTGATTCTGAGTTCCCATTCGGTCACAAGGTCCAAATCCCCTGGTACCCTATCTCCAGTCTGAAAGAGTGTATGTTACATTATCAACTCCCTCCTCCACCCACCTCGCGCCCTGCATACGTTTTTTTCTGGACTTGGAAAAAAATCTCTTTTGTTAAAATATTATTTTAACTGCGGCCTGGAGAGAGAGGCGTTACCCATCTTCTGAGCTAATTCCACCTTTGTCCCTTTTGGCCCCTCCACCCCCGTGCCTCCAGGCGTTTCTATCCCTCCACCCCTACACACATACACCACAAGCACCCCACATTCTTGGTAACTAACGCCTTTGGGGTGGAAGCCGTGAAGCCCCTCCCATGCGCATAACCATTGCTTTTGATTGAAGATGATTGCCTGTGGTAGATGGTAAAACATACTTAACTGCAAAATGACTTTTATTTTATCCCAGGAAAGGAAAAAATGCTTTAGGAGCGCGGGGGTGCGGGGTGGGGATGGGGAAGAGTAGGAAGGAAGGGTTTGGTATTCTGTGCCTGGTGTTCGTTTCTGAATCTAATTCCTTTTTCCCCCTCTCCAATTCAGATTTTACGTAGGATGAAAGGTGGACATAGGGCTGGGAGGCAAAAGGGGATGTGAGATTCAGACCTTTCAACTTCCTCGCCTATGCGGATTCCCGGCACCACCAACATCTCCACCCCCGCCCCGCAATTCCTCCCTCC
>NW_012123487.1:3993668-4048916 GCF_000951035.1 Colobus angolensis palliatus
CACACACACACACACACACACACACACACTTCAGTCCCAAGCAAGATCCCCTGTAGAATTCCCTGCCGCCCCTTGCCCAACCCCCACCTTCTGAGTGCCTTTGGGCCAACCCGAAGCAGCCCCTTCTACCCGCCCCCTCCCCAGCACTCCTCTCCGACTCCACCCCGCCGAAGGCAGGTGCCCGGCAGGCTGCTGTTGCGGGTTGGCGGCGCTCCACCGCGGCTGGTGCCGACATCTTCGTCCCGAACAGATGGGTTGGGAGTGGGCGCTCCTGGAAAGGGCGTTTTAGCCAGACAACCATTGGGCGGGTCCCCAAAAAGTTGGAGATGGTGTACAGACCGTTCTTAAGAAGAGAGAAATGGACAGAGAGAGGGAGAGTGCCCTTTGGTCCTTTAGCCAAAATTCCTGCTTCCCAATCCACCTCCCTCGTCTCCCCCCGGCCCGCCCCGCCAAAATCTGAGCTTGCAGATATGGATTCGCCCCCTCCCTCCCGCAGTTGCAGCATACACAGACACACACACACACGACATATTATATCTATATAATGCGTATTATATATTGTATATATGGTATATACTATATTATATATATTTATATGTAACCAAACATATGTAGAACCCAAAAAAGGTGCATTTCTGGAATCAGAAATGGGGAGCAGAGGAAAGTGAGGTGGCAGGCAGCCAAAGCCTCTGGGAAGGAGAGGAGAGGGTGTTTTGCTAGGCGGTTGCTGAGCAACTGTAGAGGGAGTGGGCCCGAGAGCCGGGTGCTGAGAGCGAGCCTGGCTCTGCATTTCATTCCGACCAGTTCAGGAGCAGAGATAGATATGGAAAAAAGAATGTGTGTGAGGCTGGAGGGAGATGAAAGACGGGAGTTATTTGTTGGGCAAAGCTCAGTAAATAGCGGTGAGTGGAGGGAGTCAAGGAAATGCTGGGTTTCTTTCCGGCATTTTTGGTGGGGAATGAGGTTTGATGAGCTGGTCCCCAGCATAGATACTGGGGTTCAGGTAGGTCTCCTCTGTGCTGGTGAGACATTCAGTTTGAGGTGGAGGGAACCGTGGGTTCTGGGTTTCTGTTCTGTCATTAAGAAATGAGACACCGTGGGACAAAAAATAGACTTCTGGAAAAGAAAGCAAAAGCATTACCTAAATAAAAATGAATTCAGCCTTTGCTACTTTGAGGGGTTTGGCCTCCATCACCCTGGCTTCAACTCCAAGCTTGGTCTAAAATGCCATGTTGAAGTCAAGTTCCAGAGTTAGGTTTATTGGCCAAATTTATGTCTGGGTTGAGCAAGATCATGGAAAACTGAAGGAGCCAAATTCCTTTCCCACCCGCACCCCCTCCCTCTGAAACAAGTCTTTGAGAGGATGGCCGTACCCTGAGCCAACCAAAACGGGAGTCGGGAAGACGACATGGGGCTTTAACTGGACTTTTCTTGCCACCTCCGCCCACCACCACCCCTTTCTGCTGTGTCAGCTCAGACTGGAAGAACAAGCAGAGTTAGCCCTAGTGAGAGCTCGTTTTCTTTCCATTTCTCTTTTTCCCCCTTCTCGCCCCTCCCTCCTACTCTTTCCTCCGCCCTTCTCTATCCACCCCCCAACCCCCACCCCAACTCTAAGGCATCCCCTGAGGGCTTGAGTTTTAAGTCAGAGCAGCTGTGAGTTAGTCTGGGGCTTGGTCTGGATTTGAGCAGGCAGGTGGGCCTGCAGCTGCAGAGGGAGGACCAGGCTGACCCGAGGAGCCAGAGGTCATCGTGAGGGTTACAGCAAAGGGCATGGGAGCAGGAATTCCCTGCAGAAGCCCTGGCCGCCTTAATGGAGCGAAGAAGCAGCCAGCGGGAAGGGGAGGTAATACTTGTGTAAAGTTTCTACTTTGTACCTAAGCAATGCGTATGAAACTTTTAAGATATTTAGTGTGTGGAAAACAAAAACTCTGGAGAAGAGATCACCACACTCCAGACCCACTACATCCAGAAACTGGAAGAAGATCTTAAAGAGCAGGTACCAACCAGGAGCCAGAGCAGAAGGAAAGAGGGCGGGAGAATGGCTGCGCTGAGTCAAGCAGGGGATTTGGAGGGGTTTGTTTAGTTTTACATTTGCTTTTTCTCTACAGTTGGTCCAAAAGCTGCAATTCCCAGACACCATCCTTAAATTGCAATCTGGACATGTTATTCAAAACAGTAAGACTGATTACACATTGATTACATATTTGCAAAAATAAATAATCAAATAAACAAGGAAGGCAGCGTAGGCTTCTACCCCCCACCCCCCGCAATACCAGCAAAACCTCCCTTTTATTTCCAGTTTCATTTATTTCTATAAATTCTGTTATGATGTCATTTCTCTCTCTTTTTTAAAAAAATATAAATCCAGAGGAGTGACTGAACATCTCTGGGAGGGGGAGAGGTTATATTCCCACCTTGGCCACTATGCTGTTGGTTTAGAGCACCTAGCCAGGTTGGTTAGTGCCTGGCCACTCAGCTTAGCTCAGTCCTAGTGTCTCTCCAGGAATTGTCTGGGTATTGGCCAAAGAATGTTAAAGCTGGAAGGAACCCACAGCCATCATCACAGTCAAGGCCCTCGTTTTAGGATGAGGATACTGAGGCCCTGAGTGGGGAGTCACTTGCCCAAGATGTGGCAGCAGGGTTAGAGGCAGAAAAGGGGCTGGGACTCAGCTCTTCCCCGCAGGGGCTCCAGCACTGCATTCAGCCATTCCTGGCTTTCTCACTAGTCACTGGGGCTCATGCCTGGGCCTGGGCTAACCTGCGGTGAGGCCTTTGGCATACACTGCCAGATGCTATCACCCCATGACATCATAACCCACAATCTGAAGGCGCTGTTTTAGGGGCAGTAGGAAAAGGAGTGAAGCAGCCCCAAAGCCCTCCGTAAAGGAGAGAGAGCCACACTCTCTTATTTTCACACTCACTTCTGTCCCTTTTTCTACACAGTCTTGCATACAAGCCTGGCTTAGGCTAGTGGTTTGTCAGGGAAAGAGGACCTGGAGGGTGTGAAGGACAGGTGTTCAGTCCAGCTTTCAGGTCCATGCACCAAACCTCATTTTCTACATTACAGGAAGCTCTCCTGATGTGGAGAGGCAGGCAGGCCCTGGCTGCCTCTGGGCTGTGCAGCGGCCTGTAGTCTTGAAGAACACGGTGCAGAAGTGGCCCGCTTCCAACAGCACAGTCCTCACGTGGTGCCAACAGAAAGCAGAGATTGAGGGAGGGTGTGGTTGGATGGGGTGAGTGCAGTAACTAGGGAATTTCTGCATCCAAAGGAGAGAAGGAAAACCATGCACTACCAAAGCTGATAAGGAAGAGAGCATGAGGGCCCCCTGGCTTTTATGGGCAGGTGCCTCTGAGATCTTTCAGCAGGAGAGGAGAGATGTGCTTCCAGAGGGCAGCTGGGGACTTCCGGTTGCTGCAGGAAGTGCTGAGAGCCTTTCTAATACATCCTGGAGGCTGTGGCAGCTCCTCCTCTGGGATGCTTAGGAAGGAGGCAAATAAGATAGGCTGTGGGCCCCCTTTTCTCTATGTATCTTTAGGGAAGGAGACTGAGTCCCCTTAACGCTGCATGAAAGAATGGGGTTAGGCAGAGGAAGGACTCCCAGGGGGAGCTCTCTAAGTGGAGACAGGTCCACAGAGCACCTTTGCCAAGTCCTTCTCACCTGGTGTTGGCCAACAGACCCCCAGAGACAAGGGCCAAGCCAACACTTTCTGGTAGACCTTCCTGCAGTCCAAGGAGCCTTAGATCTTGTGGTCTACAAGTAGGTGTCTGTCAACCAGGTGCCATAGCGACCAAATTTTTAGTTGATTGGAACTAGGGAGGTGAGAGGAAATGGAGCACTACAAAGGCAGAGACCTGTGCTGAGAGTGAATTAGCACACATCACCCTGAATAATCCTCAGAATATAATGGAGAAGGGGCCATTGCTATCCTTCCCATAACTCAGGTGAGAAAACTGAATTGGAGAGAGGAAGAAGAAAGTAAGGTCTTTGGGAGGCCGAGGCAGGTGGATCACGAGGTCAAGGAGATCGGGACCATCCTGGGTATGGTGCTGCGTGCCTTTAGTCCCAGCTACTCGGGAGGCTGAGGCAGGAGAATCGTTTGAACCTGGGAGGAGAGGGTTGCAGTGAGCCGAGATCGTGCCACTGCACTCCAGCATGGCGACAGAGTGAGACTCCATCTCAAAAAAAAAAAAGGTCAAAGTAAATCTGTACCAAGGTTTGTTTATTTATTTATTTTTAGAAACAACATCTCACTATCACCCAGGCTGGAGTGCAGTGGCACAATCATGGCTCACTGCAGCCTCCAACTCCTGGGTTCAAGCCATCCTCCCTTCTCAGACTCCCCATTGCTAGGACTATAGGTGCACACTGCCACGCCCGGCTAATATTTTATTTTATGTAGAGATGGGGTCTTGCTGTGTTGCCAAAGCTGCACCAAGATTTACTGAGCTATTGTCAACAGCTTCATCTTCCTCCCAGAAAGGGCAACTGAAGGTTTAGGGTGGCACAGTTTGCTGTAGCTATTTAATAGAGGAGCTGCGATTTGAACCGAGGTAGTCTGGTTCCTGATTCTGAACAGTTATCCACTATACTACATGGTGTCTGTATTCTCTGGTAAGGATAGAGATATTATATTCCCAGCTTGGCCAGCTTTGCTGTTGGTTTAGAGTACCTAACCATGCTAGTTCTCTTGGCCTAAAATGGGGTAGGGGGGCTCAGTTGAGTACACCTATAGCCCTCATCATCCAGTCAGTAGGACTCTAAATCTGCTCACCTTTCCTCCAGGGTCTTCCTCCTGGCTTTCCTCCATTCTTACAACTGCTTTTTAGGATGATAGCTTTAGGGGTTTGTTTTTTTCTTGGAAGGTTAGTGCTCATTTCCTCCTCAGCCCATAATTCAGGTTAAAAAGAACCCAGAACATGCACGTCTGTTTCTGATGATAGAGTAAAAACAAAAACAAACAAAAAAAAAGCAAACAAACAAACAAAAAAACAGTGTCTTCTGAGAGACACTGGCACCAGGCAGATGCTGGTCAGAGATGGGATGGGTAGGAAAAGCGATGATGTTGCTGCTTACCTGGAAGCCTCCACAGCACCTTCCCCGCCGCCCCCCCCGCCCATCACCCCTGTGGCCTTTCTCCTTCTGCAAATGCACACACACAAATGCAGAAGAGCCATTTGACATCCAAAGCTGGGAAACAGACTTCAAGAGACTGAGACAACTCTTACATTTTTTAAAACAGTGAGCAGCCAATCCCTCATGCTTCCACCAGCCTTGTGTTGTAGGGATGAGCTGGTGGCTGCAAATTGGCTAGGGACCTAGGGTTGGCAAGGGAGGAGGGGGACTAGAGAACATTCTAGACTGGGCCTCAGTATTTTCATCCATACCCAGGCACAGGCCAGTGCCATCAGGCCAGCACTGACCAGTAGGACTTTCTGCAATGATGGAAGCGTTGTAGGTCTGCAGTGCCCATATGTGGCCACGAAGTCCTTGAAATATGGCTAGAGTGACTGAGGAGCTGAATTTTTCCTTTTATTTAATATTTCTTAATTTAAATAGCCACACTGGCTACTGACTACTATATTTTATATATATATGGAGTTTGTTTTGTTTTGTTTTGTTTTGAGACAGAGTCTCACTCTATTGCCCAGGCTGGAGCGTAGTGGCACGATCTTGGCTTACTGCAACCTCTGCCTCCCAGGTTCAAGTGATTCTCCTGCCTCAGCCTCCCGAGTAGCAGGATTACAGGCACACACCACCACGCCCAGCTAATTTTTGTATTTTTAGTAGAGACATGGTTTCACCATGTTGGCCAGGCTGGTCTCGAACTCCTGACCTCGTGATGTACTCGCCTCAGCCTCCCAAAGTACTGTGATTACAGGCGTGAGCCACCATGCCCAGCCTAAGTAGTACATTAATATATAGCAGCCTTAGGCCAAAGAGAAGCCCAGTGAATCCAGGAGCACTCCTGCTGTTTCCCACACTCTTAAAGCTCATCTGTCTGCCTCCCTGTCCCCTGCGGCAGGGTTATCCTGCTTCAGGGCAGGGGCATGGATGAGATGACCTCCCAAGAAATGCACTGGGCTCTAAGCCCCAGCTTATATTACAGAAATACTTCCAGACCTACTTCTCTTTGCCTCTTGGGCAGATTTACACATCTCTCCATTTAAAGGTTATTTATTGAATACTACATGCTGGTGAGACAAAGAGAAATGACAAAGCTCTGCCCTTAAGAAGTTGGCTATTTAAATTCCACAGAGGGGACTAGAATAAAACCCAGAAGAAATTCAGATCCCTTTTTCATTCTTTGTAGAGAGATTCTAGGCATCCTCATCTTATCTTCTGTCTAGAAAAGGAGATGGGAGAATCTTCCCCAGGTCTGGGTGGCCTGGCAAGGCCCGACACTCTTCCTGGACTATGAATTTCAAGGATGCCTCTGTTTCTTCGATTTTTGTAAGCTAAGGCACAATATCTGGGTCACCTAGTTTTCTCTTACAATTGATTATTAGGTCAAGCAAGATAGAGTGATAAACTAACACCAGCCCAGGAGCAGGCGGTTAATGGCACCGGGGTGTGACTAAGAGGTCCGGGTTTAGATTTTAGACAGGCAGGTCTCCACCTGGATCCATCCATTGCTATGACTAGCAAGCAAGGTGGAGTCAGAACCCTTCAGAAGACCATGTGCCTGCCTCTGCTGAAAGAGAACAGCCGTGGCAAAAGGGCAGGTTTGGAGAAAGTGGTTGAGCTTGGGCACGGTACATGCATTGTGCAATTGTGCAGACTGTAGTATTTCTCACCCTAAGACGCCTCTGGGTCTGTAGCAGCTGGACTTGCACCATGGCACTCTCTGTGTTTGCCAGGACATAGAGAATGGTGCAGTCCTTAAGCACGTGTTCATGTTACCGTGGGGAGAGGCCGATGTACCGTGTGTGCCTCTGTGGATGCTGCTGCACTGGGGTGAATGGGGAATGCCTTACAAATGAAAGAGGAACTGAGTTGGCCACCTAAGAGTGGCAGGGGCCAGAGGCATTGGAGAGCCAGTGGGAAGGACTGGAGGTATTATATAGAAGCCAGAGATTTAGATCCCACCCCAAAGGTAAATACTGTATCCAGATAATATTATCATCATCCCCTCCCTTAGTCATTGAATAGGATTATGAAGGTAAAGGTCCAGCCTCCATAGCTCCCAGCAGGAGAAATGGATGCTGAGCATTCCACATTTCCCATGCTCTGCAAAACCCTCTCAGAACAGCATCTCATGGGCGGGGAAGCCTGGAATATGTCTCTCTTCCTTCCTGGATCATTTTCCAGTTGCAGGTTACAGAAACAGCAGAATGCCATGCAGAAAGAAACCCTGTTTCCCCTCTCCCTCACCTGCCTTCACTCTCCCACACATGGTTCTCTCCAGGCCTCGCTTGTTTGTCTCCCTGACTCTTTAAATATATGCTGCAGACACACAAATGAAGGAAGGGATTCGAGTGATTATTACAGAAGTAGGAGAGGGAGGCACCCAAATTCCAGATTTTTTTTCTTCTTCGAGACAGGGTCTCACTGTGTCACCCAGGCTAGAGTGCAGTGGAGCTATCAAAGTGGAGCAATCATGGCTCACCTCAGCCTCAACATCCAACCTCCCGGGCTCAAGCAATCCTCTGGTCTCAGCTTCCTGAGTTTCTCAGACTACAAGCACACGCCTCTAGGCCCAGCTAATTTTGGGGGTTTTTTGGGGTTTTTTTGTGTTTTTTTTTTTTGTTTTTTGTTAGAGACAGGGTTTTACCATGTTGCCTGGACTGGTCTCGAACTCCTGGGCTCAGGCAATCCACTCACTTTGGCCTTCCAAAGTGCTGGGATTAGAGATGAGCCACCGCGCTTAATTCCAAATTCCAGATTTTAAAAACGCTTCCGGTCCCTAGAAGTGAGCCCATGCTATGTGGGTGTCAGTCTCTCACGCCCTCTGCTGGCCACATGGAGATATTGACCTGTTTGTCAAACAGGTTCCAGTGCTGACTGTTGAGGTTTTTTTGCTGTTCACGTGCAGAACAATCTTCACCAGGAAGTCCTCCTGGGTATCCTGCCTAGATCCCTTCTGCAACCTCAGTTCATTTTCTCTTGATGAAATAGCTCAAGAGTAGCCAGTCTACTTGTTCCTTCTTGTTTTATCTAAAACTTAAACCCTTCCAAAATTGAAAGCCTATTTATGACTCAGCCACAGAGCAGCTGAGTCGGGCTAGCTGCTTCTGGCACGCAGCTCCGGTCTTACTTTCCAGCCCTTTAATCTCCGTGGCTCTGCCCTGGCTCCCCTCCAAGTTTCCGCTGTCTCTCTGGAGCCTACAGGTGACCACAAGACCCTGATTAGTATCTTCGACCCTGGACTCTGCTGCTGCCTAAGGAATAGGTCCCACGGGGTTAAGTGGCACCAGAAACCGGGAGGCACATCAAAATGTTAAGCCTGCTCTTCAGAAGCAGCCAAAAAGCTTGCAAGCTGGGGAAGGTGTGCCCTCAGGAGACTCGCCTTGGGGAGGCTGGGAAAAGGAGAGAGTTTGCAAAAGCGTTTTTAGTTCCTTAAATGAAGAGAGATACCAGAATCTACATGTTGTATGCCAGTATCATGGTTGCTTGGCCCTGGGGCAGTACTTGAACACTTTCAAAGAAAAGAGTGAGAGAGGTGAAAATAAATTTACCCCAACATTTGTCAAACCATTGTCAACACCCCCATCCCCCTCCCAGAAAGGGTGATTCAAGGGTAAGGACAGCCCACAGCAGTTAGAAAAAGTCCCAAAATGTGAAGGGTCTTGAGAAGAGCTGTTGAGGGAAGGCTGTGGGCCACCATGCTTCTGTGTCCACCAAGGCCAAAGAGAGAGAGTAAGCTGCAATGACAGCTGGAGAAGGGCACCCTCTGACCAAATGGACAGAGCCTCCCCCAACAGGTAGCCAGAGAAGGATGGAATGGCACCCCCCATTTCAGATGTCCTTAAGAACTAGAGAGATAGATGCTTATTTCTGCTTGGACACGGGGGGATTGGTTAAATGGCCTACGGAAAGGATTCCAGGAGCTGCTACACCAGCCACAGGAGAGGAGCCAGGTTCCCAGGCCCTCTCCCCTTGAAGAGGTGACAATGTGCTGGCTCTCTGGGCCGGGCTGGGGCAGCCCACTGAAGGAGATGCAGAGACTCGTGCATGCGCTGGTCAGCAGCCAGCCCACTCCCCCACCTGCCCTCACTTTATCCAGTTACAATCTTGTTTGGGGAAGGGGTCCGGGCTTCTCCAATCTGAACACCCGTGCCCCCAGGCTTTCAGTAGCCACCATTTCCTGCCTGCTCCTCCCCCCACAGTAGTCAACTACTTTTTGAGGATTAGAATGCTTGGTGATGCTGAGGTTGAGTGGTGCGGCTCCAGTCGCTTGATAAGACTGGCCCGAAAGCCCTTCTGTGCGATGGTTAGCACTCCCTCTCCTTACTCCCTCTTCTTTAAGATCTGAGCCTCCAGGCGAGATCTGTGTTACTAGATAAGGGAACCCCAGCCTTTCAATTTGTACAGAGTCCCCGAACCAGCCTTGCTTCTCCCTTCCTCCTGCCAATCTCACTTGCTCTACAACCAAGAAAAGTCAGTTTACCCCAGAACATGACCCTTTTAACTAATCCCTAAAATCCTGCCTTCCACCTACCAGGGATGTCACCCTATTGATGAGTCGTCACAGCAGGGTTTGATAGAGGAGAATCGGGGTACTGGGACATCAAGACATGACTGGGAAGAGGGGGTGAGAGGCCAGAAGGGGTGCCAGGAATCTCAGGTTGAATTTTGTTCAGGGAGAGCCCGCCCACCACCTTGTTATTTGTTTTCTCCAAGTCATGATCTTCCTCTCCAGTAATTACCTCCCTTCCTTTCCTGTGAATAAATACCCAAAGCAACTCACCACCAGGAATGCTGCAAACCCTTGGAGGCTTCTTTAGGGCAGGGACCTTCTCTGCCAAGGCCTTAAAGATCAAATACCTATTTCAAGAGACTTGACAAATCCTGAGCCAAGAGAGAAACAGATGCTTGGCTGCTTCCTGCCACCTGCCATCCTGACCAGGTTAGGCCAGGTGTTCAAATGCCTTTCCTAACTCACACCTGGAACTTGCCCAGGGCTGCAAGCTCAGAAGTCAGGTTCTATACCTGTCCAGAGGCATAAAACAGTGTCTTCTCAAAAAGTTTCTCTTTTCCCCACCCCCACTTCCTTGAATTCTACCCACTTCTTCTGTTCCCCATCCCAGATGTCTGGCGGTCACTCTTCCTGGGCATCCCAGCGATCATGGAGTGGGTGGAGAACAGAATTTTCTTTCATCTCATTTTGGTTATTTAATATCACTCAAAGCTCTATTTTCTCTTTCCAGTATTTGAAAAAAGAGGGAAGCAATGAAGACAGGGGCCCCCACCTCCACTCACCCCTGCACCTGGTCCCACTGTGGGGCATTGTGGCCACACCCCGCCTGCCTGGAAACAGCAATCTAAAGTTCCCCCATTCTGGTTCCTCTGAGGCTGGGTGAGGTCAAGGAGCTGAGAGGAGAAGGGGACCCAGGGATGGATGCCTATGAGATAAGAATTTAGGGGAAATCTGCGTACCAAGAAAAGGCCAGACAGGTAGAATTAAGGATCAACAAATATATGAACAAAGTCTTACTTCTCTAAAGGTCAAAAGTCAGCTAAGTATAGACTGTCACCAAGCCACTCCTATATATAACTGTCCTGGTCTCAGCCAGCTGTCAGCCTCTCTCAGTCCGGAGCTGAGTAACGTCCCAGCCTCCCAGGCCCCCGAGCACAGCACCAGTTCTGAGCCAGAGCGGGAGCGAGGCCTCTGACTTCTACTTGGCCCCATGCCAGTCCCCTCCGGGCCCACATTTCTGGCTCTCCCCTCCCCTCCCCTCCTCCTGCTGTGTATGAAGATCCTCACCACCCTGCTGCTCCAGACCCCAGGACCCCCTCCTCCCAGGTTCCCCAGGTCCAAAGAGACCTCGACATCCAGCAGCTCTGAAAGTACAAAGATCTCACTAACAAGACAGATTTGGCCCTTCTCGTCCACGCCCTGGCTGTGTCATCTTCCTCCGTGGACCCAGATTCCCGGGTTCCTACTTCTCAGCCCCACCTCCAGCCATGTCCCATCTACTTGGCCATCCCCCAGCAAGCAAACCGCTCACTACGACCTTCATCCTTGCAGGGGCCACTTTCCTTGCCCTTCCTCCTTCCTGCCCCCAGAAGGTCCACTCTGTCCTCACCCATCCGTCCGTCAGTCTCTCAGTTCTCCTCTGTGAAGTCTCTCTGCCTGCACTCTCTGCGTGACTCCAAGCATGCCAGAAACTTCCCACCACCTAAATGAGCATTCACTCTGCTTCCTGGTTCGTATCCCCCTGCTTTCAGGGTGTGCCCCAGGAGGGCAGAGACACATCTGCTTCAGCCTTTATTAGTCCCCTCACCCCAAACTGCCCAGCCCTGGGCTCTGGCCATGTGCACCTTGGCCCACAGGGGCTGACCCTCCGGTTCCTTCTCCTGCAGAGAGAGACTCCCGTGAGCACGAGGAGCCCACCACCTCTGAGATGGCCGAGGAGACCTACTCCCCCAAGATCTTCCGGCCCAAACACACCCGCATCTCCGAGCTGAAGGCTGAAGCAGTGAAGAAGGACCGCAGAAAGAAGCTGACCCAGTCCAAGTTTGTAGGGGGAGCCGAGAACACTGCCCACCCCCGGGTCATCTCTGCACCTGAGATGAGACAGGAGTCTGAGCAGGTACATCTCGGGGATTCCCTCATTCCCTCCCGGCTTTTGACCTTTTCCTGCATCTAAATGGACATTCATGGCAGCAGGAGGTGCTTAGGCTAGACCCGGCAGAGGACCTGCAGCAAACCATGGTGGCTCAGCTTAGGACGTGGGAGGAGAGTTTCCAGAGCACACACTTGTCAGGGCCAAGGGCTAGTGCTAGTAAGTGGGAATAGAGGCAGTGCTCATTTGAGGAGAGTGTGTGCCAGCCCAGCGGCCACACGCCAGGTACCTGGGCTCTGCAGCTGTGTCCAGTCCGAGGCAGAGACTGAGTATTCTCCTAGAGCATCTAGACACGGGCACCTCTGGACATGGTTACTCAGCAGAAGAGAAAAGCTGCAGGGGAGGGGGTGACCTGGAACACAAAAGAGAAAGTATGGCTCTGTACCTGGCCAAAGGCAGGCTTTGTGATCCCAGTGCACGTGACAGGTGACAGGGAGGAAAGAGCTTTGGCAGTAGATGATTAGCACCAAAGGTGGTGACTTTCCTCCCGAGGCCCTTCGGCCCCCACCCCTTGGGCCACTTGTCAGCGCAGCTGGGTGGTTTTCCTTTGGTCTCGCCATGCCTCTCACCCTCCTGTCCACACAGGGCCCCTGCCGCAGACACATGGAGGCTTCCCTGCAGGAGCTCAAAGCCAGCCCACGCATGGTGCCCCGTGCCGTGTACCTGCCCAATTGTGACCGCAAAGGATTCTACAAGAGAAAGCAGGTACGTCCCCTGCCCTGAGCTCCCAGGCTCAGATGGCTCCGAAAATGGCACCTGCCAGGAAATTCCACCTTGGGCAAGTGCCTAAGATTTCCACCGTTAACCGCTTACTGTTTCCCGCGCCTCAGATACCCATTCGTATACCACGATCATGACTTTCCACATTCCCTACTAGGCTGCAATCCATTCCCTCATTCCCACTTATGCCGTAATCCACTATGCTTTCCACAGGTCACCTTAGCTAGGTGAATTCATTGCAAGAGGAAATTCTGTAACACTATCGCACAGCACGGATCATTGGTGTACCGCACACTCAGGAGTTTAAGCCGTATTTTCTCTGTGTACCACCTGAAATCAGCTCACGTCCCTTCACAGCCAGGCTCCCCTTTGGGCAATGGTTCTCAGATTTCCAAGGGCATCCGATCCCTGGAGGGCATGGCTGAAGGCTGGGCCCCACCCCTGCAGTTTCTGATTGGTAGACCTGGGGTGGACTCTGGGGTGGACAGGTGACCGTGATGTTGCTTTAAGGGCACCAATAATCTAAATGTAAGAGCCAGGCCACACTGGGGCAAATTGTGGCTCTGCCACTTACTAGCTGTGTCCCCTTACTCATCATTTAATATCTCTGTGCCTCCAGACCCTTGTGTAAAATGGAGAATGAGGAGTAAGTGATTGATCTTTGTAAAGCACTTAGAACAGTACCTACTGCATACCAAATGTTGAGTGGTGGGTACAGGACAACACCACAAATGATGCCTCCTCCTGTTATTATTATTACCATTGTCATTATTATTGGATCATAACTCTCTTGAGAATCTGCAGAGTTTCAGGCTGGGGGAGACTCGAATGGGTAATATTTTTAAAGGGACTGTAAGCCAGGCACAGCGGCTCACGCCTGTGATCCCAGCTACTCCAGAGGCTGAGGCAGGAAGATCACTTGGGCTCAGGAGTTCTAGACCAGCCTGGGCAACATAACAAGATCCCATCTCTGAAAAAGAAGGAAAGAAAGGGATTGAAGGAGCTAGCCAAGGGTAGGCTGCCTAAATGCACATTTTTCCCTGGGTCTTTCCATGAAACAGGGACGCTAGAAACCCAAGGGTCGGGTCTGGCGCCCTCAACTCTCTGGAGATGAGAGTCTTGTCTTGGGGTAGAGAAGAGGCAGGACAGGGAGGAGCAGAGCCCCGGGGTGCGGCGTCCTCACAGCCTGTTGCTCTACTCACCCCAGTGCAAACCTTCCCGTGGCCGGAAGCGTGGCATCTGCTGGTGCGTGGACAAGTATGGAATGAAACTGCCAGGCATGGAGTACGTCGACGGGGACTTTCAGTGCCACACCTTCGACAGCAGCAACGTTGAGTGATGCGTCCCCCCAAACCCTTCCCTCACCCCCTCCCACCCCCAGCCCCGACTCCAGCCAGTGCCTCCCTCCACCCCAGGATGCCACTCATTTCATCTCATTTAAGGGAAAAATATATATCTATCTATTTGAGGAAACTGAGGACCTCGGAATCTCTAGCAAGGGCTCAACTTCGAAAATGGCAACAACAGAGATGCAAAAAGCTAAAAAGACACCCCCCCCTTTAAAATGGTTTTCTTTTTGAGGCAAGTTGGATGAACAGAGAAGGGAAGAGAGGAAGAATGAGAGGAAGAGAATGGAAGGAAGTGTTTGTGTAGAGGAGAGAGAAAGACAAATAGAGTTAGGAAAAGAAGGACAAGCAGGTGGGCGGGAAGGAAAGGCACCGAGACCAGGGAGGGGCCCAACTTTCACGTCCAGCCCTGGCCTAGGGTCGGGAGAGGTTGGCGCTAGAAGATGCAGCCCAGGATGTGGCATTCAATGACACTCTTGGGGTTTCCCAGTATGGATTGGTCAGGAGGAGAAAGGAAAAGGCAAACCACGCCAGGACCTCTCCCAGATCTGTCTCCTCCTCTAGCCAGCAGTATGGACACCTGGACCCCTGAACTTCCTCTCCTCTTACCTGGGCAGAGTGTTGTCTCTCCCCAGATTTATAAAAACAAAAATGCATTCCATTCCTCTGAAAGCAAAACAGCTTCATAATTGAGTGATATTAGATAGAGAGGTTTTCAGAAGCAGATCTATGAATATGAAATTCATGTGCATATTTCATTCCCCAGGCAGACTTTTTTAGAAATCAATACATGCCCCAAAATTGGAAAGACTTGTTCTTCCAGGGTGACTACAGTACATGCTGATACGTGCGGTTTCAGCCCTCATTTAATTCAATTTACAAGTAGTACAGCAGCCTCTGTGGGGGAGGATAGGCTGAAAAAAAAAGTGGGCTTGTATTAATCTACAAGACTCCATATAGTCATATATAGGCATATAAATCTATTTTTTCTTTGTTTTTTTCTTTCTTCTTTTCTTTCAAAAGTTTGCATTAACTTTTCAAAGTAGTTCCTATAGGGGCATTGAGGACTTCCTCATGCTGGGAAAACTGAGAAAACCCATATTCTCCTAATACAACCCGTAATAGCATTTTTGCCTGCCTCGAGGCAGAGTTTCCCGTGAGCAATAAACTCAGCTTTTTTGTGGGGCACAGTGCTGGACTTGACAGTGATTCCCCACGTATATTCTTCTGCACCCACCGAGCCAGGCAGAGGCCAGTCCTCCGTGGTGCAAACAGCATGCGCCTCAGTCCATCCCATTTTAGTCTTTAAACCCTCAGGAAATCACAGTCTCCGGACATCACACCACATGAGCCCAACAGGTCCATGACGGATCCACCAGTCCCACCCCAGCCTTTTCCTTTCATCTGAACAGAACGTGCATTTTTGGAAGCCTCCCTCACTCTCCACACTGGCAGAGCAGGAGGGAGACTGAAGTAAGAGATGGCAGAGGGAGATGGTGGCAAAAAGGTTTAGATGCAGGAGAACAGTAAGATTGACGGTTCTGGCCAGAGTAGATGTGGGGAGGAACAGAGGGCTGAAGGGACTGTTCCATTCTAGCTTTGGCACAAAGCAGCAGAAAGGGGAAAAAGCCGATAGAAACTTCTTTAGCTTCCCCACCCTGCATGTTTTCTGGGATTCGAGAGGAAAGAGAGGAAAATGGGGGAATGGGTTGCAAAATAGAAATGAACTTAATCCAGGCCACAGAGCCAGGGAAGGTGGGTAACTTTAGGAGGATGCTAGACTTTAGAAGCCAGATAGGAAGAATCAGTCGAAACTGGCCATGCTTTGGAAGGGACAAGACTATGCGCTCCGCTGCCCACCTTCAGCCTGCAAGGAGGAATGGAGGCCCACGAGTCTTTCCGGCTCTTCCTCCATTCTGGCCAGTCCCTGCGTCCTCCCTGGGGTGGAGGATGGAAGGAGGGCCAGAACAAGCAGGGAACGCATGATTCAGGGATGCTGTCACTCAGCAGCCATATTCTGAACCAAGAAAACTCCCATTCTCCAATGACTTCCTCAACCAGTGGGTGGCCTGGTGACTGTTCTTTAAGGCTGAAGATATCCAGGAAAGGGGGCTTGGACACTGGCCAAGGAGACCCCTTCGTGCTGCGGACACAGCTCTCTTCACTCTTTGCTCATGGCATGACACAGTGGAGACTGCCTCCAACAATGAATTTGGGGCTACGAAGAGGAATAGTGAAAAAGCAAATCTGTTTCAACTGATGGCAACCCTATAGCTGTAGAACTTGGGGGCTATCTCCTATGCCCCTGGACAGGACAGCTGACTGGGCACAGGAGAAGTGCTCAATCTTCATGAGACAAAGGGGCCCGATCGGGCCAGCAGCCACAAGGACTTGACCTGCCGAGTCAGCACGCCCCATCCCTCTGCACAGCTGTCCCCTAAACCCAACTCATGTTTCTGTGTGTCTTAGGCCAGTATCCCAAACCTCTTCCACGTCACTGTTCTTTCCACCCATTCTTCCTTTGCATCTTGAGCAGTTATCCAACTAGGATCTGCCAAGTGGATACTGGGGTGCCACTCCCCTAAGAAAAGACTGAGCCAGGAACTACAATCTCCCCCTACATTCCTCCTAGCCCGGACCTGAGAGGGGCTCTCTCTTCGCCCACTGTGTCTGGACTTTGGGCGGGCTTCTGCCCCTCGCATTGGCTTTTTGCTGCCAGCCATCAGGTGGGGGATTAGAGCCTGGTGTGAGTGTGCCAGACTCTTCCAGTTTCCGAAGTTCGTGCCTGGTAACCCAAACCTGTGAGTCTCTTCTGCATGCAGGGGATTCTCATGGGCAGCTGGTCACTCCCTAGAGAAGCTGGGCCTTCATGGACACATGGAACTAAGCCTCCCAAATGGGAGGTCTGGCTGGGCCCAGGGTGGGGAGACCCTGGGAAGGGAGGCACTGGAGGAAGACGGCACCTCTTCCCCCGTGGCAGGGTGCAAGGTAGGCAGGTTTGGAATGGTGTGGGCATGGCAATCTAAGCAGGGCTCTCTCTGACTCCAGGCTGGCCTTTGGCCAACTGCCTGCTCACCCGGAGACCTTGGACTCCGGGCTATCCATGGCTCTGGGTCTAAGTGCTGCCCACTCCCACACTCACACCCACAGAAGAGACCCACAGAAGGTCTCTTCCATCCCCTTTAGACTCGTGCCTCACTCCAGCAGTGGTGGAGATCCTCTGTCTTTCCCATGACTGCCAGGAGATAGGGAAGTCCAGCCAGGACTGACCCTCCTTCCTCCAGCCTGCCCCGACCCACCTGGCAAAGCAGGACACATGGGGAGGAAGCGACTGGAACCTTTCTCTGACAGCCAGGCCTAGACAGACAGGCCTGGGGACACTGGCCCCATATGGGGAGGAAAGCAGGTGCACGAGGTCCAGGGAGGCCCTTTTCTGATCATGGCTCTTCTCTCTCACCCCGTCTCCCCACCACCACCTCTGTGGCCTCCATGATACCCCCACAGGGCTGGCCTCCCCTAGAGGGTGGGCCTCAACCACCCTGCTCCCACCACCCAGCGGTTAGCGAGACAGGGCTGCCACGGCAACCGCCAAGCCCCCCTGAAGGTGGGACAGTACCCCGGACCCATCCACTCACCCCTGAGAGGGCTCCGGCCCAGGATGGGAACCTCAGAGAAGAGCTCTAAGGAGAAGAAACCCCATAGCGTCAGAGAGGACACGTCTGGCTCCCAAGAGAAAGGAGGCTCCGTTTTGCAAAGTGGAGGAGAGATGAGGGATGGGGGTTTCACCAACCAGCAACCTGGGCCTTGTACTGTCTGTGTTTTTAAAACCACTAAAGTGCAAGAATTATGTTGCACTGTTTCTCACTTTTTATTTTCTCTTAGGCTTTTGTTTCTATTTTAAAACATACTTTCTTGGTTTTCTAATGGAGTATATAGTTTAGTCATTTCACAGACTCTGGCCTCCTCTCCTGAAATCCTTTTGGATGGGGAAAGGGAAGGTGGGGGCGGTCCGAGGGGAAGGGGACCCCAGCCTCCCTGTGCCCGCTCACCCCACTCCACCGGTCCCCAGTCACCAGCCGGAGTCTCCTCTCCACTGCCACTGTCACACAGTAGCCCACATGGATAGCACAGTTGTCAGACAAGATTCCTTCAGATTCCGAGTTGCCTACCGGTTGTTTGTTGTTGTTGTTTTGTTTTGTTTTGTTTTTTGAAGACAGCAATAACCACAGTACATATTACTGTAGTTCTCTGTAGTTTTACATACATTCATACCATAACTCTGTTCTCTCCTCTCTTTTGGTTTCAACTTTAAAAACAAAAATAAATGATGATAATCTTTACTGGTGAAAAGGATGGAAAAATAAATCAACAAATACAACCAGTTTGTGAGAAAGAAAAAAAAAAGCAGAAAAAAAAACACGAAAAAACCATCTGAATGCGGAAGAGCTTGAGCTCGGCTCCTGTTTAGCATTTTATACTTAAGGAAATAAAAAACCAACAAAGGCTCTCACATTTTCTTACAAAGTGAAGATTGCTGTATACTATTTATTCAACTTATAATTTATGTTACTCCTTGATCTTTGTCTTTTGTCATGACAAAGCATTTATTTAATAAAGTTATGCATTCAGTTAGCCTACGTCAGCTTCCTCCGAGGGCTCAGGGAAGGCAGGCAGTGGGGGACGTGAGCCCCCGATTCTCCTCGGGCCACAGCCGGGAGGGGATGGAGAAAGGCCCCCGGCGGGATCCGGGCTGAGCGACTGCTCCGTCCAGAGAGAACCCCCCATCCCCCAAGACAAGCCCTCCCACTGGAGCTCCAGCGGCCCCTTCCCCATCCTTTGGAAAGCCACCACAGTCGTGGAACCCAGGGCAGCCTACATCACCTCCTCAGGCCTCCATTTCCTTGTGGGTAAAACCTCATAGAGCTGCTGTGAGGATTCGGCCAGTTAATGTCCCCAAAGCCCTGAGAACTGGGAACATTCGGCACATGTTCCCCTACTGTTCTATTAACAATTATTGCCATCTTTCCATCTCAGCCCTTGCTATGAAGTCAAGTGGCCTTCATCCACCCTTAGACAAACGAGAAGTTTCTGCTCCTTGGAGAAGATTTTAAGGAAGGCATTCCCAGAATGTTCCTCAATCCCTCCTCCCACTGCCTTGTAAACTTATAACTCCTGGGAACCTCTGGCCAAGATAAACTCTCCCTCTGGTTCCTACCCAACCTCCACCACTGTCTGTGCCCAGTGAAGAGGAAAACCCAAGATGGCACCCCTGATGTCAACCCCTGGGCACTGGAGCGCACAGTTCTTACACCCTCCGACCTTCTGCTGCCTCACCCTGTTGCTTTCCTCCCTCCTAGGCCCCTTCGTCCCAAGACTCTTTCCCTACGGCTCCTCCCAGTTCACAGAGCTGCACTGGACACTGCCCGTTAGGCACCCCACTGACCGCACTCCCAGAGCCTCCGGCCCGGGAGCACAGAGGGGAGACGGAGGCGGTGGCATCCTCACTCTGCCCAGCTCAATGGCGGAGGCCACCCAGAAACCATGTGTCCCGTCCTGTCCTAGTCACAGGACAAGTGCAGTCACCGGGAAGTCCCTGCCTTGCCAGTGGCCTGATTTGCCACCAGGCACACCTCCTTCTGGGGTGGCTGAGCCACTTGCCTGACACCTGTCAGCACCAGGTCCCTCAAGTTCACAGAGTAGTCTATCCAGCCAAAGACACGGCGTTTGGACGCCTGTCACTCAGCCCGCCCTGCAGTCACCTGGGAAGCCAGGGAGGTTCCCACGCCGCTCTCTCGGGCTACCGGGGCCCAGCAGTGGAGGTAGAGGAGGAGGAGGTGGAGGATGCATTAGGAGGTGCACAGAGGGAACAGGTACCTTCTCTGCTTTCCTTTCCAGGGGTGCCTCGAGTAGGGGGACAGCAAGAGGAACTACAGGAAGGCCTCCCATGTGGCACCTCCTGCCCCCAGACTGTCTCCTGGATTCCCCGGGGGAAGCTGCTCACCCTACCATTGCAAGCACACTGCCTGGAGCAGGTGCCAGCCGGGATCCTTCTCCCCATTGCTCCTCCCTGGAGGCTGTCACGCCCCACCCCCCGCACAACCCAATCCCTCTCCACTGTGGTCCTCTCTTCCCCCTTCATCTCCTCCTACACATATAACCCACATCTGTGTTTCCCTGCTCACAGCCCGTGGCCATCAAGGATTATGGCTCTGGACAGACTACTCCACCCCTGTCCCGCCACCACCCTGCACCACCCGTGCTCAGCGGGACAACCCACAGAGCCCCTTAGCGACAGCACCATTCCCCTGGGGTCCCCGCGGTTCAGCAGCCCAGAAACTCTGTCTCCCTCCCTCTCCCCAGTGGTATGCTGCTGGTCCCAGCGCTGCCACACACCATCTGCCCTTTCCTCCATCCACTTAAGCCACACTCTAAGCTCTGGGACCCCCAAGCTTCCACATTTAAAATCTGAAAACCCCACTCTCTCATTCTAATCGTAGTCTACTACGAGACTGAGAAGAATGAGGGAAGAGAGCAGAGACGGTTTTACCTAAGAGAGACAGACAGCCTTTGCTCGCCCCCCTGCTTGAGTTTTCAATCCATCAGCCCTCTCTGGCTCTGCTGCTTTGCCTAAGGAGACCGAAGCCCACAGCTCCACGCTTGGTGTCAGCTTGTCTTGGGCTCCCCTGCCCTGCAGCACCTCAGCCCTGTCTGGTCAGCACTGTCCCGCCTGCACGGCACTGCTGAGCCCCGCAGGGAAAAGGGCCACTATTGGGTGAGCTGACATCACCCCAGAATCCCCAGGCTCAGAGGGCCCCACATCCTGCCTGGGAAACCTATTAGGGTCCCCAATCGGATTATTTCCCCCACTTTGCCCTCATTTCTCCAATGCATTGTACCACCTTCCCTCATTCCTAGCAAACACCCTTACCTTCTCCCTGTCAGAGAAAACCAAGGCCAGCAGGTGAGAACCTTCCCATCTCCCCATCCCAACCCCTACAAAGCTACCCACAAAACCACCCACCACACTCTTGTCTCTTCCCCTGCCAGTCCTCCTCTATTCCCAAAGACAGCCGCTTCCTGTGCACTCCCCACCTGCTGGTCGGCCCCCCACCCATCAGCCATCCCATCTCCCCTGTGTTGGTGACAGAGGAAAGGGGGAGGAGGGAAGAGAGATGAACTATGGCCTGCAGACAGAACTGATGGACCTTGCTCAAGAATTGACATCGGATGAGAACGAGGGAAAGTCGGGGGTGTCTTCTCCACCCAGTGTCCCTCAAGCAACTCAAATACAATTTGTTCCATGTTGAACTCATCCTGTAAGCTCAGGCACTTGGCCTCTCTTATCATTTTATCGTATGCCTTACAAAGTAGAGGTTCAATAACAACACAATTTGAACTCATCATCTTCCCCACTAAGCCATCCCTCTTCCTTCTCTTAATTCTTCTTTAGCCCCCTCCTCTTCTTCCCCGTTCTTCCTCCTCCTCATATTTGCTGTCTCAGAGAATGACACTGCATCCACCCAACTGTCCAAGCCCAACCCCCGGCCTCAGTCCTGCCTCCTCATTTACCCCTTCCATCCAATAAGCCACCAGGTGCCAGGAATCAGTGACCTCACGGACCACCCTCACCCTCAGCCCTTCTCTCCATCTCCCTGGCCCTGATTCATTCAAATCATGCTCACTTCTCCCCTGGATCCTTGCAATTTCTCCTGCAGGAATGTTCCACCCACTTCCACTCCATGTCTTGTCCTCCACACTGGACATCACAGTTGCAGTTCACTTTCTTTTTTTTTTTTTTTTTTTTGAGATGGAGTTTCGCACTGGGGTGCCATGGTGTAATCTCAGTTCACAGCAACCTCCGCCTCCCGGGTTCAAGCGATTCTCCTGCCTCAGCCTCCCAAGTAGCTGGGATTACAAGCAAGTGCCACCATGCCCAGCTAATTTTGTATTTTTAGTAGAGATGGGGTTTTACCATGTTGCTCAGGCTGGTCTTGAACTCCTGACCACAAGTGATCCACCCGTCTCGGCCTCCCAAAGTGCTGGGATTATAGGCATGAGCCACCGTGCCCGGCCCAGTTCACTTTCTAAACACCAATCCAATCATGCCCATCCTCTGCCTAACTTCCTTCCTTGGTACTTAACTTTTGGTCCAGAGTTCAAATCCCTCAGCAACACACCCCAAGTCGCTCCTGATGTGCCCTGGCTTCCTCTTCCTCTCGTTCCTCTTCCACCTGTCACCTCCCTTCACCACACGTATCCCCAGCCATGCGCTGGTGTCCAGGGTCATCGTCCAGCTCATGACTTGAAGGTTTTGCAGGCCAGGCATGGTGGTGCACTCCTGTAATCCCAGCATTTTAGGAGGCCAAAGTGGGAGGATCACTTGAACCCAGGAGTTCGAGACCAGCCTGGGCAACAAAATGAGACCCCCTGTCTCTACAAAATAAAAATTAGCCAGGCATGGTGGTGCATACCTGTAGTCCTAGCTACTTGGGAGGATGAGGTACGTAGGAGGATCGCTTAAGCCCAGGAGCTCAAAGCTGCAGTGGGCTATGATCATGCCACTGCACTCTAGCCTGGGCAACAGAGTAAGACCCTGTCTCTAAAAATAAATAAATACGGACATGAAAATAAGATAAAGTCTCTGCACATGCTGCTCCCTCTGTCTGAACCCCAGCCCCCAACACTCACACCTGCACACACATGCATGTGTGATGCACACACGTCCTCCCGCTCCTCTCCCCAATCTCAGCTTCTTCCTTCCAACTCTGCCTTCACCCTCTCTGAGACACCTTCCCTGACACCAGACTTAACTATTCCTCCTAACTGCCCCACATCCCCTGCTGGAGGGGTACTGCCATCCATGGAGGGCCATCTCTGGGTTTCAGGGCTGTTTCCTTCCACAAGAATCTCAGTCCTTCAGGACAAAGGCCGTAATCTTCTTCATCTCCATCATCTTCATAGCCTGACATCCTAACACTGAGCCCGGTATACAGTGAGAGCTACTCTGTGTGTGTGTGTGTGTGTGTGTGTATGTGTGTGTGTGATGGAGTCTCACTCTGCTGCCTAGGCTGGAGTGCAGTGGTGCAATATCAGCTCACTGCAACCTCCACCTCCCAGGTTCAAGTGATTCTCCTGCCTCAGCCTCCCAAGTAGCTGGGACTACAGGTGCCCGCCACCACACTCGGCTAATTTGTGGGTGTGTGTGTGTATTTTTAGTAGAGATGGGGCTTCATCATGTTGGCCAGGATGGTCTTGAACTCCTAACCTCAGGTGATACACCCACCTTGGCCTCCCAAAGTGCTAGGATTACAGGTGTAAGCCACCATGCCAGGCCAAGAGCTATATTTAGGCAGCACTTACCATGTGACAGAAATGATTTTATATTCTCAAAGCAAATCTTTGAGATAGAAACTATCCCAATATTTAAAGAGGAAGTAAATGAGATTCACAGAGATTAGAAATATGTCCAAAAGCACATAACTCAAGAGAGTCCAATTCTGTTCAAAGACCACCTCACCTCCACGGTCACGCTTTTACCACCACATCTTATTATGTAGCTAGTATTCAGGACACATCGAACAGATTCAGAGACGACAGTGGTGACTGTCCAAATATAGAGGGCATAAGAATAGGGGTAGCCCCATGGGCATGACCTGTGCAGTCACACAGGGCTGGCACTTGGTTTAATGTTCTGCTATTTCTGTTTTCACCTTCTTAATAATTTCTGAATAAGGGACTCCATATTTTTACTTTGCCCTGGATCCTATAAATGAAGTCAACCAGTCCTCCATAAGAACCACACAGGAAGCAAGTTTCAGTGCAGACCCCCAGGCCCCTCCCTTCTAACTCAGGGGGTCTGGGATAGGGCCAGTGGTAACAAGGTCTCCAGCTGACTCCTTCTGGACCACTACTCTTCAATGCCACAGGCTCTCTAAGGCCCGATGTATGCTCAGCTGCAGTTCCGCATCTTGCCACACAGTGGCAGTATAGCCCCGGTGTTTGCTTAACCTTTAAAAAGGCAGATGTGCCTGACATCTGCAAGATGCCTGCCCAGCCAGCCATCTTCCCACATGGATGCAATGATGCTTCCTCTCGGCAGAGGTTTCTAGCTCGCACTGCACATCAGTTAGTGTGGTTCCTGCAGCTAGAGCCACAGCAGAGGTGCTGCTCACCCACTCACCCATAAAAGCTACCTCTTCAGAGAGTTGGGTACAAGAGCAGTTAGGTAATGGAGGGGAAATGGGCAAGGAGGCTGAGGCATCCTCAGAAGCCCTCTGCAAAGGTTCAAAGAATGGACAAGGTGGCAACCGTGGGGCGTGAAATCTGGCAAACAGCTGACCCAACAATGGTCCATAGTAGCCCCTCCCATTTTATACAGTCCTATAGTTTTCAAAGCACCTTCACATCTAGTCTCACACTGATACCACCGTTATTTGAGGCTCATAACATCCCCAACAGACAGATGCGAGAAGGTGGATGGCATAGCCCCAGGCGATGGAAAACGAAGTGGTGGGAAAGGATCCAAGCCCAGGTGTCCTGACTACGGCATTCTTCTTGCCTTATCCCTGGTCCACAATCACCATGGAGCCTAAGAAAGGAAAAAGAATCTGCCCGGGCTCCGTGGCAGACCAGTCACATCAGAATGGCTGAAGCTGAGGTACTGGCATGAGTTTTTGTTTTTGTTTAAGTGCCCCCGTCGAGTCAAATGTTCACCAAGATTGAGAAACACCAGGCTTCCCAGGAGAGCAGGCACGGATTGCTCCACCCAGGGATAGCAGCTCCACCCAGGGACAGCAGGCACGGTGCTGACTGCTCTTTGCAGCAACTGAGAGGACCGCGGGAAGGGCCAGCAGCAGCACGCATGCGCTGAATGAAAGACAGTCAGACCCCACGCACGGACTGCTGAGCTTCAGGCCCCAGGTCCATTCAGTGCCCAGAGCCCTCTAGGCCCTCTCCAAGCATCCCGCCTGCTTCCACCCACAGGGCTAGTATAATTCAGGGGTGGGTGGGTGCCACGCGCTGGAGTTAGGGGTCCCCAGACCCAGGGCAGGAGAGTTGGGGCACTTCTGGGGACCCTTTCCCCATCTGTAAAGTGTAACTAACAATAGTGCCTGTTTCATGGATGCACAAGGATCCGCTGAATGAATACTTTTGGGGCAGTGGCCAAGTGCTGGCCTTGGCCCGGTGCAGCCTAGAACACACCCTCCTGGCAGGACTCCATCTATTCTTGGGGATCTGGTTTTCCTGCACTCCAAGAAAGCTCATCTTGTGCCATTTCCGAAAGCTGTCTTGCATTCCAGCTACACTTACGTCACACCTGGTAAAGGGCCCGCCATCCCTCCGCCTCCCACACTCACCAGATGGAAGGTCTGGAAGGTAGTGGACTGGGCCAGGCCCCTGGGGAGCCCCCTCCTCTGTGGGAGGGGATCAGACTAAAGCCACAAGAGAGGGGAGTGACAGGAGAGGCCAGGCCCTGGGCCACGTGCTGAGGAAGGTTAGGGGGCAAGGACTGTGGGCCTGAAATGCTGAGCTTTCTCCCCCCATGGCCCATTGCAAAGGCAGGGGTGGGGGTGCATAGGCCCCCTGGAATTCACTGGAGTTGAAAGGCCAGAAGAACAGAGTGGCAGAGGTAGGTGAGCTCTGATGTGGAACTCTGCTAAGGAAACAGGCCACATTCTGTGTCTCCTTCCACAGTCCCTCAGCCTGCACACCTTGACAAATCACAGCACTTTGTTTCAATTGATATTTGCTGGTCTGGAGACCAAATCATTTGGTCGCCTGAATTCTCAGTGGTGTCATCTTTATGAATAAGCCAGTTAACCACAGCCCAACTCCCTTTCTTTGGGGGCTGAACAGAAATATCTCACCCTGGGCAGGAGGGAGCTTCCTTTATTTCGGGGGCCAGACAACCCCAATTCCAACATTTCCTGTTCCTTATCTCCCGCTGCAGTGTTATCTGAATGTGGGAGGGAGGAAGATGGACCCACGCTCCACGTCTTCCCTGACCCCCACCCCATGACTCATGCTGCCCCTGTAAAGTGCCAGGCAGAGCATGGGGGCAGAAGCCTCACCAGAGAGTCCTAGGGCTGCACTGGAGGGTTTGATCTGGATTCAGGAGGTTGCCATTCTTTCTTATTGCCATTTCATGAATGAGAAACAGAGACGGGGCTTTTCCCATTTTCCTCGGAGCCAGGGGCAAAGCTGGACGCTGGTGGGTAGGCCAACCTAGGCCAGGCTCCGCATCTCTCCATGGAAGACCCCAAAGACTCAAGCAAAAGACACACACTTTACTTTTCCTTCCTTTAATCTTATGCAAAAGGGACACAGGGGTTCAAAAATAAAAATTTCTCTTCCCCTTCCCCAAACCTGTACCCCAGCTCCCCCACCACAACCCCCTTCCTCCCCCGGGGAAAGCAAGAAGGAGCAGGTGTGGCATCTGCAGCTGGGAAGAGAGAGGCCGGGGAGGTGCCGAGCTCGGTGCTGGTCTCTTTCCAAATATAAATACGTGTGTCAGAACTGGAAAATCCTCCAGCACCCACCACCCAAGCACTCTCCGTTTTCTGCCGGTGTTTGGAGAGGGGTGGGGGCGGGGGCGCCAGGCACCGGCTGGCTGCGATCTACTGCACCCGCTGGGTGTGCACCCCGCGGGCCTCCTGCTGCTCATTGTAGAAGAGATGACACTCAGGGTCCCCCCGGATGGTGGGGGCTCCCTGGATCAGCTTCCCGGTGTTGGGGTTCACACACCAGCACTCCCCACGCTGCCCATTCAGAGACATCTTGCACTGGGGAGAGAGGAGAAGAGCGTGGAGGAGCCCGAAGCCAGCAATTTTCTTTCCTTCCCTCCCTCAACGCGGCATCCACTGAGCAGCCACCCCTTGCAGCTACCCACACGCTGCGCTGCCCGGTGGAGCTTCGCAACCTCAAATCTGCGCCAGGGAACCTTGATGAAATGCAGATTCCCATTCAGGAGGTCCCTGGAGGGCTGGAAATTCTGCGTGGCTAGCGCGCTCCAACGTGACGCTGATGCTGCCCGCCCAGGGACCCCTCTGATTAGCAAGGCCATTCAGGACGCCCAAAGACAAAAAGACTCAGTCCCCAGTCTCAAGGGAGGTCCTATCCAGTGGAGGGAACCCAGCCTGCTGAAGCTTAGTCACACTGTAAGGTGAAAACCCTCATGTTGCGATCAAAATCAGTGAGTGCCAGGCACTGTGTGAGCAAAGACACACCGCTTGTTCAGTTTCTAACAAACACAGTCATTTAATCCTCACAACCACTTTGTGAATTAGATGCCATTATTATCCCTGGTTTACAGACGATAAAACTGAAGCACAGATGGGCTAAGCAACTTGCCCAGGGTCACACAGCTGGTAAGAAGCATAGCTGAGATGGAAGCCAGGTATTCCCCAGGCATTCCCACTCCAAGGTCTCTGTTTTATGCATAAGCTAACTACTCCTGCAAATCACATTAGTTACCCAAAGACACAGCAGACAGCCTGTTTTCCATGAGAAGTGATCGAAATTTTTTTCTTCTGAGCTCCAAATGGAGTTAGCTGGCTTACATTTAGAGGGCATGTACACAAATAGCTTTTAATACTAACTAATATTTAGAGGGTCAAGGTGCCGGGATGGTGAAGTGGGTGGAGAGGTGAGACCCCTGGGCCATCAGCAGAGCCCTGTTCCCACCTTCTGGCTCCACACATCCACACTTTAGGTCAGCCCAGACTGCCGTTAGAACCACCAGGGCAGCTTTATTAAGTCCCAATGCCCAGCCAGGTGTGGCGACTCATGACTGTAATCCTAGCACTTTGGGAGGTCGAGGTGGGCAGATCACCTGAGGTTAGGAGTTCAAGACCAGCCTGATCAACTTGGTAAACCCCATTTCTACTAAAACTACAAAAATTAGCCAGGCGTGGTGGCGGGCAACTGTAATCCCAGCTACTCAGGAGGCTGAGGCAGGAGAATTGCTTGAACATGGCAGGCGGAGGTTGCAGTGAGCTGAGATCGCACCACTGCACTCCAGCCTGGGAGACAAGAGCAAGACTCCATCTCAAAAAAAAGAAAAAAGTATGTTACAGGGAAAATATTGCATATGCACACTTGACTATTAAAATGTGTATGAACAGAAGGTGGAAAGAGGAGGGAGAAGGGCTCCTGAGTGGTTTACTTAAACTTCATTTTCTCCAATGTATTTACAACGTTGTTCTAGATGGCTTTTCAAAATCTTTCCAACAGCATTTCTCCATCCCTGACTCTTCATTCCCTGAGATACTTCGAAACCATGAAGGCAACTCGGCCAATGGTTGAAATCAATGATGGTGAGAGTGTGGCTCTCAGATTATCAGCCTCACCTGAGGCTTGTTAGAGCTGCAAACCTGACCTACCACATGGCAATCTGGGGGCGGGCCCAGGAAGAGCTCCAGGTGATGCCAATGTCCGATCAAAGCTAAGATGCTTGGTTTAAGCCACTTCCCTTCTCCAAGAGCCTCCTCCTAACCCAGATTCCAAGTGAGGCCGGTGGGTGGTTGGGCGAGTGGAGCCAGCAACTGACCCATCGCAGGCAGGGAGAAAAGCCGCACCCTCCCTGGCCTGGCAGCTGGCACTCCAATTCCCATGGTGACAGGAGTCTGAGTCTCTCACTCAGCTCAGACCTCAGAGGATTATAGGCGGGTGGGGCAGAAACAAGGCACATCTGGGGCCCAAGGCTGAGGAGGAGACGCCCTGGCACGGACTGGCCCCACACTTACCTGTTTGAGGTTGTACAGGCCATGCTTGTCACAGTTGGGGATGTGCAGGGAGTAGAGGTGCTCCAGAGGGCCCCGCTCATCCGGAAGGCGCATGGTGGAGATCCGCTCCAGGACCTGGTCCAGTTCCTGTTGGCAGGGAGTCTGCGCGCACAGACAGCAGGGGACGCCCGGAGTGAGGACAGCAGGCCCACGAAGCACGCGCCAGGCGCAAGCTCGGGGAGAAGCTGCTACACAGGGAGGGGACTTTCCCATGGTCGCACAGCCAGCTGGGGGCACAGGGACTTCTGACAGCCTGCCCGGGAATCTCCCTGCCATGCTGGGTGCCCAACCCCAGCCCCTAAAGTTGTATGGATGGGAATGTTCACTCCTCTCCTTGTTCTGTGACCGTGGCTTTCATGTGTCAGAATGGGCTCTACCTCCAAATATCGATCCAAGTGGCTGTCTCCAGAGTCTCCATGCCCCCACCCCATGCCCAAGCTCCATTTCTTTCCATAAAACCAACAGGGCCAGGACCCAAGATGGCAGAACTGGGAAGGAAAGAGGAGAGGAGGTAGCTCAGTGAGAGAGGCATATGGCAACAAGAGTGACTGAGTTTCAGGCCAGGTGCAGTGGCAGGCACCTGTAATCCCAGCGCTTTGGGAGGCTGAGGTGGGAGGATTGCTTGAGTCCAGGAGTTTGAGACCAGCCTGGACAACATAGTGAGACTCCCATTCCCACAAAAAAAAAATACAAAATTGGCCAGGTGTGGTGGTACACGCCTATAGTCCCAGCTGCTCAGGAGGCTGAGGAAGGAGGATCACTTGAGCCCAGGAGTTGGAGGCAGCAGTGAGGCGTGATGGCACCACTATACTCCAGCCTGGGCAAGAGAGTGAGACCCCATTTCAGGGGGGAAAAAAAGAGTAAGCAAGTTTCAGGGACTCTGTCTTCATCTGTGGGATTCATTTTCTTTGTCTGTGTTCCAAAACCATACAGAAATGTGGAGGTTTTAGAAGGAAAGAACATCAAGAAACCACATGTCCAGTCTATTTCACAGCCAGAGATACTGATTGCCCCAAAGGTCACTATGTTCCACAGCTACGTTTGTGGAAAGAAAAGTGCTTTGCCTACAGGTCACACCAGACGAGGGTCCTATTGGGATGCCCTCCTCCAGCTGAGACCCCACTTTCCTTGTCCTCCCACCCCTCCCACCAGGCCTGACCCTCACTGACCCTCGCAGGGGGCGGTCGCAGCTTCTTGGGCTCCTCCAGGCCGAGGTGATGTTTGCCACCCTTGCCCATCTGCCGGTGCTGCTCAGTGACCTTCTCCCGGAACACAGCCAGCTCCTTCATACCCGACTTGAGGGGCTTCCGGCCTGCACTGCCTCCCCCGCCCAACATGTTCATGGTGCTGTCCACGTGGTTCTCCACCAGGCCTCCTTCCGAGTGGTCATCGCCATTGTCTGCCGAGACAGGAAGGGAAGAAGAGCTCCAGGTCCGGTTTCCCAGAGAGACGTGCCCTCCGGGAGCCACCTGGACTGTAACGACGATGAGGGTGGAGATAACGCACAGCTAGTGAGTGCTGATAGCCTGTCAGGGCCCATGCTGAGCAATTTACACGGATGATCAATTTCAGCTTCACCCTAACTCTTAGGTGGGTACTACCAGCAGCCTCCCCAACTTTCAGAGACGGAGAATTTGAGGCTCACAGAGGTCAGTTACTTGACCAAGATCACAAATCTGAAAAGTGATGGATTCAGGATTTGAACTCAGGCTGTCTGGCTCTAGAAGAATGACAGGGACCCTCTTACAAGGCTGGGGCAGAACAGAGGCGCACAGAGGGACAAATGTATTCGAAAGGCCCTGACCATGGAATGGGTTTAAGTCCTTTTCGGGACCCCCCCAGATTCTACCATAACCCCCAGTTTAAAGTTCTTTGTTTTTGGTCTGGAAGAGCACCAATTAGTTGAGTTTTTTTAAAACTTGTGCCACAGACATCACTGGGCTGCAGCATGTATGGCAAAGAAGTGAGAAGGTGGAAGGCCACGTCGCCACCCAGAACCTGGTCCCAGCACCCTCCCTGCTGTCACTTTGCATTTGCCCACCTGGCCCCGCCTGAGGTCCCATAGTGCTGCTCCGAAGTGGCTACAGCTCTGCCCCACTGACGTTCCCTCGTTCCCAAGTCTGTCTATGCAGCCCACCCCAACCCCATTATACTGAGAGCACCAAGAACAGGGACCATGACTCCTTGCACTTCATAGCTTCAGCTTACTGCAGGGCATGAAGCTTCGTGATGTCTGTCCAAGAAGCATCCATTAAGTCCCCTTAGACTTTCTTCAACCTGTTGTGTGCACAGCCCAGGTGAAGGAGACCTTGAAAGCAGCTCCAGCCTGCCATGGTCTCACTCTGGCTGAGGCACGTCCAGCCAAGGGAGGCAGAGGGGATCTGAATCACACAGCAGAGCTGTAACCAGGTGACAAGCCCCGGCAAGCTCCAGAAGGGCAGGGCCTCACACCGCCCAGCCCCAGCCCCAGCCCCTTGGAACACAGCAAACAGCCCCAGACCATCCCACCCACAGCTGCTCTCCTGCAGGTCCCAACACGATCTGGGTGGGTGCAGAGGGGTGTTTTTCAACCAATCTTGCACATTTTCTCTTCCCCATTAATGCATCTTCAAAAACTTACAGCCCTGAGAACACAAATGAATAACTCCTATTCTATACGAGGGTATTAACTCACTCACCGACTAAAGGAGGGGGCGCCTCTTCCATGCCAGGGACGGCACCGGGTACTGGCACTCCAGCAGCACCTGCTGTCAAGGCATGTCCAGCATAGGCCCCAGCATATGGAACATTGGATGGAGGTTTGCCCCATCTCTTGCCCTCCCTCCGAGCCTGATAACTAATTAGTCTTCACTTGCAATGCAGCAGCATCCTTTAGAAGCCAGCATGCCGTCCCCAGGGTAGCAGAACTGGTTAAAGGGGTGTAGTCAGGTTAAATCCCAGCTCTGCCATTTTCTATATCAGCTGCACATGTTCTCCCCTGCACAGACCCTCTCTGTGCCTCTACTTTCTTAACTGTAGGATGCTGGATAATAACAATTCTTTTTTCACAGAGCTGTTTAGAGTTATGACGAAAGAAAAGCAGTTAAAAGACGACGTAGGCCAGGTACGGTGGTTCACACCTGTAATCCCAGCACTGGGAGGCTGAGGCAGGTGGATCACTTGAGGTCAGGAGTTCAAGACCAGCCTGGCCAACATGGTGAAACCCCACCTCTGTTAAAAATACAAAAAAATTAGCCAGGCATGGTGGCGCACATCTGTAATCCCAGCTACTCGGAAGGGTGAGGCAGGATAATCGCTTGAACCCAGGAGGTGGAGGTTGCAGTGAGCTGAGATCGCACCATTGTACTCCAGCCTGGGCAATAGAGCAAGACACTGCTCAAAAATAAATAAATAAATAAATAATGACTTGGAGCACAGAAATTGTATATGCAAGCCGGGCGCGGTGGCTCAAGCCTGTAATCCCAGCACTTTGGGAGGCTGAGACGGGCGGATCACGAGGTCAGGAGATCGAGACCATCCTGGCTAACACGGTGAAACCCTGTCTCTACTAAAAATACAAAAAAACTAGCCGGGCGAGGTGGCGGGCGCCTGTAGTCCCAGCTACTCCGGAGGCTGAGGCAGGAGAATGGTGTAAACCCGGGAGGCGGAGCTTGCAGTGAGCTGAGATCGGGCCACTGCACTCCAGCCCGGGCGACAGAGCAAGACTCCGTCTCAAAAAAAAAAAAGAAATTGTATATGCATGCTGCTGGTGGCTATTACGCTGATGGTGATGACGAATGCCCCAGTTATCTACTACTTCAGCAGCATGGGACCCAACCGAGAACAGGGAAACCAAGTAAAGTAAGCTCTGAGCATCCTCATAGCCGTGTCCATGGCTGAGCATGTTTAAATGTTGGCATTCTCCACTCAAGACGAGGGGAGAATCATCCCGTGAAGAGCCTTGACAGTTCACAACAGTGCTGCTCCAGGAAGCCTGACTTCTGGATGTCTGTTTTCCAAGGCTGCGGCGGAAGAAAGTCAACAAAATTGAAGGGACAAAGAAGGAATGCATGTGGACGGTGGCAAGAAGGATCAAATGGCAGAGAGGAAAGAGAACACTAAGAAAACAAAACACACAAACTCCGGGGACATTTTGTGCGTGGCAAACAATGAATGCCACACCCCTCAACGACCCCCGGGGATTTCCACGTCTTATAGCCCAAAACAAGAATTATGTTGATGACGATGATCTTGGGACATCAAAAGGGGGAGGGAATTAAAAGTCTACCTATTCATCATTTTAAAAGACTTTTATCCAAAATTGTTGAACGTCAGAAAAAAAAATCGAAACGTTTAAACGTATAAAAACCTGGAAAATTCTTTTATTTAGAATGGCTATTCCCACCGGGGCTCTGGGGAGCCTGGGTTGTACCATAAATGAAGCCAGCACAGATTAAATTGTTCCAGCAGCCCGGCAGCCCAGCACCATCAGCAGGAAAAGGCCGATTTAGCGTGCACCTCCAGGCTAGGCTGGAGTCCTGAGCCACCACGTCTAATCAGACCCAGGCACCAGCCCACAGCTTTCCTCATCCATCCTGCCCTGCTCTCTGTGCTCCTCCACATGGACAGCAGCAGACACCCAGGGGCCCAGAGAAGCAGGCTGAGTGAGTCCCCCTGCTCAGCTGCCTGCCAGGTTCCCAAGAATAGGGACACTGAGTCACCCCATCGTGCAGCACAGATTTCTTCAGTGCCAGCAGGTCCACACCCTCCTAGACGGGTGGTGTTGGGGGGAGCAACCATGGAGAAGAGCCCCCCTTCCCTCTTCAGATGGACCCCAGAAGTCAGGAACAAAAGGGTGAAAGAGAAAGGCCGGGAAAAGTCTGAGATCAGACAAACCTGGACAACAAACAGAAGAGGTCAGGTTCAGTCAACTTTCCATCTCAACACTAACCTCTAACGCAGCACACAGATGCCCGTGCAGCGCACGCACTCATCCCCAGCCTCCCTGCCTCTGTTCCGCTGCCCTTCCCAGACAGGGTTCTGTCCCCAGACCTGAGTGGGACCATCTCAGGCTCCCTGCCCATCCCCTCTTTAGGCACCAAAAACACAGGAGGAGAGTAAAGTAGCTAGAAAGTCTCCCCACTCTCAACACCTGCATCAGAACATAGAGAAGGGCCCTTTGCCTCCATCCCAGCTACTCAGGATCAAAATGAGAAAGATAAAATGAAGTGGGAACTTCCAGTTCGCTGTCACCCGAGCCCTTGATAGCTGAGATCACCCTTGGCGTCACCCTGCTTACTGCACCCTACCCAGCTTTGTGCTCACAGCGGCAGGAAGGATTTCTGGAGACCTGGATACCGCATTCTGCTCAGAGGGTGTTAGAGAAGACAGGGGCTCTGGGAGTCTGCCGGTGCTGCACCCTGCCACCATTTCTGGAACTCTCCACTCTGTGGACATGAAGTCTGTGACGCTCAGAGGCTCACCTGGCTCTACCCTTTTGGGAAGTGACTTGGGTGAAAGCAGCCAGTCTCTATTATGGCTATAATGAATGACATGTTGTTTGGTTGGAGAAGGGAAAGGTAGCTCATGTGTAGCTCTATCCAGGAGCTTCTGAGAAGGCTCTGCTCACCCAAACTCGATGCCTGGAACATCCTCTGGGATCGGGGTCTCCACCTCAGCACTACTAATAGTGGGCCAGATAATTCTTTGCTGCAGGGGGCTAACCTGTTTACTCCAGATGTTGGGCAGCATTCCTGGCCTCTACCCACCAGAAACCAGCAGCACCCTCCCCAGGTTGGAACAACAAAAAATATGTATTCATTCATTGCCAAATGGCCCCAGAGAGGCAAAATCGCCCAGGGTGAGAATCACTGTTCTGGAGTCAGGCTTTTAGCCCAAATCTGGAAGTTGATAGCCAATTGCTGAAACGGCTCCAGGCCCCATAAAAAGCAAGACTAGCTCCACTATATTCCGCATCCACAGCTAAGACCCCTCCGCTACCCTTCCATCTGCAGCCACACTAGCCCACAGTTTCTTGGGGACAGGGCACAGGGTCTTCCCTGGGCCTCCCAGAGGACCTTCAGCCTGCAGCTCCCCCTCTTCACTAAGCCCTCTTGTACCACAGACAGTGGCCAAAGAAGCATCCCTTGGCTGCATCCCGGAGGTCAACCCAACATTAATCCTCAGAAGAAGGCCCTCTGCAATCTCTGGAAACACATTTGAAAAAGGAGAGGGGCACACACAGATAAATGTGCATTTGGGCCTGAAGGCGCCAGGCAGGGCCAACTTGTCCATTAGGCTCTGGAGGCACAGTGTCTAGGACATATTTTTATTTCTACTAACATCAGAAAAAAAATTACTTTTAGATTAAAAAGTCTTAATATATAATATGAATATATTTGCACTTATTAAACAAGTTATAAAATGTGGTTTTTTGTTGGTTTTTTGTTTTTTGAGACAGAGTCTTGCTCTGTCGCCCAGGCTGGAGTGCAGTGGCATGATCTCGGCTCACTGCAACCTCTGCAATGCCAGTAAGATGAAGAAATCCACAGGCCTGGTTTGCTTATGCAAGGTCTTTTAAAGATGGTTTAACAAGACCATGCGTCAGCATCTGTTTCTTTCTCCGGAACAGGCTTCTGGACTCAAATTCAGTGGCCAGATCTGAACTCCACATCTTGAAGTAGAAGTCCAGGGAAGGGAAATGAAAGACTTGACTGGGCAGAGATCAGAAAGCATTGTAGGCTGAGAAAAGCCTTCATTCCTTGTTACTGTTCCTAGCCAAAGAGATTCAAACTCCAAAATCTAACTGCCTGAGTTGGAATTCCAGTTTTTACTACTGAGCTGTGCAGCACCAGACAAGTTCCTTAAGCTCTCTGTGTTTCTATTGTTCATCTGTAAAAAGAGGACAAACAGGATGCACCTCCTATGGGCCATTGGGAGGATCCAAAGAGATGCTGCCTGCATCTACAGTGAGGGCCTGGCGCACAGTTAGGCGTGCATGGGGTTAGCTCTTAGCCACTTCCATTTCCTGCCTACCAGAGAAGTACCCACATAGCGCCCCACCCCCCCAGTCAGACAAGAGCATCATCACACGTTACCAAGTTCTTCCCATATATCCTCTTATAGGCTGCAGGAACAATCCACAGGAAAACATTCCAGATGTTGAACTCCAGCTAGAGATGGAATTTGCCCTCAGAACAAAAATACCAAGTTGTATTTTTTTTTCTGCCTAAGAGAGTTAAGTTCAGAATAATATTTATTAAGCAACCACTTATGTATGCGACTCCATGGGCTATGGTGCAAAGGTCACTATAAGAAATGGTTCTTAGCAACCCAAATGACATCAGTGGAAAAGGTTCACGGGCTTAGAAATGGTTGATAGAAACCTACAAGGCCCCTGAAGAGACTTTCCCTGTAGATTAGTAAGCATTAGCTCTTCTCCCCTACATAGCATCTGGGGAAACGGGTCAACACAGAAGCAAGGGATTCCACATACAGTAGGTTAAGCTTTTCCAAAGAGAAGTCAGGGATGACAGACAACCCCAGAGCCATTAGTTGGGGGCTTGAAGGGCAGGGGAGAACTCCCACCCCTGCCTTGGGTAGATTGCCACACCTTTCTACCTAAGACCCCTAGAGGAGAGCTGGAGATGAGGAAGGCAGATGGGATGAAAAGAAATGGACCGTTGTCCCATTTTACAGATGGCAAACCTGAGCCCAGATGGACTACCATCTGAATTCACGGGAGCAAACACAACCTCTCTGCCGTATCAGCAGTGCTTCACAATTATCATGGGGTCCCTACATTGTCTTTTGGCCCACCCTTACTAATTTAGCCAAGGAGAGCAGCTGGAAGCTGACAGCCCAAGAGAAAGAGCCTTTATTGTTCACTTCCATGCATTCATACCCAGGTTTTCAGACTTAATTTTGGCATAGCCCATTTTTCCAATGTAATCCTGTTTGTTGCATCAATGATCTTACTCATCAAACTCGTGTTCGATAGAAACTGACTGCCATAAAATCTCATTTTCTCCTAGCACAACGTTCTGACCTCAGTTCTGTATTTGGAAATTGGTGATTCCTGATCTAAGAGAGACCTGAAAAAGCTTGCTTAGGAAACTAAGCCCCAAGAATCTAAAAGTATCTCCCTGGTCCTTCCTGCTCAGAGTGTGTGGCCTCAGTCCTTATCCAGACCTGGTGAGGAAATGAGAGCTTTTCCCTACCTAGAACAATCACATCTTCCTAACAGTTCAATGTGTCTCCCTTCTTTCTTCGTTTCTTTATTCTGAAGAATGACTTTCTCCTCCTATCTCATGAATATCTTGAAATCTAAGAGCAGAGTTGGGGAAGAGGAGTACCACAGAGATGATCTAAGCCAACCCTGAACCTATCATTCCTCCAGTGGTGTTCACCTCTTGCAACAGGTAATAGCATTCCAAGCCTTTCAAGAGTTAATTCTGAGTAATGGGCCAGGGGAATGAAGGCTGGCTGCAGCTTCCTGGTTCCACCCTAGCTGGGCAGAAAACTCATATGGCTCCGTCTTCGTTAATTTCTCCCAAAAGGCACTTAGCCGCGACATATGTTGGGCAATAGAATAAATACTAACCACCATCCTCCTCCCCCTGCTCTCTAGATGACTCCACTAAGATCCACAGCAGTGGACGATTCATTAACAAACTGGAATGAGCAGTGAACACCAGCAATCAAGAACCCTGATGCCAGCGCTGCCCCTTGAGATTCACTCACGAGTCAGAACCTTTAACCTCTCTGAGCTCTAATTTCTCAAGTCTGAAAAATGATATTAACAATTCTGCTAAAATGATGGCTGCTATTAAATAGGACATGATATTTTTACCCCTCAAACTCTCATTTTGGGCAAAACCAAGCTTCAGAAAAAAATCTGTGGTGGCCAGGCATGGTGGCTCATGCCTATAATCCCAGCACTTTGGGAGGCTGAGGTGGGCAGGTCATTTGAGGCCAGGAGTTCAAGACCAGCCTGGCTAACACAGCAAAAACCTGTCTCTGCCAAAAATACAAAAATTAGCTGGGTGTGGTGGCGCATGCCTGAAGTCCCAGCTACTTGAGAGGCTGAGGCAGAAGAATCACTTGAACCCAGGAGGCGGAGTTTACTTCTTGCAGTGAGCCAAGATTGCACTACTGCACTTCAGCCTGAGCGACAAAGCAAGACCCTGTCTCGAGAAAAAAAAAAAAAAATGTGTGGACAATCAATTTCTTGAATGGGTAAATAAAAAGTATATCAGCCATGTGACAGAAGGCTAGAAGGCTAGGTGATGTCTGATCCGCAGAATGGCCAAATGCATGGAAAAAATGAGTTACGAGAGAGTTCTGCAATATGATCTATTTGCATAATTCTTCTAAAGCTTGGTTTTGATTGCATAAATTCTATATATTGCTAAATATCAAAGCTCTCTGCCATTTGATGGAAGTCCTTAAGCAAGAATGAATTTGCCTAAATTACTTTAATTTTGTTTACAGAATTTAGGGGAAGGGATAAAGGGAAGGAGGCCAGGCAGTGGCTCATTATCACCAAGCACGCTCAGTTGAGACAGGGCTCATAAACACACCAGCACATACAGGAAGCAGCTTTTGTTGGAGAGAATTCAAAGCCAGTCCTCTTTGGATGGCTATGGTGGTCACCAAACTCCATCTATCATGTGGCCACTATGTTCAATAGCACAGCCCACCAACCGGCTGGGATTAGTAATTCAGGCCATGCTAGAGGTAGAGAGGGAGGCAGAAGTTAGGAAAAAGGAAGAGTAAAATGGGGGTTCTATTTGTTACTTTTTTAGCTAAAGTTTAACCTGAGGTCCTGAGACTTTTGTGGGTGAGTAACACTGTTCATGTGTCTTCCCTTGACTTTTTTTTAAAGGTCAGAGGGAGCAGTGGCCTCTCACACTGGAATTCTGAATAGTGTGCACAGATATCTGTCATGGTACAAGCTGGCACCCAGGACACATTCCAGCTTGGTTAATGACATCCTCCCGATTGATCCTTCTATCTCCTAAGGATACCCACTTTCATTCACTGTAAACTCCCTTCCTATTCCTTCTTACCCCCTGAGCCCTTCCTTCCTGCAAGGGAGCCAGCCATGCAACACCTGACATCCTTCCATCCTTCAGCAACAGACCAGTCACTCCTGAGCATGGTTTTCCAACAACAGGTGGTCCCTCCTCTCCCAGTTTCCTTTGTGGTAGTAAATGACTGCAAACAGCCTTTTCAGATGTTTCAGATCCACAAGTCCCCTAGGTTAGAAGACTAAATGAGTGCAAGAACTGGCCTTTCTCTTCTGAGAATCATCTCCCTCCACTTGGAGCTACCACAGGCCAATCAATCACCCAGCTGAGTGCTGAAGAGCTCAGTGACCTCTGTGTTGAGTGGCAAGCCTAAGAGGCACTGGCCACTGCCCTTCCACAGTGACAGAACACCTACAGGAGATGATGCAGCACCAAGGGAGGGCAGAGAGGCCCCACCGGGCTGATGAATCCCCTCCACATCAAACCACTCTGCAAACTCTTTTTGGATTTCCTTTGGAGCACCAGCTTTTGGGTTTGAAGTCCTGGCCAAGCAGTCCTAGTGTGGGAGGAAGGACTGAGGTTCCATCCTGACTTGGCCACCACCCCTAGGATTCTGAGTGATGCTAAGCAGGGTGTTGAACTTGGGCAGGTGTCAGCATACTCGTGTGTAAATTCAGGGAATTAGACCAGGTCAGAGGTTCCCAAACACAGCTCTTCATCAGAAATCAGCTGACGACCTTGCTAAAAAAATAAGAGCCCTGGACCCCAGCCCCAGAAAGAGGCAAGGACTAAGGAATCTGTATGTTGAGTGATACCTCTCCTCTCAAGCTCTGGCATTGCCAGGCCCCCATGCCTTTGTGATTTTCTCTGTTCTGTCTGGGTTTCCTGAAGAACTTCTTGGTGAGGAGAGAACAATGCCTCTTCTTTTCAAGAGAGGTGGTCTCAGGTACACGCTTTGCAGAAACACAGCCTTGTGAGCTCATCCACTCATGGGTTTGTAAACATACACATATGCTTGCTTGGATACATGCAGAGGGGCCTCTCCTGGCCAGGCGTCATGGAGGTTTCTAGAGCATGCTCTCATGCTGCCATCTCATCTCGGGCTCCCCCTGAGTGAGCAGAAACAGCACAGCCTCTCCAGAGCCTCCCTGCGTGTGCACTCTCCAAAGGGCTCCTTTATAAACATCAGGGTCATTCCTGGAATTGCAAAGACCTGGGGAGGGTCAGGGCTGAGGCAGACAGTTAGAGAAAACAAAAACATGCTCAAATTCAGCCAAGGTCCTCTGGGGCCCTGTGAGCCACGCTGTCCTTGAAGAGCCAGAGAAATTGATATCAAGATGGCAAACAGCACTATCAGCTTTCACGCCTTTCCATGGGTCCCAGACATCTCTCCTCGGGTTCAACTAAAGCCATCCAGGAACCTGGCAAGGTGACCTAGTTGCTGAGGCCCAAGTGAGTAGACTGTGCTTTGATTCAAACTTGAACCAGGGACTGTGGGAATGGGAAGAATGTGCCTGACCCAGCAATTCTACTTCTCTCTACATGTGCACAGGGACACATGTACAAAAATGGTCATTACAGCATTATTAGTAGTTGTAAAAACACTATTAGCAACCAGATCCAAAAGTCTTTCAACAGCTGAATGGATAAATAAAATCAGTAGGGTAATACAAAGGAACAATATATGGCAGTTAAAAAGAATATCTCTGACCTATGGATGTCAACATTAGATCTCAGACATCTAATACTAAGAGGGAAAAGAAAACCTCCATGTACATTTTCAATTTTTTTCACAATATTGGACAATATTGGTCTTCTATCACATATATGCATATAGATACAATATATGGAAACATAGGCATATTAGTCATCCATCATACATATGCAAATGTGCTTAGCTAAGAAAGATAAACACTAAGTACTGCAGGCTAGTGGGCTAAATATCAACCACTCCCAGTTCTGGGTGGTAGACTTGTGTTACTACATTGTTCTTTGTACTTTTCTGCATTTTTTAAATCTTCTTTTAAAAAAGTCACCTCTTAGGGCCGGGCACAGTGGCTCATGCCTGTAATCCCAGCACTTTGGGAGGCCAAGGCAGGTGGATCACGAGGTCAGGAGTTCAAGACCAGCCTGGCCAATATGGTGAAACCCTGTCTCTACTAAAAATACAAAAATTAGACGGGCGTGGTGGCGCACGCCTGTAATCCCAGCTACTTGGGAGGCTGAGGCAGGAGAATCGCTTGAACTCAGGAGGCAAAGGCTGCAGTGAGCCGAGATCGCACTGACTCCAGCTTGGGTGACAGAGTGAGACTCTGTCTCAAAAAAATAAAGTCACCTCTCACACCAACCACCCCTCACCTTCCTCATCAAGCAGAGCTATCAGTAACCTCAAGTGTCCCTGAAGCCCTACTGGAAGAGGACCAAACAATAGTGACATGGTGGACATCACCACCACTCTTATTGGCCAGGGCAATGGTGTTACCAGGGTCACTTGTCCACCAGTCGGAACCTAGCCCTGGGCTCCTGGCCAGTTCTCTATGCCATGAAGAACTTGGAAATGAGTCAGAAAGAAGACCCAAAGATAGCAGAAGAGGGTCACAGAATTAAGAAGGGGAAGATGAAATAATTAAGATGACTCAGGCCTGACAACTGAAAGCCAAGGGACAAGTCCATCCTGGTGCGGCCAGAGGGTGCTGAGTAGTGGAGGTGTCCGAGGACCAGGAAAACCCAAGGGAAGGGAAAGAGCTGTTCTGTTTCCCCAAGGATGAGAGAGAAAACAGCCTTAAACTAAAACAGGAGAGATCCAAGTTAGAAGCCATCCAAGAATTTCATAAGAAAGAACAAAACAAGGGATAAATTGCAGATGGGAAGAAATTGCACAGACTCCCTCTGGTATAACTTAGGAGAAACCTTTTGAGGAGGAAGAAGGATTAACAATATGGCCTCCAAGTGGCCAAAAGCCACTAGATGGCATTGATGAAAAGCACTGCTGTAGGCTTGAGCCTGGGAGGTGGAGGTTGCAGTGAGCTGAGATCGTGTAACTGCATTCCAGCCTGGGTGACAGAGCCAGATCTTGTCTCAAAAAAACAAATAAATAAGGGCCTGGCACGGTGGCTCACGCCTGTAATCCCAGCACTTTGGGAGGCCAAAGCTAACGAGTCTCACCCTGACTAACACGGTGAAACCCTGTCTCTACTAAAAAATACAAAAAATTAGCTGGGCATGGTGGCGGGCGCCTGTAGTCCCAGCTAATCGGAAGACTGAGGCAGGAGAATGATGAGAACCCGGGAGGCGAAGCTTGCAATAAGCCAAGATCGCACCACTGCACTCCAGCCTGGGCATTAGAGGGAGACTCCATCTCAAAAAAATAAATAAATAAAATAAAGTAAAATAAAATAAATAAAAATTTTAAAAAATTTTTAAAAAGAAAAGCACTGCTGGATAGTCTTCTGGTAATTTGACCCAACTTTCTTCACAGCATTCTAGCCTGAATTCAATGCCAAAAAGCTGTAGGTCTGTGCATTCTCTTAGTCCTTCTAAGGATGGAAGGACTTCTAAGATGGAAGCTTCCTGAAGACATAAACTTGATCTTAGCCTCCATACAGCCTTCCATACTTAGTGAATGGAGGACAGGAGAGAAGACATTCCGTGTCCTCAATTTACATTTTTGGAAGGAAGACACCGTGCTTTTTTCTTCCAAGACTGAAGAAGGAGAAGCCTGTCCAACTTGATTCTCCTACTTTCGTAACTTTATTCACTATGAAGGGACTTCATTGTTTAACATCAAGCTCTTCCCAAGAGCCTTGGTCAAAAGACTAAAAGAGCTACCTGTTTATTTGCATAGGATGTATATACATCTCTACTGACTTGGTTTCTTCTTTATTCACCTTTCTAAAATGCTTTTCTTGTCCCTTTCCAGCATGAAGAAGCATGTGTTACACGTGGTATGACAACTGCTTTATCATATGGTCTCCCAGCTAACACATAGCATATACTTAATGTTTACACATTAGAAAAGGTGACCATCTGATATGGTTTGGCTGTGTCCCCACCCAAATCTCATCATGAATTGTAGCTCCCACAATTCCTACATGTTGTGGGAGGGACCCAGTGGGAGGTAACTGAATCATGGGGGTAGGTCTTTCCCATGCTGTTCTCTTGATAGTGAACAAGTCTCATGAGATCTGATGGTTTTATAAAGGGGAGTTTCCCTGCACAAGCTCTCTGGTCTGCCGCCATGTGAGACGTGCCTTTCACCTTCCGCCATGATTGTGAAGCCTCCCCAGCCACACGGAACTGTGAGTCTATTAAACCTCTTTCTTTTGTAAATTTCCCAGTCTTGGGTATGTCTTTATCAGCAGCCTGAAAACAGGCTAATACACTATCAAAGAGCATCTAGCACTTGCCCAAGAGTACCCTGTTACATTAAGTTTTTTTCTCATTCTTCTGGTGTTTGCCCCACCATCTAGGGCCCATATCAGCAAGAGTGGTTAAGAGTCAAGAAAGGCAGTGAGCAAGTAGAACCATGAGATGGGATGGGAAGGACACATGCCTCTCCCAAGACCCACATTCAAACAACTCAGTTTCGATGATGCAGTCCCACAGCCCCACTCCCATAGTGTAACAAAGGCTGAATCCTATCAACATTTCCCATCACCCTCCTCTTCCACTGTCCTCTTCTCCATCCCCATAACTCTGCTCTCAGATATTCCAGGCCTGACACATTGAACCCACAGGATGCAAAAAGAAATTTAAAACCTGCAAAGATGTCCAGGATTGCTGGCCACTCTCAAACCAGCACAAGAAGTGTCTTGAATATAAATAAGTGTCTTTAAATAGGTCACCATGCTTTTCTCTGTCTTCAACTAAAGTTCACTAATTTTATCTGATAGTATATCACATCAATCACCTTCCTTGGCTATGCTCTCATGGTTTAACAGGCAGTGAACCAACCCAGAGACAACCAGCAGAGCCTCAAGCGGGAGTCCTAACTTCTGGGGTATAAATGGGACATGGTTGGTCATTAACCTGTTGGTAGAACCACAGGCACAATGGCCATGACTGCCCCCTAGAAAACTCAAATACTGACTCCTCTCTGGACTCACTGAAGGCTTTCCAAAGCAAAGTGGCCGCTGTTCCAGGTAAGCCACACTCAAGGGAATAAGTCACACCTGCTAACAGAATTCTTGAAATGACCAATCAGAAAACATCCAAAAACAGGTTTCTGCCATTCTCCTATTCTGTGTTTCAAGAATCAGAACCTGCACTACCTCATTTGATTATCCGAGTTTCTGTGCTACGTGGCTTGCATGTTTGCCGTTATTATCAAGCAGGCACATGAGGTTGATAATTTCTTATCCCCCTCACACTTGATAAGTGAGCTAGAGAACTGGAGGCCAACTGCACAAAGTCATGTAGCCAGTGGCCAAAACCAAGCCCAGGTTGTTAACCAACCAGATGGCACCTGGTCACCTGGCATCACCTAAGGAAAGACTCTCAGGCAAGACCTTTTAGCCCCAGGGCTTCATTTCTTCCCCTCGCCATCTCCATGGGACCCCAATCTTTCCCCAGAAGTAGGCTATCAGTCACGTCAGCAGCCCTGCCCAACCGCAAAAGCCTCTTTGATCCAGTAAACCCGTCCTACCCCACCCCCTTTATCCTGCCTGACACACCTCCTGCCACTGTTACTATAGCAACTGCTCAGCATTATCAGGAAGTCACAGGGGCAGGGCACAGGGCACAAGGGAATTGCCATTTTCATTTTTTTCTTGGCCTTGGGCATTTTAGAAAACAAGTTCACCACCCAGAGGCAACTTGGCACCTCCATCCAGAAGTAAAGACAATAGACCTAAAAGAAACTTCCTAGAGAGTGGCATAAAGGAACATTTTTGAGAAGATATGCCTTAATTACTACCTCTCAGGGAAAAGGAGCTTTTCCAGAAAGCAGTATATAATTCACTGCTTTTCTGCATGTGTGAGTCTGGTGAAATGGAGAGCTGGAAGAAGAATCTAGAGACCCAGACTACAATCTGGTCTGTGCCTGCCTTGTCAGTTGAACCTGAATGTAGCCTTGATTTCTTCATTTGTTAAGTGGAGAGAATCGAGGCTAAAACAGAGCTGGGGCAGGAAGTGGGAGGGGGGAGCAATATAAAACAAACAAACAAAAAAACCAAAATGAGCTTTCTGGTAGAAACACAATGTTTAGAAAAAAGTCATTTTGTTTATCATTGTTATATCACTTATTCTTTGAGGTGGCACCCTTTGTTTAGTGCCAATGACTGACTCTCTCCACCCCCAGAGACCAACCTGAATCCCTCCAGCTGAAACACCCCCCTCTTCTCAACTTCTAATAGAATGGAACACACTGAGTAGGCACAACTTCCTCCCTACCTCCAACCTATCAAGGACTTCCGGGGCTCAGTCCCCCTCTTCCCTTTGACTTCCTGGCTCAGACAGCTCAGTTCCTTGAATGAACACAGGCTGCCACACCTTCACAGTCTTCCACTAATTAGAAACTTCCCCAGGCTTCACTAGAGGCCAACTCCACCAGGGCCTATGGGTGAATTCCACTGCCCAGCAGCTGGTGGTTTGCCAGCCCCTGCCCCTTCTCCCCAATCTTCCCTCCTGCCCTGCCTCCCAACAGCCAGGAAGAGATGTGGGGCTGGCAGCCAGAAGGGCCCCAAGGACTGCCAAGTGTCCCTCCCCCCGCCCACAGAAAAAAGGAAAGAGAAAAATTCCTGACTACAGTCGCTCTGTATTTCTTTCCGGGAGAGCTGGCTTTTTGAGCAAAGTCTCCCTCTGAGTCTTGACTGACACCCAGGGGCTGAGCCAGCCCAGATCTTCCCTGGCTTTGTCAAGGAACAGGAGTGGCCAGAGAAGGAGGAGGGAAGAGTCAGGGGTTAGTAGCCAAGGAGGAGGAGAGGCATAAGGAGATGGTCCATTCTCCAGGAGAAGAAAAAAAATCGACATCCCATCCAGCCTGCTCTTTGTGAGTGTGGAGGGTGGGAGCAGATGAAAACCAACACATTTCTCTGGACCTACTATCCCATCTGTAAAAGGGGCTTTTCCTTTCCTGCCTCCACCATGAAAGCCCTCCAAGAGTCTAAGACAAGTTTGTCCAACACGCAGCCCAGGAGAGCTTTGAACGTGGCCCAACACAATTTCATAAACTTTCTTAAAACATTATGAGATTTTTTTTGCAATTTTTTTTAGCTCATCAGCTATGGTTAGTGTTAGTGTATTTTATGTGTGGCCCAAGATAATTCTTTTTCCAAGTGGCCCAGGAAAGCCAAAAGGTTGGACACCCCTGGTCTAACATGATCATTCACCCCAGATTCCCAGTGGCAGTACTGTGCCTTGACCCCAGCCCTGATTTCACCATACGTGTATTCTGACCCTCAGCGACTGAAGCATCTGCCTTCTCTGCTTTCCTGGGGCCTTGCCTCATTAGATGCTGGAAAAGAAAGTCTTCGGCATCATTGTGCACAGACAGGCTGCCATTCAGAGGGCTTTTTGGTACCACAGATGGAATCAGACATTAGGTAGAACCCCAGTACTCAGAAGACACTCCCCCAACCCAGCGTTTCTATGGAGAATCCATCAGCCGCTTGCAAAATGAGATGCTGCTCCCCAACTCAGGAGTAAACTCTGGAGAAAATGTAGCAAGAAAACATCACTTTTTTGGAAAGAGCTTCCAGTTTCTTTGCCAGGATCAAGTTCAGTGCATTCTGGCATCCCAGGTTCGGAGATGTGAAAGGTCCATTTTCCTGGTGCAGGAAATGGGTGGCATCGGGGGTCCTCACTGGCTTTGATGACTGCACAGTTGCACACCCTTGAGAATGCCATATGTGCTAAATGTGCTAGGACCACTTGGATTCGCTAATACTTAACCTATTATTCTGAAGTCTGGATCCTTGCAGACTTCCCCTGGAGGGCCATCTATACAGAGAGGACCTTCCCCCACCAGGAGATTTAGTCTCAGGGATTCTCCAGAGCTCTCTGGACACTAATAGCCAGAAGCCTAGGTCTTCCCGGTTGGCTGGCCAGGTGAAGGAGGAACTCAGCCCTGGGTTACCTGCTTATGAACAGCAAGGCCAGCATGAGAACCCAGGTGTCCAAGCTCTGGGGCCACCTCTGTTCCCCACAGTCCCTCCAACCCCCATTCTAGACACTGCAGAGAGAAGCTCCCGTACCAGAAACAGTCAGTCCTAGACCTTAGGACATGGGATCCAAAGAGCACTGCCCAACTAATCCATTAAAAATGCACGCCTGGCCAGGTGCGGTGGCTCACGCCTGTAACCCCAGCACTTTGGGAGGCCGAGGCGGGCAGATCACGAGGTCGGGACATCGAGACCATCCTGGCTAACACGGTGAAACCCCATCTCTACTAAAAATACAAAAAAATATAGCCAGGCGTGGCGGCGGGCGCCTGTAGTCCCAGCTGCTGGGGAGGCTGAGGCAGGAGAATGGCATGAACCCGGGAGGCAGAGCTTGCAGTGAGCCAAGATTGTGCCACTGTACTCCAGCCTGGGTGACAGAGCAGGACTCCATCTCAAAAAAAAAAAAAAAGCAAGCCTAATGGCCTCCAACCATTTATGCACTGCATTTCTATTGTATTTATCAACTGCATTTCTATTGTATTTATCAACTGCATTTCTATTGCATTTATCAACTGCATTTCTATTGAATTTATCAACTGCATTTCTATTGTATTTATCAACTGCATTTCTATTGGATTTATCAACTGCATTTCTATTGAATTTATCAACTGCATTTCTATTGTATTTATCAACTGCATTTCTATTGTATTTATCAACTGCATTTCTATTGCATTTATCAACTGCATTTCTATTGTATTTATCAACTGCATTTCTATTGTATTTATCAACTGCATTTACATTGCATTTAAAGCACAGTTTCATTGCCCTTTCCATAAGCAGCCTCGCTACAGCCCCGTGAAAGTAGGTTGGAGAGGTATGGATATTTCCATTCACAGGTGAAGAGATGGAAATCAAGTGACCCATCACCAAAATGCAAGAGCTTAGGTTTTATATGTAGTTTATAGCTTTACACACATCTGCGTAGTTGACCCAATGAAGTACCATCAATTTCTGATTTACAAATAAGAAAACTGAGGCTTAGCAAGAAGAAATATCTTACCTTGGGTGACAAGTACATGGTAGACCACCTGGGATTTGAACCTCCAGAAAGGAGTGGCCTGCCTGACCTTTCCAGTTTGGCTTTCATTTTAAAGGCTAGCTAACTGTCAAGGAGGAGACATCGCTTGCCAAGACTGTTAAGGCAGCAAACATGTACAAAAACCAACTATGTGCCAGGTACTTGCCATTATCACAGCCGCCCTAACACGCACCCTGGGAAAGAGGTAAAATCATTGCTATTTTACCAACAGGGAACTGGCATTGGAGGAGGAGCCTTACTAACTACTGAAGTATTAAGAGACGGGTCTGCAATGGAACCCAGGTCAATATGACAGCAAAGGCCAGGCTGCCTGTGCCATCATCTGCTACCCAGCAGCTTTTCTCTCAAGAGGCCCACCCTGTGACTTTTTTGTCTCTCTTGACTGACCTCTGTATGCTGGCTACTTACAACTGTGAGGTCCCCAAGCTCCAGGACTTGTGACTCTCCATGGAGTCAAGGGAATCTACATAATTGAAATCTGACAGAAATTTACTGTACCCCATACATCACCTGCACATGGCAGCTGTCCAGGAACAAAACTGCTGGCCAATACGGTCAAAAGCTTTTCTCCGCCAACAGCACAACTCCTTGCCCAGCCATGGAGGTAGAGGGGTGCAATGGGAAGGTACCCAGGTTAGCCTCTCAGCACTTTGGTATCGCTGAGTCACCCAGTGTCCACACCTGTGAAAAGGAGGTAGAACGGCCTCCCTCGCAGGAAGGTGGAAGACAGGAGACAAAGTAGGCACAGAAGCCAGTTCATAATAGGGTGAGGACAAATGCGAGCACCACCAATCTCCTGGCACCTGCCTGCCATCTCAGTGAAATGCTGGCCAGGGACAGGAGAAGCAGAGGGGTCTAGAATATCTGCCAACCAGGTCACCAACTCCCCTCATGAATTCAAGGCATCATCTCCCTCTTCTATGCCTTGGTTTCAGCGGAAGCCGCACTAGTGCTAACCTTATAGGAGAGAATCCCCATTCCCTGGCCTATAGAAGTCCTTTCCCACAAAGGCCAGTCAACCACCCTCCTCATTTAAGGATTCCAGTTTTTTCAAGCATTATAGTCTCCAGTCACCTACATAATATCCCTCTGATTGGATGGATCTCTGAGGTTGAGACCACTATATTTTCCACACCATTTTTGAGCCCCGCCCACCTACCTAGAAAGCAGGTGTTGTAGCTGAGCTGGAGTGGGAAAGGCATGCAAGGGAGAAGTGTGGGACAGGAAAGAACGGTCTGCAGGGACCAAGAGGACAGCATGGAGAAGGCAGAAGAGGGAAGAGGGAGTCGGGAACATAGAAAGGCTGAGACAAAATGTACTCCCCGGATACAGAGTTCCTTAAAAAATTAAAATAGGCCGGGTGCAGTGGCTCACACCTATACTCACAGCACTTTGGGAGGCCAAGGTGAGAGGAAAACCTGAGGTCCGGAGTTCGAGACCAGCTTGGTCAACATGGTGAAACCCCGTCTCTACTAAAAATACAAAAATTAGCCAGGCATGGTGGCAGGTGTCTATAATCCCAGCTACTTGGGAGGCTGAGGCAGGAAAATCGCTTGAACTCTCTGGAGGCAGAGGTTGCAGTAAGCCGAGATGGTGCCATTGCACTCCAGCCTGGGTGACAAAGCAAAACTCCATCTCAAAATAAAAAAAGAAAAAAAGAAAAAGAAAAATACAAATGAAAATAACAATTCCCAGATACACAGACTCTTTGCAACAACAACAACAAAACAAAAAAAAAACTAAGCTTTTTTCTTTTGGGTACAGTGTTTTAGTACATGGGAAGGATCAACAACAAAAACAGATGTGGATGTGGCCTCACAGCCCCTTTCTGTTCTGCTCCTCCTTCATTCCTTTCAGCAGCCCCCTGTCCTGTCCTGCTAGGCATCGTAGATTATTTACCTGTTCTCCACTCCCTTTGGTACAGAACTTCCTCATATCAAAATCGAACAGTTGTGGCCAGGTGCGGTGGCTCATGCCTGTAATCCCAGCACTTTGGGAGGACAAGGCAGGCAGATCACTTGAGGTTCAGGAGTTTGAGACCAACCTGGCCAACATGGTGAAACCCTGCCTCTACTAAAAATACAAAAATGTTAGCTGTGTGTGGTGGTGCACACGTGAATTCCCAGCTACTCAGGAGGCTGAGGCAGGAGAATCGCTTGAACCTAGGAGGTGGAGGCTGCAGTGAGCCGAGATCGTGCCACTGCACTCCAGTCTGGGCAACAGAGCGAGACTCCATCTCAAAAAAAAAAAAAAGAGAAAGAAATTGAGCAGTTGTACCTCCCATTTTCTATGGGAATGAACAGCCCAGCTGAGAACCAACTGGAAGCCACCTGATCACTGTAGAACAGTTCTCTCCAAGTCAGCACTCAGAGGTCAGATAATGAGTGAATGGATATGCTCCTACTTTCGGGTAACCCATGGCTTTTTTTTTTTTTTTTTTTTTGAGACGGAGTTTCATTCTTGTTGCCCAGGCTGGAGTGGAGTGGTGCCATCTTAGCTCACCACAACCACCATCTCCCATGTTCAAGCGATTCTCCTACCTCAGAGTCCTGAGCAGCTGGGACTACAGGCACATGCATTTTTAGTAGAGACAGGGTTTCACCATATTGACCAGGCTGGTCTTAAACTCCTGACCTCAGGTGATCCACCCACCTCAGCCTCCCTAAGTGCTGGAATTACAGGCGTGAGCCACCGCGCCTGGCCAACCTGTGAACCTGTGGCTTTTTTTTTTTTTTTTTTGAGACGGAGTTTTTTTGCTCTGTCGTCCAGGCTGGAGAGCAATGGTGCAATCCCAGCTCACTGCAACCTCCGCCTCCCGGGTTCAAGTAATTCTCCTGCCTCAGCCTCCCAAGAAGCTGGGACTACAGGCATGCTCCACCACGCCCAGGTAATTTTTCTATTTGTAGTAGAGAAGGGGTTTCACTATATTGGCCAGGCTGGTCTCCGAACTCCTGACCTAGTGATCCACCTGCCTCGGCCTCCCAAAGTGCTGGGATTACAGGCGTGAGCCACCACACCCGGCCCCATGGCATTTTTATAGAACTAATTTCCAGCTGCGAGCCTGAAGGAATGATTTGCCTGAAAGTCTTAAAGCTCAGTATTGAAGTAGGCCAATAGTGAGTACTATCTAAGCCTCCCTCTTCCCTCTGCCTGACAGGAAACTCAATAGTCCACTTGGCCAAGAGCCATTGTGTAGACAGACCCTCGGGAATACAACAGATGGATTTTTCTCTGCTTCCAGGCTCTACTACCTATTCTAACCCAGAGATTCCTGTGCCCCATTTTTCCCAGATTCCTTAACATTATTACACAGAATTTTTCTGTTCTCAAACCTTCCTCAAATATCTTACCATTTTTTTTTTTTTTTTTGAGACGGAGTCTCGCTCTGTCGCCCAGGCTGGAGTGCACTGGCCCGATCTCAGCTCACTGCAAGCTCCGCCTCCCGGGTTCACGCCATTCTCCTGCCTCAGCCTCCCAAGTAGCTGGGACTACAGGCGCCGCCACCTCGCCTAGCTAGTTTTGTGTATCTTTTAGTAGAGACGGGGTTTCACCGGGTTAGCCAGAATGGTCTCTATCTCCTGACCTCATGATCCGCCTGTCTCGGCCTCCCAAAGTGCTGGGATTACAGGCTTGAGCCACCGTGCCCAGCCCAAATATCTTGTCTAAAGAAGTGGGTCATTACGACCACACAAAGGGACCTATCACAGTAAATGTTTTGGGCATATGTGGAAGGCGAGTAGGGAAATTTCAAACAAAGAAGACCCGGATTTTGCAGCTTCCTCAAACTGCAGTCCACCATGGGCAACGGCAGCCCCAGGTGTCAGAAAGCACACCACTTGCCTCACTGGTCCAGAATCTGTCTGGCCACACCCTTCAGAGAGGCCCTGCCTCCAAGGCCAGGGTGCACACTGCCACACCCTGCTTGGTCTCCTAGACAGGCACTTCCCCATCTCCTTCTTTCATGAACACTGGTGACTGGTGACTCAGGCAGCACTGCTTAGCAGAACTAGCGCTGGGAGTTTTGTCCAGATGGGGGGAGGGGAGGTGGAAGGTAGTGGTGTTAACAATCAGTGACAGTAGATCCCACTCATTTCCCTAGTCTATTTTACGACTTTGAACTCAGTATGCAAATTTATGCAAGACGAGATGCAAAGCAGTACTCTGAGCCAGAAGTCCCGTTGCTTTTTCCCCCTTTTTTTGAAGCTGCACTGAACCACTGTAAATCAGTGCTCGCCTCTTCCCCCCTTTATTCTTCCCAGGCAACTGCAGATGCAGAGCCTCCCCAGGCCCGCCCGCCCGCCTGCCTGCCTGCCTGCCTGTCTGCCCGCCCTGGGACTTTGAATGACTACACATTTCTATAGCACCTTTATATGTGCAGTGGGCCAGACGGCCACTCGGGCGGCCCCGCCCCTCAGTATAATCCCCTGCATTGTACACGGTAGGGAAGGAGGCTGGGGAGATACTGAGGGAACCCGTCTAGCCCAGCCTTAATTCTGAAAGGGCCTGGCCTGGCCCAACCCTGCTCCCTCCTCGACCCTGACATTTCTAGGCACTTCTGTCCTCTCCACCACCAAACACATATACATGCTTTTAGAGTCCCAAATTCAAGCAGATCTCAGGGTCTCCTTTCGGTTTTTCTTCTAGGCCTACCCACCCCTTCCCCCAAGTCTGACTTCTCAGTTTCTTTGAACCAACAAGCCCCAGCCCACCATCCCCGTGGGATACAGGCTCACTACCACCCACTCCTTCCACCCACTGATGTGCCCACCCCCACCCCTGCATCCTTGCCATCCCCAGGAAGCCAGCAGCAACACAGCCCCTGAGTCCCGGGAACAAAGACAAAAGAGCTAACAGCAAAGCCGGAACTGCTGAGGTTCGCTGCCTCGAAATAAGAGGGTATGTTTAAAATTCTCAAAAGCAACCTGCTCAAAGAGGAATGCAGGCTGGAGGGGGGTGCTCATTCTTCTGAGGGGAGAGAAAAGGGGACGGGAGATGGAATGGGAGGCAGAGGATTCAGCGCTAAGATCTCCGTCTGGGCCAGGCCCCACCCAACTCGGACCCAGCACTCTCCATCCAGTGACCCCAGTCTCTGCCCCAGCCTAAGACCCTCTCCTGCACAAAAGCCTCCAGCCTTGACCCCTTTTCCTCCTGCACCCTCAGGCTCCTTCCTGAAGTGCTCCCCTTCCCCAGCCCGACTTTCTCAGGCACCCCTGACATTGGTCACTTCTTTTGAGTGCACCCACTCAGCTTCCAGCCCCGCCCCCCACCTTCCACCCCTGCTTAACATCCCCTCTTCCCAGGCTGGTGCACAAAAATGCGGAAGGCGTCTGGGCACTGGGGAGGAGAAGGCAGCTGGGGCAAGCTGGCGGAAGGGAGTCCCATAACCAGGCAGAAAATCCAGAGTGACATTCTTCCCATGAACTCACCCCATTGTCCCTGGCCTCCCCTGACAACTCCCCCCCCCCCACACCCCCTTCAGGCTCCAGGGAAAAGTGAACGGGAGAAAATCTGCCGCATCTGTTCCTGGCTAAAGACCCTAACCGGCTTCAGGGATTTGGGAAGTAGAATTGGTTTTCAGGCTTAGAGTGAAAGGAAGAGTAGAAGAAAAAAAAAGTAAAACGTTAAAGAAGGCAAGGCATCACACACTTTATTAAAACCGTCAGCAGCCGAACCATCCTATGAACTTCGAGGCCTTTCAAAAAGTTCACCCTGCTGAGGAAGGTGTTTAGTTTGTCAGAGTTCAGCTCAGAAACTGCACAGCACCTCCCCGGTGGACCACGAGGGGTGATGAGGAGGAACGCAGGACTGGGGGACAGGCACCCCGCAGTGAAAGGATTTTGTGGGGGCTTTTTCCTTTCATTGTTACTTTCTAAGAGAAGCAGGAGGGAAGGGTTAACTTGCAGGCAGGCTAGGGAAGGAAGCGAGCCGAGGAAGAAGAAAGGGACTGAGAGGCTCCACTCAGAGGAAGCCCTAACTTGCTCTGTACTCCAGAGCAAAATGTGCTAAAGAAACAGAAGAAAGATTTCACCTCTGACCCCTAATTCCATTCTCAAGGAGAACAGGGGAAAAAACAATAGCAGACCAGGAGAAGGGAGGCGGGCTGGTGCGTGGGATGGGGGGCTTACGAAGACCTCAGAAGCTAAAAAGCAAGATTCTTGTTTTCACTTTTTCTTTTTAAGTTTGATAAACTTAGACTCACTTGCTTTTTCAGCAACAGCAGCAGGCAGCGGACACATTTCACCACTGTCTCCAAGAGGAAAGAAAATAATTACAGCTTCCTCCCGACCACTGGGGCAGGAGACTTTCATAATTAAAAAAAAAAAAAAAAAAAAAAGTGACCTCCTTAGAGACTGGTTGTGTCCCTCAAATAACTTTTTGGGAGGGATGAGGGCCCCCGAACAAAGAATATCGGGTCTCCATTCTATCCTATAGGAAGGGGTCCCTCAATTTAGGATACGGGCGGGGGTGTGGGCTGGCAACGCATCTCTCTTGCCTTTCGATCTGGGGCCCAGATGCGAAACTGCACAACCTGGCTGCCCCCGTCCCGGGAATGCAGCCGGCGATCCGGCTTAAGTTACATTGATTCAGCTGCTAGGAGACCCCTCGCCTACCAAATGCCTCCCTTTTATTTTTCCATTCAACGTGGTAGCAAGAGCCCTGCTCGTTCCCTATGGAGAAACAGTAGTGTTCGTTTTCATTTTTCTCCTAAGCGACCCATCCTACAAAGTACCAAGTCCTTTCTTTCTAACTCACAACCTCAGTTTAAGGAAGGGTCCCTTGGGACGCCGGTGCCTCCTCCTAGCTTACCTCCTCTTCCAAGGTTCCTGGTGTCACTGGCACCCCGCAGCCTCGGCCTCCCAGCAGCGATCCCACCAGGACCCTTGGGTCCTCAAGTAGTGCCCCAAATAAGATTCGAGTTCCTACTCCCATGGATCTGACCACCGTCCCCCTTCTCAGTAAATCCCTCCTCCAGAATAGAAGTCTGGGTCCGTTCCACGCGGGTAAGACCATGGCAACAGGGATGCCTTTCCTCTCCCCATTCATCCCCACCAAATGAGTCGCCACGGCTCTTCCACTTGCTCTAACTCCAGTTCCCCTCCCTGGGCCTGACTTCCGGGTCCCGCTCGCAACAGTCCCCCTTGATCTGGTCCAAGGTCTCCGCTCTGCCGCCCTTAAAACAGTCCGTGAGGTCCAGCCGCCCGTCGGGCTTCCCCGCTGCCCTCCAAGTTTCTCCCAACTACTTGTTCCAGCCCGCGTTACCTGCAACCTGCTCCGGGCTGGCGCCATACTCGGCGTCCCGGCGCTTCTCACAAGTGCCCTCGCCCATAACCAGCGCCTGCAGGGGCAGCTCGGAGCCCGGGTGGGGATAGCAGCGCAGCCCCTGGCCGCAGCGCGGGGTGTAG
>NW_012123487.1:4049186-4098673 GCF_000951035.1 Colobus angolensis palliatus
CCCCTCCCCCTTTTGGAGACCACTCCCTTCCCCCCGACACTCCCTCGCGCCGGCAAGTGCGTGCGCGCACGCCCGTTCGCCCACCCCCGCGTTGGGAGCCGCCTCCTCCTTTTCTTCCTCCTCCCTCGCCGCCGCAGCCGGGTCCTAAAGGGCCGGCTTCTCCCCGCCCCCTGCCTTCTCCCCTCCCCCTTTTGGAGACCACTCCCTTCCCCCCGACACTCCCTCGCGCCGGCAAGTGCGTGCGCGCACGCCCGTTCGCCCACCCCCGCGTTGGCTGCGGTCTCTGGGGGTCGCCTACTCTTCCGGGGCAACGTCCCTCCACACTCTTCTGGCCCTGACTCTGACTCCTGTTGGAGAATACGGATAACTCGCGGGTTTGGGTAGGACCGGCGTGGCGGTGGAGAAGAGCGCGTGCTTTTGTCTGCTCTCAGTTCAGTTCGCTAGGACTTCGTTTGCGCACTTCCCATGTAGCCGGCACTGGGCTAACCGCTGGGGAACACAAAGGACATACGGCACCGTTTTGACCTTCCAGTAGATTTCAGTCGGCTCACACCAACTCCTTCCATCCCTTGGTGTCACCCGCCACTGACACGTGGCTTGGAACAATGACTTCTTGTTGGGTGGTTCCTGCGGAGTTTCAGACCCGTCTAGACCAGGCTAGACCCAAACAGCGCCGAATGGTCTTAGTGACTGTTGCAGTTTTCCAAACCTGGGAGCTCGTGACTACAACCTATGAGAACCCAAAGTGCAATGCCCCGCAAAACCTGCCCCCTTCCTCTGCCCCAGACCCCCTCCCTTCTCCGCCTGCTAAAATAATCCCTTAGCACCCTGGGCCCCCACCTACAAATCTCGAGGCACTTGTTGCAGGACAGATCCCAGAACGCCCAGTTGCAGGGGTCTTGGAGAGGTCAGTCAGCTCTCCAGGTGTGAGAGACCTGCTCTGGGGTAAGGCCATTTATGGCTGTCTTCAATAATGCAGATGGACAAGGATGACCTCCTTTCATTGTTCTGTTTGATTTACTGAGTCATCTACCCAAGCCACCCCCAACCCCCATCATTCCAGGCTGGACTCAGCCATAATCATCAACCATCTCCTGGGTTGTGACCCTAACAAAGACCCCCGTCAGAGAGATTCCCTGAGTGAGAGATGGACCATTAAGCTGCCTCCAGCGCAGGTTTAATCTCCCTATACCTCAGCGCCCCTCTTCCCCAACCAGACCCCTCCACTCCGGCTCTTTCTAACTAAGGCTCAGAGCCTGTTTGATTCAATTCAACAGCTAGTTAACCCAGTGGCCACGTGGCTCTGAAGGTGACCTAGATGCCTCCAGGAAGGCAAGTTCCTGGTCTTAAGACACTAAGCTGGGAAGAGTTATGGGGAAAGACTTTGGTAAGATAAAATAAATAAATAAATAAATGTTTATCAGAGGCTTTGAATAAAAGAAATATTTTGGTAGATAGGTGATGTGGTGGTTGAGGAAAGGGGAGTTTCTTGGGTGAGTGGGAACTGAAATTGAAGCTTGTAATTCTACCAGAGGAAATGGACCATTAGCAAGGGCACAGGCAGAGGGAACACCTGAAGCAAAAACACAGAAATGGGGCCGGGCGCGGTGGCTCACACCTGTAATTCCAGCACTTTGGGAGGCCGAGGTGGGTGGATCACCTGAGATCAGGTGTTCAAGACCAGCTAGCCAACCGTGGCCGACATGGTGAAACCCCATCTCAACTAAAAATACAAAAATTAGCTGGGCATGGTGATGCACGCCTGTAGTCCCAGCAACTTGGGAGGCTGAGGCAGGAGAATCACTTGAACCTGAGAGCTGGAAGTTGCAGTGAGCCAATATCGCACCACTGCACTCCAGCCTGGGCGACAGAGTGAGAATCAGTTTCAAAACACACACACACACGCACACGTGCGCGCATACACACACAGAGAGAGAAATGGGAAAATGAGGCTGGGGATCAGAAAGTCAGTCCGCTTCAGCCAGGATGCTTGCAGAGAGCAGCGGGGTGGCAGGAAAATCCAGTTGACTGTATGGAGGTTTGGCTTAATATGCTGGGCAGTAAGGATACAGCATCCATGTTTGAGCAGAGGAAGACATGGACGGAGCTGGACTTCTGGAAATCTTTAGCACTATGTAGAGTGCCGATCTGAAAGTAAAAAAAAAAAAAGTAAAAAGCACTATGTACAGTAACAATCTGAAAAAAAAAATGAAAAAGACACAGGATGGATCGTGATCATTCCAGCTTCATTCTCTCTGGTGTCTCCTGCCTGCTTTGTAAGATGTTTCAGTTGGCCCCACCCACTGAGCTCCTGCAGAGTAGGGACAGGGTCTAGAACAGCACTGTCCGATAGAAATCTACTGCAAACCGCAAACTTGAGCACATGTGCAATTGTGAATTTCTAGTAGCCATATTAAAATATAGTAAAAAGAAATAGGTGATATTTATTTTAATAATATTCTTAATTTGGCGGTATGTCCAAAATACTATCATTTCAGTGTGTAATCAACACTAAAATTAACGAGAGTTAACATTCCTTTTCTTATACTAAATCCTCAAGTTCTGATGTGTATGCTATACAGTACATTTCAGTTTGAAGTAGCCAAAGTTCAAATGCTTGATAGCCGTGTGTGGCCAGGTAGCTAGCAAATTGGACAGCCCACAGTTCTAAATACTGCCTGGCACTAGGTAGGCACTCAATAAATATTTGTTGAGTAAATGAAAAGTACAATCTCTCAAAATATTCCTGGCAGGGCCCCTCATTCTCTTTCTGTCTTAATTGCAATGCTCAGGAGCTGGGGATGAAAGGCTGTGATGAGTCTATTAAGAGGCTAAGAGTGGCATTCATTCATTCATTCATTCATTCATTCATTCACATGCAGCTGCTCACTTACCTTTTGAGATTCATTCTCTTTCCACCTCCTTTTAAAGTTCTTGATCTTTTAGCCAAGAGCAGTGAAGATGAGCAGGCAAAGTGATGCTGACTTGACAAATGCAAAGTACTCAATGAGATTTCACTTTCTAATGAGCCTGAAGGCCACACCCAATTCTTTTCTCCTAGTTCCCAGATTAATGGCCAATTTTACCCTTCCCCACCCTAAATACACACAAACACACAACAAAATAATCCCATCTTGTTAAAGCTTTTCCTAACCTCTCCTGAGCCAGGCCAGCTGCTACGGAGGCTTGAATCACAGAGCATCCTCAATCCATTGAAGCCTAAAGAAGTAGCGGGACTCAGCCCAGGACCCAGAGCTGGTTACTGGCTGGCCTACAACTTAACCATTTTGCTTATTACTGTAGGCCCAGGACTAGAACAATGCCTGCACAGAGATGCTCAAAGAATATTTGTTGAGTGAATCCAGGTTCTCTGCTCCATGTCTCTTGCTTTGCCCATCCCATTATTCCGGGAGCATTCTTCACTTTAGATTTCTCATGAGTCCTCTGCAAAGGTATGTCCTCAGGCTTCAGAGCCTGTCTGTGCCCAGCGGTGAGGACTGGCTGAGAGATGGGGACAGGCTAAGACTGGTTTTCTCCCTTCCCCTTAATCCCTGCCTTTTTCCATCTCAACCATGTTTTATGAACCCCACCCTTACATGGTTTACTGTAACTAGGTACCATCTGTACTATTATTTACATAATTTTTTTAAAGTAAGGCAATTCACTTTTTTTTTTTTTTTTTTTTGCTTACGGTCATTTTTAAAAGAAACTTTGTATCACTACCATAAATGGAAATGCAGTATTGATGGTCATCTATAGATGGTAACCATAAAAATAAACACAATGAAAACAAAACAATGTTATTTGATTTGAGCTGGATAGTGTTGCCTGCTGAAACTTCTGGAGCTGGTAAACTCTCCCCAAGTTAAGAAAGATGAGACAATCTAAAAGAAGCATTCAAGTTAAGTCGACCCAAGCTGAGATTTTCTCCAAGTCATCAGGAGAGGAATGTTTTTAAAAAATATTTTGTTGAAATACACATGCAAAAAAAAGTAGATAAACTAGATAAATATCCACAAATTGACGGCACCATATAACCAGCTCCCAGATCAAAAAGAACATTGGCCAGGCACAGTGGCTCACGCCTGTAATCTCAACATTTTGGGTGGCTGAGGCAGGCAGATCACTTGAGCCCAGGAGTTCAAGACCAGCCTAGGCAACATGGTGAAACCCTGTCTCTACAAAAAAATAAAAATAAAAATAAAAATAAATAAGCCAGGCTTGGTGGTGCATGCCTGTAGTCGCAGCTACTTAGGAGGCTGTGGTGGGAAAGTCATTTGAGCCCAGGAGGTCAAGGCTGCAGTGAGCTGTAATTATGCCACTGCACTCCAGCCTGGATGACAGAGTGAGATGCTGTCTAAATAAATTAATAATAAAGAAAAGAACATTAACAGCATGTGGAAACCCTTTCATGCCCCTGCTGGTTATTATCCCTATGTCCTGCAAGAATAAACATTGTTCTGACTTCTACTGGTGTGGATGAGTTTTCACATAAATGAAAACTTACAATAAGCAGGGTTTTTTGTTTTGTTTTGTTTTTTGAGATAGAGTCTTGCTCTGTTGCCCAGGCTGGAGTGCAATGGTGCAATCTCGGCTCACTGTAACCTCCACCTCCCAGGCTCAAGCACTTCTCCTGCCTCAGCCTCCAGAGTAGCTAGGATTACAAGTGTCCACCACCATGGCTGGCTAATTGTTGTATTTTTCGTGTGAACCAAAAAAGAGTGCAAACAGACAAAGCAATCCTAAAGCAAAAAGAACAGAGTCAGAGGCATCGCATTACCTGACTTCAAACTATACTATAAGGCTACAGGAGCCAAAACAGCATGACACTAATACAAAAACAGACACATAGACCAATGGAACAGAGTAGAAAACCCAGACATGATGTTACAAAGTTGAGAAAAAATAAGCAGTGGGGAAAGTACCTATTCAATAAATAGTGCTGGGATAGCTAGCTAGCCGTATGTAGAAGAATGAAACTGGACCCTTACCTCTCACCATATACAAAATTGAACTCAAGATGGATTAAATATTTAAGTGTAAGACCTCCAACTATAACAATTCTAGAAGAAAGCCTAGGAAACACCATTCTGGACGTCAGCCTTGGGAAAGAATTTATGACTCCTCAAGAGCAACAGCAACAAAAACAAAAATTGACAAGTGGGACCTAATTAAACTGAAAAGCTTGGGCAAAGCAAAATAAGCTATCAGCAGAGTAAACAGACAACCTACAGAATGGGAGAAAATATTTCCAAATGATGCACCTGATAAAGGTTTAATGTCCAGAAACAATTCAACAAGCAAAAAAGCAAATAACCCCATTAAAAAGTGGGCAAAGAACATGATCAGCCACTTCTCAAAAGAAGACATACAAGTGGCCAATAAACATATGAAGACATGCTTAACAACACTAATCGTCAGAGAAATGCAAATCAAAACCACAATGAGATACCATTTCACACTAGTCAGAATAGCTATTATTAAAAAGTCAACAAAACAACAGATGTTGGCAAGACTGCAGGGGAAAGGGAACACTTATACACTGTTGGTGGGAATGTAAATTAGGTCAGCTACTGTAGAAAGCAGTTTGGAGATTTCTCAAGGTACTCAGAACTACCATTCAACCCAGCAATCACATTACTGGGTATATAGCTAAAAGAAAATAAATTATCTTACCAAAAAGACACATGTACTCATATGTTCACTGCAGCACTATTCACCATAGCAAAGACATGGAGTCAACCTAGGTGCCCATCAGTGGTGGACTGAATAAAAAAAAATGTGGTATATATGCACCATGGAATACTACGCAGCCATTAAAAAATAAGAAGAAGAAATCATGTCCTTGGCAGCAACATGGATGCAGCTGGAAGCCATTATCCCAAGTGAATTAACACAGGAACAGAAAATACCACATGTTCTCACTTATAAGTGGGAGTTAAACACTGGTTACTCATAGATGTAAAGATGGCAACAACAGACAATGGGGGCTACTAGATGGAAAGGGACAGAGGGGGAAAGGGTTGAAAAACTAACTGTTGGCTACTAGGCTCACTACCTGGGTGATGGAATCATTCATACCTCAAACCTCAGCATCACGCCACAACACGTATAATAAACCTGCACATGCACCCCCTGAATCTAAAATAAAAGTTGGAATTATATTTTAAAAATTCCTCCTATTTTATCATACATATATAAACCCCACTGTGAATAGCCCACTGTGAATAAAGAAGGTGTTCAGCCAGAACTGGTAAATTGAGAAAAGATGGAAAGTGCTCAAGCCTGTAATCCCAGCATTTTGGGAGGCCGAGGCAGGTGGATCCCAAGGTCAGGAGATCGAGACCATCCTGGCTAACTCAGTGAAACCCCGTCTGTACTAAAAATACAAAAAATTAGCCGGGCGTGGTGGCCGGCGCCTGTAGTCCCAGCTACTCGGGAGGCTGAGGCAGGAGAATGGCGTGAACCCGGGAGGTGGAGCTTGCAGTGAGCCGAGATTGAGCCACTGCACTCCAGCCTAGGGGACAGAGCGAGACTCCGTCTCAAAAAAAAAAAAAAAAAGGAAAGTGCCAATTGTTGGCAAGGATAGGAAGCAAGTGAAACCCCAGGTACTGCTGATAGGAGTATACGTTCATACATTTACTTGGCAAAACTTTTTGGCTCTGTCTACTAAAGCTGAACACATGTGTACCCTATGACCCAGAAATTCCATGTCTAGGTACGATTATAGGTGTGAGCCACCATGCCCAGCCATCATACTTGTTTTTAAAGATGAGGTTATTATATGTCACTCTGGCTGGAGTGCAGTGGTTATTCACAGGCACAGTCATAGCACTTTGTAGCCTCAACCTCCTAGGCTCAAGTGATCCCCCTGCCTCAGCCTCCCAAGTACCTGGGATTACAGGCACATGCCACCATGGATGGCTCATATACTTTTTTGTTCATGGGGGAGTTTTGAGTTTGAGTTTTACTTGTTGTTTCGAGAGGAAGGGAAGAAGCACAAAAGGATAAGAGCATTGCTTGAGCAGAGGAAATGTCCTCTAGTTTTTATACATTCCCCTGGGATTTGCCAAAGACCAGCATAGCCTCCTCCTTGGTGAATCCTGAAACAAAGTGAACAGGGGTGAGGACCTCTGGCTTTTCTGACCCAGATCCTTGGAAAGAAACTCCCTAATGGAAATCTGGGGAACATCATTACGGAAAAGATGAAGAATGGAAAATGTGCTTTGTGGTGATTTTCTGAACAAGCATCAAGTGGCAGGTCAACCACGCAATCGATCACTGTCATCATCTTTGTCTTCAGAAAATCTTAACCAAGTGCCTCCTCCCAGATGATAGGTTAGGCTTTGTATAGCCCTGCCATCTAGAAGTTGCTGATCAGGTTGGATGACTCCACAGCAACCAAATGGAAAGGACACAAAAGAAAAGAAGCAGAATAGAATGTGGGCCCTGGAGGCAGGTAGGAGTTAAGCAGAAAAAGGGCCTTGGGACCAAGCTGCCTAGATTCATGTCCACCTCCTCTGCTTACTGGTTATGTAATTTGGAGCCAGTTATTTATTTAACCTCTCTCAGCCCCAGTTTCCTCATCTGTAATAAGGGGTGATAATAGTGCCTGTTTCAGAGACTTGTTGCAAAGAGTAAATTAGGCTGGGCACTGTGGTTCATGCCTGTAATCCCAGCAGTTTGGGATGTTGAGGTAAGGGGATCACTTGAGGTCATGAGTTCAAGACTGGCCTGACCAACATGGTAAGACCCCATCTCTACTAAAAATACAAAATTAGCCAGGCGTGGTGGTGCACGCCTGTAATCCCAGCTACTGGGGAGGCTGAGGCAGGAGAATCACTTGAACCCTGGAGGCAGAGGTTGCAGTGAGCCAAGATTGTGCCACTACACTCCAGCCTGGGAAATAAGAGCAAAACTCCGTCTCAAAACAACAACAACAACAAAAAACAGAGTAAATTAGGCTTGGCACAGTGGCTCAACCAATAATCTCAACAATCCTGGAGGCCAAGGCGGAATTGCTTGAGGCCAGGAGTTCAAGATCAGCCTGGGCAACACAGCGAGACCCCATCTCTACAAAAAATTAAAATTAAAAAATTGTCCAGGGATTGTGGAGGGTGCCTGTAGTCCTAGCCACCCAGGAGGCTGATGTAGGAGGATGCTTGAGCCCGGGGATTCAAGGTTACGGTGAGCTAGGATTGCAGCACTGCACTCCATCTTGGGTAACAGAATGAGACCCTGTCTCTTATTTTATTTTATTTTATTTTATTTATTTTTATTTTATTTATTTATTTTTTATTTTTTTGAGATGGAGTCTCACTCTGTTGCCCAGGCTGGAGTGCAGTGGCATGATCTCGGCTCACGGCAACCTCTGCCTCCTGCGTTCACGTCATTCTCCTGCCTCAGCCTCCCAAGTAGCTGGGACTATAGGCGCTCGCCACTACGCCCAGCTAATTTTTTGTATTCTTTAGTAGAGACGGGGTTTCACTGTGTTAGCCAGGATGGTCTCGATCTCCTGACCTTGTAATCCACCCGCCTTGGCCTCCTAAAGTGAGGGGATTACAGGAGTGAGCCACCGCGCCCGGCCTCTAATTTTAAAAAATAACAAAAATTTTAAATAAGAGTAAATAAAACAAGGTGAAATCCTTAACCCACTGCCTGGTATGCACCCCTCAGCCAGAGACAGTCCTGCCATTATGATTGCGTTAGGCAAATGAGAGGCGCCCATGTCTTTTGGCATGTTGCAGGAGTAGGGTATGATGCTTAGAGTTCCTTAGGGTGAGGTCAGGAAAGCACTACGTCCCTCCTTCTGTAAAGATGGGAAGATGTTTGCAGAGGAAGGAGAAATTCAAAGGGACTACTTGGTTGGAAGGGATTGGAGTAGTTCCCCAAAGTGTAATGAGGAAAGAGAGGGAGAACTGGATGCATATTGCTTTCAGCAAGTGTGCTCAAGAGTAACAGAAAAGAAATAGAAGAAACCAGAGCACAGGGGTCCTCGGAAGCCTGGAAGAAAGCATGGAAACCAGCCACAGGATTTGGAATCTTATCTGCACTCTTAAGTCAAAGGCCTGGCTGGTCTGCATGGCCTGGGTAACAGGCAGGGAAGTGCAGTGACAACAGGAAGAAAGGAACAAAACTAGCACCGCTAAGTCCATGCAGACACTTTTACAGGTGCTATTTCATTTAATTCTTACAAGTGTCAAATGATGCTTAGACAATTTAAGTGACCTGCCCATGGTCATCCAACTAGTATGTCAAAACCTTACCTTTCCACTACTTCCAAGGAAGCCAAGAAATGGCAACTCTAACTCAGGACCTACTGCCAACCTCAGGGTGTGTGGCCTTGGGCATGCTGTGGCACTCTACTCAATTTCTCTGAGTTTACTCAAGTTCTTCTGAAGGATGAGGGCATTGGACTGCATGTTCTTAGGCACTGGATGAAGGAAATGATGATTCACAGAAGCAGTTTGGTGTGATTAAGAGCAAGGATTTTGAAGCTGCATGACCTAGCTCAAGTCTTGGTTCACACTACTGCAGTGGATGTTCACCTTTATCCCATTCTCTTTTCCTTCCTTCACACACAGAAGTTTAGCTCACATAGTCACAAGTGACTAGCTGTGGGCAGCGAGCTGTGAGATGAAGTGACGTGTCAGTCCTAGTCTGAGGCAACGGAACAAAACCTACATGACTCCTCAGTTTCTGTCTTCTTCGTGTTTTAAATGGTGAGGCTGCAATATGGCAGAGTCTCCACCAGCCTGGATCCTGAATGACTGTATGGATTAAAGATTAGAGCCTCCTGCCTTGAATAGCTAATGAGTGTGAATTAAACCTCTGTTGTTTTAAGCCATTAAGATTTGAGAAGGTTGTTATTGTAGTATAGGCTAGTCTATCCTGACTAATGCAACCATTTACTAGCTGTGTAAACTCAGGCAAGTTTCTTTTTTTTTTTTTTTTGAGATGGAGTCCTGCTCTGTCACCCAGGCTGGAGTACAGTGGTGTGATCTCGGCTCACTGCAACCTTCACCACCTGGGTTCAAGTGATTCTCCTGCCTCAGCCTCCCAAGTAGCTGGGACTACAAGCGTGTGCCACCACGCCTGACTGATTTTTGTGTTTCTAGTAGAGACGGGGTTTCACCATGTTGGCCAGGCTGGTCTTGAACTCCTGACCTAAGGTGATCTGCCCACCTTGGCCTCCCAAAGTGCTGGGATTACAGGCGTGAGCCACCCCGCCTGGCCCATCCGGCCAAGGTTCTTAACCTCTCTGTGTATTAGTTTCCTCATCTATAAAATGGAGACACTGATAATCCCTACCTCATAGGGTTGTTGTGAGCATATAAATAACAATATTTTAGGCACTTAAGACTTAAAAACAACGTCTAAAATATTTAAGTACTATGTAAGTATTATTTATCACATTTATTTTGTAGGATGTTTTTCCAGTAGCGATAGAAATGGTCAGTTTCATTTAATATTCAAACATGCAACAATAGATCTGAGTTTGCATCCTGACGTTGCCACTTGCTTGTTGGATGAGTTCAAGCCAGTCATCTGACTTTTCTGAGCCTCTGTTTCCTTATCTTTAATGTGAACAATAACGTCTACCTCAAAGGGTAATTGTGAAGACACTGTGAGCTCAGCACCTGGCATGTTGTAGGCTCAAAAAAAAAATCCCTTCTTGATTTATATTTTGTAGGTAGGGAGTTTATGACGATTCTCCTTTAAAAAGGAGATACCAAGGCACAGAAGGGAAAAGTCCAAATATTCTACTACTAGAAGAAGCTTTCCAGACCAAAGCAATGGAACCCCACCTGGGACTAACCAGATGGCCAGCCTCATCCCCTATTCCACTCACAGCTCACGCTGCGATTGCCTTGTTCTCATGACCTTTCCCGTATAACAAACCATCCCAAAGTTCAAGTCTTGAAACAGTCATTTATTTTACTTCTTGTGGTTCTGTGGGTTGACTGGATTCAGCTGGGCTGTTCTCATGTGGGCTCTTTCATGTGGTTATAGCAGACGGTGTCTGGGACTGGAGTCATCATCTGAAAGCCCAGCTCAGCTGACACCCAAGAGGGCTGCGCACTCCCCTGGGGGCAGTGGGTGCAGGCTGCTGGCTGTGAGCTGAGCTGGCTGGTCAACGACAACACCTGCACCTGGCTTCTCCTGTGGCTCAGGCGGCTCAGAGCATGGTGGCTGGGTCTGGGTTTTGAGAGGGAGTATCCCAAGAGTGAGTGCTCCAAGAGACCAGATGGAAGTTGCAAGTCTTTTTTTTTTTTTTTTGAAATGGAGTCTCACCCAGGCTGGAGTGCAGTGGCACAATCTCGGCTCACTGCAACCTCTGCCTCCCAGATTCAAGCGATTCTCCTGCCTCAGCCTCCTGAGTAGCTGGGATTACAGGTATGTGCCATCATGCCCAGCTAATTTTTGTATTTTTAGTAGAGATAGGGTTTCACCACATTGACCAGGCTGGCCTTGAACACCTGACCTCAGGTGATCCACCCTCCTCGGTCTCCCAAGTTGCTGGGATTACAGGCGTGAGCCACCATGCTTGGCCCCAGAAGTTACAAGTCCTTTTGGCATTGAGAAGTCCCACAGCATCACTTCCCCTACATCCTACTAGACACACGGAAGGTCAGCCCATGTTCAAGGGGGTGGAGAAATAACGAGTGGGACAGAGATATTGTGGAGGTCATCTTTGGAAAGCGTAATTGGCACAGCAGCCACACTTCCTCACTGATGGGACATCTGCATAGAAGCCAGGCCTTGTTCCAAGGAGTTGAGGGGCAACTCCACTCACCCTTGTCTCCTCCGACTGCTGGGCATTCCCTGGGAAGCAAGGGCCAACTGCTGCTCTCCAGAGGCAGGCCAATTTGGATAAATGAGTCAACCCTCTACCAGGCCAGGAGTCTTGCACAGCTTCTGGGGCTCACAGTTTTACAAAGAGCACTATAGACAGAGCTCCAAGCCTTGGGTAGAGGCGGTTCCCATTAAACACATTACAAACAAATAGAAGTTTTTTCCCTCCCCTTTTGGAGGGTTGCATTGGGGTCAAGGAGTTGTGGAAATCCTTGATGGCTCAGGACGGGGGTCTTTTGCATCTGACAGAAAGGGGTGTTGAGCAAAGCATCCCTCAGCCAGAATTTTCTAGATGAGAAGTTGGCAAACTTTTGCTGTAAAGGGCACTGTGGTAAATATTTTAAGCTTTGCAGGCTTCATGGGGTCGCAAGGACTCAGCTCTGCCATTATATCCCAAAAGCAGCTAAGGGCAATATTTAAACAAATGAGCAGGCTGTGTTCCAATAAAATTTTATTTACAAGAACAGATGGCGGCCAGAATTAGCTTACAGGCTGTAGCTGGTCCACCCCTGCTCAAGGGCTTCCTCAGTTTCAGAGCAGATTTTCAAAGGCTTCCATGCCCAAGAGATAACATAGGGCCTGAAGGATCACTTCCAGCCTGCATCCAACCGAACCCCATTAGAGCAGCCATCCGCGTAACCCCAAGAAAGCCCTAGAATGCCTGTGAGAAAGGCCAGCTCCACGAATGTCAAGTTTTTTATGAGGGTCCCCACTCCCTCCCGGGATCCCAGGGTGAGGTGTTCCCAGTCCCCAGCGTCCCCAGAGGAGAATCTCAACCCAGCCCTGGCCAGGCCCTGGCAGGCCCTCTCTGTTCAGTCAGGACAAGATTCAGACGTGCACCCTGAGAATTCTTGGAGAAAGGAAGAGAGACAGGCGGCAGAAGGAAGCAAAGCAGATGCCGCGAGAACGGGCCTGGGAAAGGCTTCAAGCAGAGTGCAGCATCTGTGGACAATGTGAGCGGCGCTGCGGCCTCCACTGGACGGCCCGCCCCCGCTTCCTGCTGCAGCTTTTCTTTCGAGGAACAAGACTACATCTGTTTGGCGATATTCTATCTGGAATCGTTAAATAAACCTTTCAGGCCTGGCAAACAACAGCCCATCTTATTCCAATGGGGGAGCTCCTGAAACGCAGCAGACTTCTTAATCCTAAATCTGTCTGCTGGCTCCCCCCTCCCCTCCAAGGAAATCCCTGCTCGCCCCATTCCCTAGCCAGCGACTTGGAGAAAGACGGCACATTTGCCACCTTCAGCTCCTCTCAACACTAACAGATCCTTGTTTTGGAGTCTTCATGTCTACTTTTTTACTTTTTTTTTTAATTTAATTTAATTTAATTTTTTTTTTTTGAAATGGAGTCTCGCTCTGTTGCCCAGGCTGGAGTGCAGTGGCACGATCTCGGCTCACTGCAACCTCCGCCTCCAGGGTTCAAGCAATCCTCCTACCTCAGACCCCCTAGTAGCTGGGATTGCAGGCACATACCACCATGCCTGGCTAATTTTTGTATTTTTAGTAGAGACGGGATTTCACCATGTTGGCCAGGCTGGTCTCGAACTCCTGACCTCAGGTGATCCACCCACCTTGGACTCTCAAAGTGTTGGGATTACAGGCATGAGCCACTGTGCTCGGCCTTCATGTTTACTTTTGGTATTATTGTACTTGGTGGTTTCTCTCTCTCTTTCACTAGCTCAGTGGTCTCAGCCACACAATACTGTCTGAGCAAACTCGTCCAGGCCCCCACAATTATCTCATCTCCTCATTACCCCCACCCTCACCCTCCTGAGGCCACTGAGTAGCAGGCAAAGCTAAACAAATAAAGGATGGGAAGCTACCCAGCCAGCATTTCCAAGGGCCTGGCAATGGGAAATTACAAGCTCACTGATTAGCTTGTCTTTACGCCCCACAGACACCAGCCTGCCCCATAGACACACCACACACACACACACCACACACACACACACACACACACACACACACACCCCGCAGAGACGTACTGCAATGCAGGCTACAGACCCTGTGTGCCCAGCTGTACACACAGCCCTCTCCCCTTCCCAGTCTCCTCACTCCCTTCCCTCAATGCAGCAGACGCTCATTGTCCTAACTCCCCTTTCCAGGAAATCTCTTGCCTCAGCAGAGAGTCACGTCATGGAAAGCAAGAAGTTGCTGTAGGCACATCTGATTTCTGATGAAATTGCTGCTGGATGGTGGTGAGAAATGAGTTTGAACTGCACCCTTCTGCCTCCCCAACTCTTTTCCACCTGGGAGAAGGATGTATAGACTACACGCTGCAATTTCACAGATAGGCCTTGTTTCTCTGTTGCTCTGTGATTAAACTGCTGCCTCTCGTTTCTAATCAGAAGCCAGGTGGTGAGGCTGTTACTGCTCTACCAAGACAGAGGGAGAACAGGGGAAGGAATAGGAGGAAATGATGAAATAATCCAGTTTGGAAACAGCCATTGCGGGGTGGAGGTAGCAAAGAATCCCTCCCTAGGGGAAAAGTAGAACCTTCAATTTGGAGACTCTTTATAGGGCAGTTTGGGGATTAGAACATTCTTTGTAGGAGGAAGACTCTCTTCTAAAATGATTCCTGATTCAGTCCTTACAGAGCACCTTCCTGAAGGTGAGGCAAACTTCATCTAGCCCGTTTCTCGCTCCTAACACCAGGTGTGGAGCCCCCCCAAAGCTGTCCTAAGATCTGCGTTTAGGTTGCTTTGTGTTTCTTTTTGTGCCCTACCTCCCTCTCCTTGATGACACTGAAAGCTCACTGAGGGCAGAGACTGGTATTCTCTGATTCCTGTGCCCCCGTCCTCTCACCCGTCTCATCCATCTCCCCACAACCCTCCTGCCTGGCTTTGCCTATGGTAGAGAGGTTACTGTATTCTCGTTCTCCTGCTATGCCGCCAAGTGAGCAGTCTTGGTGATTCTCTTTTCCATAGGTGGAAGAATCGCAGCCTGAGGAAAAGAAGCTCACCCCTCAGGGCCATTGGATGATCCTGTAACTCCCAAAGCAACAGCCATTCTATTTGGCATTCCCGCCTTTTCATCCCGACTGTGGCCAGGCAGGAAAACACAGTTCAGCACCATTGTGTTCAGGGCTGACACCAAGCAGTATTTCCCAAACATCAGCCATTCAAGAACTTCTTCCTACTCTGTGCGTTATCTTTGAACCACCGAATATCTTTCAATTATTATTTCTCTAATATTTATGTTTAAATCACTCATTTGTTTATTTATCTAGAGACAAAGTCTTGCTCTGTCACCCAAGCTGGAGTGCAGGGGTGTGATCTCGGCTCACTGCAACCTCTGCCCCCAGTGTTCAAGCGATTCTCTTGTCTCAGCCTCCTGAGTAAATGAGGTTACAGGCGCATGCCACCAAGCCCGGCTAATTTTTTTTTCTTTTTTTTTTTTTCCTGAGACTGCGTCTCGCACTGTCACCCGGGCTGGAGTACAGTGGCACGATCTCAGCTCTCTGCAACCTCCGCCTCCCAGATTCAAGCGATTCTCCTGCCTCAACCTACCGAGTAGATGGAATTACAGGCGCCCGCCACCACACCTGGCTAATTTTTTGTATTTTTAGTGGAGACGGGGTTTCACCATGTTAACCAGGCTGGTCTCCAACTTCTGACCTCAAGTGATCCGCCCACCGGGGACTCCCAAAGTGTTGGGATTACAGGCGTGAACCACCACACAAGGTCACACTTCTTTTATTGAAATAAAAACACTGCAAGGAATAATATGCCCCAAAACACAGCTTTAATATATTGTTTTCCTATTACACGTAAAGACAAAATACATAACTTAAATAAGAGATCTTCCTTCTAATCCCACCTAAAATCAGCTTGTATGCTGTATGTTGCTACACAATGTGGAAAATATTTTAATCTTTTGGCCAAGTTAAGTGATAGGCATGTCTCTGAGACTCAGTCCATTCATCTATAAAATAGGAATAATAACTTCTGCTCTGCCTTCATGAGATAATAAATACCTCATGGAGAGCAATGGACAGTATAAAGAGCTATCAAGTAGGAAAGGGATTTTTAACAAAGGACATGGCCAGGAGAACGGCATAAGATGTAATAAACTGGGAATTTTGTAAAAGAATAAATTGCTAAAGGGGAAGAAGTGGAGTGTTATACATACCCAAAAGAACAGAAGCCCTGCACCAGATACTGCTAAGGAGATAGAAATAGTAGAGAAATGTACAGACTATTAAAAGAAACAATACACACCCACAGGAAAAACACAAATAAAAAAGGCCTATAGAGAATTATAACCCTAATTATAATTCTACAGAGCTATGAAGGCAACACAAAGGGACGATGAGCCTCTAGATGAATCATGGGGAATTCTGCAGTCTTGTAGCCTAAATTGTGAGCTGGGAGGACTTCCTGGAGGTGGTGTCAGAAATCAGAGCTCTGTCTCCTCGGTCGTGAAGGTGTTTCTGGGATCCTTTTTCTGTCTCCCACATCTGAACTCCACATTCCCCTTGGGTTTCAGCCGTGGACAACAGATGCCTGCTGGAAATGGTTTCTCTGGAGGCTGCTGGTGGTTGGCAGGGCCTCGGGGCTACGGGTAGCAGCAGCACCATGTCTCTGCAGTACCCCACAGTGCCCAGCACCCACAGTCTCTCCGAGTCCTCTCTATGGCCATCCATCACCCCCTCTCATCCACAGCTCTCCATGTGCACTGACTTCCCACTTGAAATCTTTCCCACTGCCGCCTCCAGTGAAACTTCTCTTGCTCACTTTCTGTAAAGTGTTTCTCTCCTCTCAGCAACTTGTCACAGTGCAACTATTTCTATCTCTTACATTGCTGTTTCTCCCTGTCACATTGTAGCTTATCTTGGGGTTGGTCTGTCTCTCTCTCTTTCCCTCTCTCTCTTTCTCTGTTCTATGGCTCTTTTTCCTCCATTGGTATTATCTTCATCCTCCCACCACCTCCTAATCCCCTGAATGCCTGATCCACTGAAGGCCTCCTTCTATGACCCAGCCCTTTCCTTCTGTAGAGCGGGGTCTGAGGTGACTCTGCTATAATATAATAATAATCAGTGGCCAAGGGACTCTAAGGCAGGGGTGCCCAATCTTTTGGCTTTCCTGGGCCACATTGGAAGAAGAAGAATTGTCTTCAGCCACACATAAAATACACTAACACTAATGATAGCTGGTAAGCTAAAAAAAATTGCAAACAAATATCATAACGTTTTAAGAAAGGTTACGAATGTATGTTGGACTGCATTCAGAGTCATCCTGGGCCACAGGCTGGACAAGCTTGCTCTTGCTCTAAGGTATCATTGTCTGGGGGTTGGGCAGAAAGGAGGTTTTAGAGGGTCACAATGAAACCTCTACCACAATTGCAATAGACACACACCCACACCCACCTACACACCCACCCCCCTCCCACACACACACACACACTGCATGGCTAGGGTGCAACATTGGGCATCTTGCCAATACTTTCAAAACTGTGCCTTCTGCCCAAGAGCCAGAATGCAGAATCAATAATTATTTCTATCCACATCTTTACAAAATAGTAAACAACCCCAAGGCTTAGCCAATCAATGACCTCAGTTCCTGCTCTTTGTCCAGAATCCTGCTCTCTGGACTTTCCCTGTGTAAGGGGCATTTGAGTTGTAACACAAAAGAACTCAGAGCTCAAAACAACCAGAGCGAGCACAGCACACTTTAGAGGCACTTACTGGGGAGTCCTTGTCCCAGCTCTGCCAGATAACCTACAATGTGACCTATTTTGCAAGTCATCACACCTTTAGGAGCCTCAGTTTCTGCATCTGCAAAATGGGGTAAGAACACCTAGTTCAGGAGGCTTTTGTAAGGATTATGTGGAATCATTCTTGGAGGTTTCTTGCAGGATGTCTGACCCAAAGAAGGGATTCAGGTCAATGTTTGCCAAACCTGGAGTTGGGTCTTTGCCGTGGATATTTGCCTCTTGGAGCAATCTCTTGACTTTGAAAAATCTGATCCACGATATGGGATGCCCAGTGTTCTTTAAGACCATCTGATGGCACCCTGAGTCTGGTCTCTCCTTCCCTGGGCATAGCAGTTCCAAGAGGACCCACCACGTGACAGCAGCACCCTTGCATGGAGACCTTCACCTTGCATTGTGCCATCTGTCACTGCCTGCCCATTCGACTTGATCCTGGCTGTCTGGAACAAGACCTTCTCTCTGGGGAAAATATTATCGTTTTTTTGGCCACTTGTTTGATCCTCCAGAGTCAATATTTGCAGCGATAAGCACAGTGTGATGGAGCCAGTGGAGTTGTTTATAATTCTGCCCCTATCCTATTGGGTTCTGGTTCCTTCTGGGCCACATTGTGAGGTAAGCGGGTGTGCATTTCAACAGCAGTTGGTCCTGGTATTCACCAAAACTGCTTTGGAAGAATATGGAAGAGGAGCTGGAGTCTATTTGCTCCTGTCTCCTGAAGGTGTGCCCTCAGCCTACGCTGAATGCTAAGCAGGAATTTAGGTGACCTTCCCAGGAGGCTGGTGGACGCCTTTCCCTCCTAAGCCTTTCCTGTAACACAAACCTCAGGGCTGCCCCAGTCTTCTCTACTAGATAGTGAGATCCCAGAGGAATCTTTCTATAAAAGTAAGATTTTCTGTTTCCACTTCACATAAAAATGCCTAGAGAGATTTTCCACACAGTTTGGAGGGCTTGTTTCAAATGATTTGACTTAAAATATAGGCTATGAGGAGTAGGCAAAACTCCCTTTGAAGTGGCCCATAGGAAGGTAGCCATAAGTCTGGAGGAGTGGCCATTCTCTGGAAAGAGTGACTACTCAGGGGATACTACGAGAGGCCACAGTGACATCTGATTAGGAGAGACAGGCTGCACATATTAATCCATGGAGGACAGAGATGACAAACATGGTTTCAACTGTGAGCTCAAAACTGTGAGCTCAAAACAATCATAATTGAGCTGCTTCTCATGTGGGCAACTCTATATACCTCTGAGAGAGTAGAAGCAAGGGTGGATTTTTTTTCTTTTTTCTTTTTTTCTTTTTTTTTTTTTTTTGAGACAGAGTCTCTCTCTGTCACCCAGGCTGGAGTGCAGTGGCCTGATCTCGGCTCACTGCAAGCTCCACCTGCTGGGTTCAGGCCATTCTCCAACCTCGAGTAGCTGGGACCACAGGCGCACAGCACCACACCCAGATAATGTTTTTGTATTTTTAGCAGAGACAGGATTTCACCATGTTAGCCAGGATGGTCTGGGTCTCCTGACCTTGTGATCCGCCTGCCTCGGCCTCTGAAAGTGCTGGGATTACAGGCATGAGCCACTATGCCTGGCCAAGGTGGATTTTTTTAACCATGGGGAATGGTTTTCTGGAGAAATACAGGCGGCGAATGGTTTTCTGGAGAAATACAGGCAGCCTGGCTAGCTAATAATAATAATAATAATAATAATAATAGCAACAACAAGAGAGGAAGTGGAGGAGGAATAGGAAGGAGAAGGAGAACGGAGGAGGAGGAAGGGAACAGTGGCATGGCTGGGTAGTCCACTATGTGCCAGCCTCTTAGCAAAGTGATTTCCAAAAGTGATCTCATTTAATTACTTCATTTAATCTTCACAAAACCCCTACAAAGCAGCTCTTATTATCTCCACTTTTCAGGTGAAGAAAATGATGCTCTGAGAAGTTACAGCTACTTGCCCAAGGTCATGCAGCTTACTAAAAGCAGATACTGATATGATTTGCCTGTGTCTCCATTCAAATCTCAACTTCAATTGAATCTCCCAGAATTCCCACGTGTTGTGGGAGGAACCCAGAGGGGAGGTAATTGAATCATGGGGGCCTGATCTTTCCCGTGCTATTCTCGTGATAGTGAGTAAGTCTCACGAGATCTGATGGGTTTATCAGGGGTTTCCGCTTTTGCATCTTCGTCATTTTCTCTTGCTGCCGCCATGTTAGAAGTAGCTTTTGTCTCCCGCCATGATTCTGAGGACTCCCCAGCCATGTGAAACTGTAAGTCCAATTAAACCTCTTTTTCTTCCCAGTCTTGGGTATGTCTTTATCAGCAGCGTGAAAACGAACTAATACAGATACTAAGTGAGATTCTCCTGACCTTGATCAAGGAACGTCCAACAAATCCATTTTTGATGAACTCATTATTGTGCACTGTGGACAGTTGAGCCCTTATTGTTATCCTGCACTTGCCACTTCCTTGATTGTTGTCTCGTCCCCTTGAGGCAATGGGATCCTTTGTATCCTCCTCTTGTGCACTTGCTAGGTACCAGTACAAGTTGGTCAAATGAATCAAGATGACTGATGCCTTAGTCTGTCAGTTAAGTATCTGAGATTGATGTAAACCTGCCCTGAAGCTCTTGGGAATTTTTGAAGCATGCATGCATTTTGGAAGCAATTGCTACATGCCAGACATAATTTTAGTTGCTTGGGATACATCAGTGAACCAAACGGACAATTCCCTATGTTCTGGTGTAGCTTACAGGGGGAGGGGAGCAGCAGAAATGACTAGCAAACACTCTTAAGAGGTTTCTGCTCACTGCTTTCTTATTGAGAAAGCAAAACTTTGCCCCAATCTGCTTTCCAGATAGTCGCCAGAGAAGATTCTTTTCCCAACATAAATGTGATCAACTCATACCCCTGCTCAAAACCCTCGGTGACTTCCCATGGCTCTTAAGATAAAGCTCCCACACCTTAGACCTGCCTTCAAGGTCTTGCATAGGATCTCTGCCCCTGGCAAGCCTCATTCCACAACCAGTTCCCCCATCAAAAGCTCTTCCAGTCCCTCCCCTTTTACTGTTCAACTCCTCCTTCAACTGTCTTCTCATGCAAGACCTGTCCTCCCTGCATCAAACTCTCCCTGCCAACTCCATGGATCTGTCACACTTCTCGTAGTTACAGCTTCACATTGATTTGTGCGAATTTCTGATGAATGTGTGTCTTCTGTACTGAACGGTAAGTTCCTTACACATAACGAATGAGTCTGCTGCACTCCCCACCGTGTGTCCAGAACCTCACCAGGGCCTGGTACAGCACAATGTGCTGAATAAATGCCTGACACATCATCATTCTCTCCACCCCATACTGCCCATGGTCTTCTCATTTGATCTGTGCAAATCTCCCTTTTCCAAAGAATCAAAAGGGCGGGGGATTCAGAGCTGTGGGCAAGGTAGCCACAGCACCTAAATCTCCAATCAGGACTGTGGTCTCACAATGCAGGTGCATGTAATAGGGCCAAAGACAGAATGGTTGACCTCAGACAGTCCAGGTCATATGGTTACTGCAACTGTGATGAAAAATAGAACCCAGGCCAGGCACTGTGGATCTCGCCTGTAATCCCAGCACTTTGGGAGGCCAAGGTGGGTGGATCACCTGAGGTCGGGAGCTCAATGCCAGCCTGTCAAATATGGTGAAACCCTGTCTCTACTAATAATACAAGAATTAGCCGGACGTGGTGATGCATGCCTGTAATCCCAGCTACTCAGGAGGCTGAGGCAGGAGAATCACTTGAACCCAGGAGGCAGAGGTTGCAGTGAGCCAAGATCGCGCCGTTGCACTCAAACCTGGAATGGGGCAAAATGAGTTTCTAGCCAAGCCTATCCCTAGGAAAACAGTGAGCAGAAGCCCTCCAGCTTCTCAAAGCTTGGAGTTGCACACCTAAGAGCTCTGCTCAATACCGCCTACTCATCTCTTTTTTAGAAAGTTATAGTACTGGACCAGGAAAGTTACTTTCTAATCAGAGACGTGATTTATTTATTCATCAGCATTGATTAAGCTCCTACTGTGGGCTGAGTTTTAAGGATGTAAAAGTGAGCTAGATTGATACAGTTCTTATCTTCAAAAATCTGACACCCCAACAAAGCAGGCAGGCCATGCAGGATTACAGGGCATGGGCAGTGCTAAGGACACCCAGGGCAGTGTGTCGGGGCAGCTGCTCAGCATGGGAAGTGGTAGAGACTCAGGAACTGAGTTTAGAGGAAGACGTTGCACGGGCTGGGAAGGGCTTTCCAGGCCATCAGAATGGCACAGCCAAGGGCATGGAGGCAAACAGAGCCACCAGTAGTTTGTGTTCCTGGGAAAGTCCAGGGTAAAACTGGGAATAGCAGGAAATGGAGCTGGAGCAGCAGGGAGGGTGTGAGTCACAGAGAAACCTTAAGTCCTACTGAGAATCTCAGACTCTCTGATGTTGAAACAATAGAGCAGCATCAGAGGTTTTCAGCAGAAGAGTAACATGGACAAAACTGCATTTCAGGGAGATCACCATGCTGGCAGAAAGGATCTGAAGGGGACCAAGGAGGGTCAGGGAAACCAGTTAGAAAGCAGTTACCATGTTCATGGAGAAGTGGCAAGAGCATGATCTCGAGTTGTAGAGGAGACATCAGAAGAGAGATGTTCAGGAAAGGTTTAGAAGCCAGTCCTTGGAAGAACTAGAGTATGGTACAAACAATAACAACACTTTCCATTTATTTAACTTCTTTCACCTGCCAGACATTCTGGAGAACTTTTCTCTGTTTTTGTAAATTTTAATATTCATCCAAGTAGGTAGGAGATGCAGGATGAGTAAAGGCCTGAAATCCCAGGACCCTCTATGTAGAGTCTAAATGTCAGAAATGATGGGCAGGAGTGAAGGCTACACCCAGAGTACTGGAATTCCTACGGCAATGGAGGGGTCCTCATACACCACAATCATGTCTATTATGTCCTATAACAGAGGAGCCATCATGGCCATGAAGCAGAAGAACTGCGTGGCCATTGTTGAAGACAGGCACTTCGGGATTCAGGCCCAGATGGTGACCACGGACTTCCAGGAGATCTTTCCCATGGGTGATCGGCTGTACATCGGTCTGGCTGGCCTTGCCACTGATGTCCAGACAGTTGCCCAGTGCCTCAAGTTCCAGCTGAACCTGTATGAGTTAAGGGAAGGTCAGCAGATCAAACCTTATAACTTCATGAGTATGGTGGCCAACCTCTTGTATGAGAAACATTTTGGCCCCTACTACACTGAGCCAGTCATTGCTGGTTTGGACCCAAAGACCTTTAAGCCCTTCAGTTGCTCTGTAGACCTCATCGGCTGCCCTGTGGTGACTGATGACTTTGTGGTCAGTGGCACCTATGCTGAACAAATGTACAGAATGTGTGAGTCCCTCTGGGAGCCCCACATGGATCCAGAACACATGTTTGAAACCATCTCCCAAGCCATGCTGAATGCTGTGGACTGGGATGCAGGGTCAGGCATGGGAGTCATAATCCACATCACTGAGAAGGACAGAATCACCACCAGGACACTGAAGGCCCAAATGGACTAACCCTGTTCCCAGAGAATACTTTTTTTGGAAATAAAATAGCCTTTCTTTGAAAAAAAGAAAAGAAAAGAAAAATGTTGGACAGATGGTAGTGCCAGCTGAGCTGAGATTGGGGCAGAGGAATGGAGTAGGGGATGGAGTAGAGGATGGAAATGAAAAAGAGCATATCCCAACAGCTAGTTAAGAGAATAATTGTATTAGGGACTTTTTTTTTTTTTTGAGATGGTGTTTCAATCTTGTCACCCAGGCTGGAGTGCAATGGCACGATCTCAGCTTACTGTAACCTCTGCCTCCTGGGTTCAAGCGATTTTCCTGCCTCAGATCCTGAGTAGCTGGGATTACAGGTGCTACACCCAGCTAATTTTTGTATTTTTAGTAGAGACGGGGTTTCACCATATTGGCCAGACTGGTCTTGAACTGCTGACCTCAGGAGAGCCACCTGCATCGGCTTCCCAAAGTGTTGAGATTACAGGCGTGAGCCACTCTGCCTAGCCCTAGGGACTTCTTAAGAGTCCAAAGTTTAGACAAGGGTTTGCAAACTCAGATGTCTATATATACCAGAAAGGATATATTAATCAGTTAGATAAGCAGAGAGCTGTGATGATTCGTACATAGATGCTTCTTGACCATCGGGAATGGTGGGGACTGTGCCAAGGGGAGAGCCCATATACATCTGAAGGAGTCAGCTTCTGCTCAGCTCCAGCTGATTGTGGCCTGGCAGGAATGAAGGTCCAAGGTAGCTAAAGGGGCTCATTTCAAAGCAAAATTAGTTCTGACTTTTCCATGAATTCTCCCAAATTGAATATGTTGGCGAGTAATTCGAAATTCAAAAAAGAAAAGAAAAACATAGTATAAAGCACACCCCAGTATGCTGATAAGCTAGACGTGAATATAGGATTGGTACTGAGTCCTCTGCATAGATTTTTTTTTTAACAGTAGAGGTATACGAAGGAAAGGGAGACACAGGCAGGGCACACCAGTGCAACCAGGACCACAGCTGCCTACCTGCTGACAAAGTGTGGTGTTGTCTCCTGTCCACCACGTGACAGGGTCTGCAACAACATTCCCTCCTAGAGTGAGGGAGATGTGTTAAGGTATGAATAGTGGTTATCAGACATCAGAGAATATCTTCAACTTTCCAGACGCATATCAGGAAGAAGCATGTCCTACACTTTAAAGGATGCTGTAACCCAGATGTGGCGGCTCAAGCCTGTAATACTAGCACTTTGGGAGGCCAAGGCAGGCAGATGACCTAAGGTCAGGAGTTTGAAACCAGCCTGGCCAACATGGCAAAAACCCATCTCTACTAAAAATACAAAACTTAGCAGGGCGTGGTGGCACACGCCTATAATCCCAGCTACTTGGGAGGCTGAGGCAGGAGAATCGTTTGAACGCGGGAGGTGGAGGTTGCAGTGAGCCAAGATCGCACCATTGCGCTCCAGCCTGGGTGACAGAGCAAGATTCCATCAAATAAATAAATAAACATAATTTTTTTTTTTTTTTAAAAAGATGCTATGAGTGAGCCAACAGCTTGCTGCAGTTGTCAGGGGCGTTCGAACCAGAGTGACTCTATCTTGAGTAGGGGCTGGGTAAAATAAGGTTGAGACCTACTGAGCTGCATTCCCAGGAGGTTAGGCATTCTTAGTCACAGGATGAGACAGGAGGTTGACAGGGCTGGTATCACAAGACACAGGTCATAAAGACCCCGCTGATAAAACAGGATGCAGTAAAGAAGCCAGCATAACCCACCGAATCCAAGATGGCAAGGAAAGTGACCTCTGGTTGTCCTCACTGCTCATTGTGTGTGGAAGTTACTCTATTTGGTCTAAAAAGGGGAGGAATCCTCAGTTTCAGGAATTGCCCTGTTTTCCCAGAAAACTCATGAACAATCCACCCTTTGTTTAGCATATGATCAATAAATAATCATAAGAATAGCCAACCAGCAGCCCTTGGGGCTATTCTGCCTATGGAGTAGCCATTCCTTTGTTTCTTTATCTCTCTAATAAACTTGCTTTCATTTTACTCTGTGAACTCACCCTGAATTCTTTCTTGCATGAAATCCAAGAACCCTCCCTTGAGGTCTGGACTGGGACTCCTTTACCAGTAACACAATGACACCCCACTGTCCCACATTTCTCTCTCATGGTCTGCCTTCTGCTGCCCTTGTGGAGTCCCCATTTTAGTGCCTATTTTGTGACTCTGGTTTTGTGGCCCTTCCCTCTCATGGCTTAATACCTTCTCTTCAGACCCCCATAACTGCCCTTGGCCTCCCTCATCAACTCCAACCTGGCCCCAGGGTGGACCCAGTGCTCGGGTCCAGTGCAGAGATTCCAGGTTTCATCTTGTAGGTCCCGTGAGTCAAGACAGAGGAGAGGATGGAAATGTCACCATGGAAAGAAGCAAACTTTAAGATCAGTAATTATTATAACAGCCAACAAAGAGTGGGAATAGAAGCTGTGTCCTCAGAGAGTCCCAGAAAGAGTGTCAGTGGACAGTGATCTTGGTTTGGTCGACTCAAGTCAAGAAGCATCTGCAAATAATCACACATGCCCCCTAATGTGTGTCTGGTGCCCCACGGTGCTTATGTCGTGAACTTGGAGAATTCTTGCAACAGTCCCATGAGGTAGGAGACAAGATTGTCCCCATATTACAGAGGAGAAACTCAGATCCACAGAGGTTAAGTCACTTGCCTCCAGACATTTATCCTCTTTCCAAAACTGGACTCAACTCCTGAGTGCTGCTCCAAAAGAGTGCCTTTCAAATCACCTCTGGCAAAGAACCCGTTTTTGCACCCTAGTTCATCACAGACTGACACTTTTGTAAAATACAATCATAAAGTGAATGACTAGCAAAACAATTAGGCATTGGAAGGTGCAGCATTGTCAAATTATTCCCGAAGTTTCTGAATGTTCTCTGTCTCTATCCTTATCACATTGTGGTGCAGCAACACAGTACCCCAGCAGCACAAGCCACATGCACCTGGGGTAGCGCTGTGCCAGTCCATCTCACTACACACTCAGGCTCTCAGGATGTAAAGTACTTTTGGGAACCACTTGTCTATATTCCAGCAGCTGAACTGTTCACCTCCATGGGTTCATGACTCTTGTGCCGTGTTTCTGGTTTTTGTGATTTTGGGAGAGGCACCTCGGATTGTACAAGAATGAGATTAGCCCCTCAAGTCCCTTTCAAAAGCAAAATGCTCGGATTCCATCTCCTTTTACAGCACCCCAGTTCAGCAGGACGTTTGCAGGGCCAGCTGTTTTTGTTCTTGCATTCATTAATAAAAGTAGTGAATGCAACAAGAGCCACCCTTTTCTTTCCTTTGTCTTGTCTGAAAGGGGGCAGGGAGGGAGCAGGAGAGCCCGCAGACGCAGGGGACGTGTCAGACGTGCGACAGGAAGGGCTCGGCGAGGCGAGAGCAGAGCTGTGAGGAAGGAAGGCAGGTGGGCGGAAGGCGGGTAGGGGGGCCAGGAGGGGGCCGGGTGGCCCCGCAGACAAACACGTGGAACCAATCGCCCCAGGCAGGGGGTAGGGGTGCACCTGAGAATTACAGAAACACCTGGCCTGCTTTCTGGAGTAGGGGAGGATTGAGAGCTGCTGAGGAAGGGGGTTGATGATGGAGCAGGCTGGGCGGGATGGAAGCACATGGGAGCTTACTCCAGGACATTATTGTGATATCTGGGCTCTTGGTGATTGGAGGGTGGGTACTTCTTATTGTCTGTACAGTCAGGGTCCAGCCAGGGAAGCAGGAGGGAGGGAGTTCGCTCGCTGAGTCTTATTCAGAGACTTTAATGGAGGGAATTGGTTACAGAGGTACTAGAAAAACTTCCGTGGACTGGAGGGGTGACAAGAAGAGGTGCTTTTTCAGAGCCCAGGAGCAACAGTCACTGTATAAAATACAGGACACCGGTTAAATCTGAATTTCAAATGAATAACAAATAATTGCTAGTATTTTAAAAGCCAGTATAGAATGCATTAAATGCCACAGAATTGTATAACTTAAAAAGATTAAAATAGTAAGATTTATGTTATGTGTACTTTATCATAATCAAAAATGTAATATAAAAATGTATCTGGTTGGGCTGGGCGTGGTGGCTCCTGCCTGCAATCCCAACACTTTGGGAGGCAGAGACGGGTGGATCGCCTGAGGTCAGGAGTTCAAGACCAGTCTGGCCAACATCGTGAAACACTGTCTCTACTAAAAATACAAAAAAATTAGTCAGGTGTGATGGCACACTCCTGTTGTCCCAGCTGCTAGGGAGGCTGAGACAGGAGAATCGCTTGAACCTGGGAAGCAGAGGTTGCAGTGAGCTGAGATCACTCTACTGCACTCCAGCCTGGGTGACAGAGTGAGACTCCATCTCCAAAAAAGAAAAAAAAGTATCCAGTTTATCCCCAATTCACATTTAACTGGTGGCCTGTATTTTATTTTAAAAATTTAGCCACTGTACATTCTAGCAGGCACTAGAATAATGGTGGGGGCTGCCCCCAAGGGAGCTGGGGCCACAAAGGAGACACAGCTGCTGCCCAACAAGGCAGGAAGTGGAGGGACCGGAGGAGGAGGAATGGCCAGCTTCTCCCCTCCTTCTGGTGGCCCTCCAGTGACCTACCAGTTCCTCCAATCCGCCATGGCTACCTGGAAGCCAGAGGGCAAAGGCACCTCAGAAATGCATGTGCAAAGAAAGGACTGAAGAGCAAGCATGCAGTCATTTTAGATGATCCAGGAAGGCTGGACCTGCCTGGCCCAATAGCCGCAGTTGTATTTTCTGTGCAGGCTGAAATGAAGCTGCAGGTTCAGTAGTGTTATCCCTGAGGTTCTTGCTCTCCCTACTCTGATCCATGAATAAGTAGTTACTGCTTGCTGCCAAGGACGCAGACATGAATGCGTGTGTGGAGCAGCTTCTGTGCACAAAGCTCCCCACTAAGAATCCAGGAGAAGTGCTTCAGTTGGGAAGTTCAGGATATGGTTCCCCAATGCCCATTCATTTATTCATTTATTTATTCAGCATCTGCTTATAAGATAGGCATGGTCCTCGGCAATTGAGTAGATGGTAGTATAGAAGGCAGACACATTCCACATTCTCAAGGTACTTATGAATCTACTCTGTTGGGAAGATATCAAATGCAATGAGAATTAACTAAAATATAAGATGTGAATGGTAAATTCAGGAAGAGTCTCACAGAACAGTGAGGAGGGTGCACACGACCAAGAGAAAATGGACAGTATAAGTGATGCTCAGAGAAGGTAACGAGTGCCTGGCATGGTGCCAGGTGCTGGGGAACAGCAGGGCAGAACTGGGCATTTGCTCACCTCTCTTAACAGGAACTCATGACGTTGCCTACAAGAATCTCCAGATGGCAACTACAAATATCTCTTTACTCTCTTGGCTTCTCATAACCCTGCAGGGAGGTCCCTGGAGGGAAGAGAACAGATTTGGTTGTCTAGAGCTCTTGGGTTCACGCCAGGCTCAGCCTCTAGCTCTGCGGGTCCTGGGGCCTCAGTTTCCCATCTGTGAAGTGAGGGGTGGCTTTGATGATCTCTGCCCCTGCTCTGTGATTCCTCAGGTTCTGTGATGTCAGCACTTCTGTGTTCCAAATCTGCTTCCCTCTTACTGCTGACAGCTCTCCAAGTGGCAGGAGCCACAATCAGTCATTTGTCACTCTGGAGCACCAAGCTCAAAGCTCTGAATGAATGACTCGATGAACGTGTACAGGTCACCTTGTGCAGTGACAAAGATTCTTTGCTGGGACAAACTTCAGTTCAACTTCTGAATCTCCTCGGAGATTCTTTTTTGTAAAATCCAGTTTTAGCAAAGAGCCCTGCTAAATCAGTTTAGCAAGAAGGTCCCCGATCCTTGTGATCTGGACACTGTTTCTAGCTGATCAGGTTCCTCATCCTCCACCATCCCCCAGGTGCTGTCTGATCACCCTGGCCTCTCTTCAGCAAGAATCCTGTTAGCTCTGTTTGGCCAGAATCCCCCTTACCCCTAATGTTTACTCTCAGTAATTTTCCATCCACTGACCTCCACCCTGCTCCTTAGCTGCAAATCCCCACTTGCCCAGGTGAGCCTGGTCTCTCGTCCCTGCTGTCAGACCTTATTGCAGTGGTCCCTAAACGTATAGGGATAGTCCTGAGTAAAGTCTTCCTTACTCTGGTTTAGCAAATATCATTGAATAATGTCTTTCTTTAACAGCAGGAATGTCCGAATATTGGGCCGTGGCTGTTGCATCAGGCTGGGAGAGTTGAATCCTGGTTCTGCCACTAACCATCTTGAGCAAAGTTACATGAACTCTCCGGCGTTTGTGTTCCTCCATTTGTAAAATGGGAATAATAATAGTACCTAATAGATTTGTAAGACCGAATAAAATCATGCATGGAAAACTGCTGAGAACTATGTCTATTTGCTTTCATTATTTATAAATATCATTATTTATTAATCACCCTTCATAGATTTAGAAGCCAATAATAAATTCACTCTCACTGCCTATATTTATCGTTTTTCAATCTGTGGTTTATGAATCATTAGTAGATTACGAAATCACTTTCATAGGTATAATCGTATTCGTGTTTAATGACTACTTATTATAATTATGTACAAAAGATAAGCATATGGAAAAAAGAATATAATGGAAATATTAGTGTATCACATGTAGTAAGCATAAGTATCTTCATGTGAAACTTGATTTTTCAGGCTGTATGGTGTATGTGTGTACACATGTGTGCACACACATAGTGTAGTTTGCTGGGTTGTGATGTAAAATGTGTTTCTTACCGGGTGTCATAGTCCAAGAAATTTGAAACCACTGCTTTAGGTTAAATCACCATTCCCCATAATTCTGCCCTTCATGCTTTTCAACACTCCAGTTCCCCTCTGGCCTTCAAGCAAACACCACGTCCCCCTCCTCCACCTCCTCCTCCTCCCCTCCCCTTCCTCTCCTCCCCTTCCTCGCACTGTATTCACCCCTTCCTTCACCCTCCCTGCCTCTGAGAATCAGAACTGCTCGGCCTTTCTCTCCCTGGAAGCCCAGCTTCTCCTCCCCAACCCTCCCACTGTAGGGTGTCAGAAAGGTGCTTTGGGTGCCAGACAAGGTGGGAGCCTGGGAGCTGCCACAGATGCTGGTGGTGGCTGGGGCTGGCAGGAAAAGAGCCAGCGGCCAAGGGATGCGGTTTGGCATTTTATCATCAGAGCATGCTCCGGGTTAGGTACAAAGCAAAATCAGAGGCCTGGGGTCAGTTGTGAGGGAAAGACGTTCCTGAGGGGAGAGAGGGATTAAGCTGGAGGGAGGATGAAGAGGAGAGAAAGAACTGAAAGACTACCTGGAGAGGAGTCCCTGAAACAGGAGGCAAGGAATGTTCTTCAGGAGCCAGCTGGGGAAGAGAAGCGGCCTGGGTGCAGGTGAAGGAAAGGCTGGGAAAGGCTGGAAGTGATGTCTCGGGCAGGCAGGGGCTCAGCTCAGCAACACCGCTGGCTCAGTCTGCGGAAGAGGTTTTCTTGGATGGCCGTCTCACCCTGCAAGGGCCTCCTCCTCACTGAGGGAACTCTCTGGAACCTCACAAAATCAGGAATGGCTTGCTCAGGATTAAGCCAACCTAGCTGTGGCCACTATCACTGTAGCCAGGGGACCCCTTGGCTTCATACTTTGCAGCTTCTGCCCTGGCAGTGTCTGGGCAGTGTCTGGGGGATGCTTGCTTTGCAGGAGAAAGCCCAGTGTCTGGGCGGGGCCTTGCAGACAGCCAGGACCCTCTGTACACAGCACCTCCTCTGCCCTTCTGTCGGGTTGAGAGCTGAGAAAATGAACAGACCGCTCCACCAGCTCACCAGCCCTCTCCTCACACCCAAACTCCAAGACAAAAGGGACATTTTCTGCATCCTCCAGAGTCTTATCCTTGAAAGTGTCTCAGTGGCTTCACACTGAAGTCCTGGGCAGGGTTGGCAGGACTGGGTCCCTGAGAGGCTCTAATGCCTCGGCCCATCTTGGCCTCAGTTCCCTCAAGAAAGCAGATCTGGGAGTCACTTGGCTTTGGGTTCTGTCTGGAATTGGCCATGACGGGCAACCAAGTGACCTCCCTAGTGGGGATTCTGCTTCCTCATCTGTGCAAAGAAGGGCTTCTATGGAATGGCATTGACCTTGATGATAAAGAGTTCTGTAACAGGTTGCAGGGGGCAGACAGGTAAAGGGAACAAGTAAACCTTGCTAGGTGCAACAACAGGCCGTAGCAGGGATATGGCAAACTGGAGAATCCTTGCTGTGTCTCAAGGGGCAGCTACTACTCCATTCCAGACAAAGAAGCTGAAAATCTGTGATTTTATGTGAAATCTCCAAAATTGTAAACGTGGACACGTAGTTTCAACATGTCCAATCATCATGCAGGGCAAGCAAAAATGTCTGTGAGTCTGACTTGACCTGTAGGTACCAGTTTTCTACCTTATCCAAGTGGTTCTCAAACATGAGTGTGCATCAGAATCAGCCAAAACGGCTTATTAAAACAGATTGCTCGTGGCCGGGGGCCATGGCTCATGCCTGTAATCCCAGCACTTTGGGAGGCCGAGGCAGATGGATCACTTGAGGTCAGGAGTTCGTGAGTAGCCTGGCCAACAAGGTGAAACCCCATCTCTACTCAAAATACAAAATTAGCCGGGAATGATGGCACATGCCTGTTATTCCAGCTATTTGAGAGGCTGAGACAGGAGAATCGCTTGAACCCAGGAGGTAGAGGTTGCGGTGAGCCAAGATCACACCATTGCACTCCAGCCTGGGTGACAGTGAAACTCTGTCTAAAAACAAACAGACAAACAAACAAACAAAACCAGATTGCTGGGCCCACCCAGAGTTTCTGCTTGATGGAGCATCAGCTTCTGATGGAGCTGACCTAGGAAACATACTTTCAGAACCACTGCCCTATACTATAGGAATACCAACACCACTGCCATGTTATTCCTTACATGCTGCCAAAGCCACTTGTCGTGAGGCATCGTTGAGATTCTAGGCCCCTATTTTGACAGAGTGATGATGATGATGATAAATGAATGAAGTAGGCACTGTAAATAGCACCTTATTTTAGATGAAAATAGCTATTATGTGGTGGATCTGAAGCCAGGCAGACAGACCCCAGAAACCACCTCCCCTGTGCAAGCCTTCTTCTTACACCCTATATCTGTCTTAGTCCATTTGTGCTACTTTAACAAAATATCTGAGGATGGGTAACTTTTACAGAACAGAAATGTATTTCCTGCAGTTCTGGAAGCTGGGAAGTCCAAGATCAAGGCGCTGGCAGATTCAGTGCCTGGTGAGGGCCAAGTTTGTGCTTCCAAGATGGTACCTTGTTGCTGCATCCTCCAAGGGGACAAACATGATGTCCTCACATGGTGAAAGGGACAAACGTGCCCCCTCAAGCCCTTTCGCAAGATACAAATGTCAGAGCCCTCAGGGCCTAACCATCTCCAGAAGGCCTCACCTCTTAATACTGTTGCATTGGGGATGAAGTTTCAACATGAGTGTTGGAAGGGACATGAACATTGACACAAACATTCTAAGTACAGCACTGTCACATATTCAGATCCTTCAGGTCATGCTTTGTTTTTTCTTTCTGAGATGGAGTATTTTTCCTCTGTTGCCCAGGCTGGAGTGCAATAGCGTGATCTTGGCTCACTGCAACCTCTGCCTCCTGGGTTCAAGCAATTCTCCTGCCTCTACCTCCTGAGTACCTGGGATGGGATTACAGGCACCCACCACCATGCCCGGCTAATTTTTGTATTTTTGGTAGAGACGAGGGCTCACCATGTTAGCCAGGCTGGTCTCGAACTCTTGACCTAAGGTGATCCACCGACATCGGCCTCCCAAAGTACTAGGATTACAGGCGTGAGCCACCTCACCCAGCTGGGTCACGGTTTTTAATGCATGTATCTTCATAAGTCAAAGCAAATTGTGTGTTAACCAATTACTCATTGACTCAATGAATGTTGAGCTTATGATATAACTGCAGATCCTGCTACAAAAAGGAACATAGCAAGCAAGGCAAATGGGTAGGGAGTGATGGTGGAGGACGACTAGGCCATGCTAAGACAGAGTAGTGTGAGGAGGAAAAGTAAGAGCTTTTCCTCACCTTCTGCAAGGTTCATGGCTGACTCCCCTATAACAGAAGAACAATCAACAAGGGGAAAACTGTACCAATTTAATATATATTTATGTGACACAGGAGTCCTCAGAAGTGAAGACCCGAAGACAGAAAAAACTCTGTATTTTTATGCTTACGTTTGATGAAGAATGGACAGTTGTGTAAATTATGATTGGACAAAGATGATGTGGTCTAATGATGAGAAAGTGGGGGAGTCTTAGCAAGGCCTGTTTGTTCAGATTCTTCTTGGCATCTCTCTGTCTTCATTCCTTTTTCTGGGTATAGGGCAGGACACCTATCACATGAGGGTCTTATGACCTACTTTCAGGGGAGGTAGGTCAGGGAATTATTTAATGGCCAGCTCTCATGCAGAAAGGTGGGAGAGGCTGGTCACAGTGGCTCATGCCTATAATCCCAGCACTTTGTGAGGCCAAGGCGGGCAGATCATGAGGTCAGGAGTTCAAGACCAGCCTGGCCAACATGATGAAACCCCATCTCTACTGAAAATACAAAAATTAGCCAGGCATGGTCGTGGGCGCCTGTAGTCCCAGCTACTCGGAAGGCTGAGGCAGGATAATCACTTGAACCTGGGAGGTGGAGGTTGCAGTGAGCCGAGATCGCGCCACTGCACTCCAGCCTGGGTGACAGAGTGAAACTCCATCTCAGAAAAAAAAAGGGGGGGGGTAGAAGGTCAGAGAGTGACCTCCAAGGTTCCGCATTTGTAGCATGGGGGTGTAGGTGTACAAGATGTAGCATTTGTAGCTACCCCGCATTTCCTGCAAGGGTAGCATGTCCTGCACTCCATCAGTAGCCAAGGAAGGCCTCCACCAAGGAGCTGACATTTGAGCAGAGACCAGTGAAATGAGAAAGTAAGGAAATGAAGGAGAGCAGCAAGTGCAAAGGCCGTGGGTGAAAACAAGTATGGCGTGTTCTAGGACCTGCAAGTAGACCAGCGTGACAGGGAAAGTGAACAAAATAGAGAGTGCTAGCAGATGAGGTTGGTGAACTGGGCAGGTATCTTGAAGGTCATACCAACGAGTCTGCATTTTATGCTAGGTGGGGTGGGAAGCCATGGGAGGGCTTTGAGCAGGGGAGTGACAGGCTCTGATGAGGTTTGGACTAGGCTCCTTCTGACTAGAGACCAGAATCGAGGAAGATCAGAGTGGAAGAAAATGGAGCTGGTGTCTCAGTGACAACATGCCCAGAGATGCCCAAAGATGCCCAATGGATGAGCTGCTGCAACCTGTCTCAGCCATGGGGGATGGGAGAAGAAAGTGGAGAAAGGAAAAAAAAAAAAAAAGAGTAGAGAGAAAAGAATATGTAATGCAAAAATTAAAATTACCTGATAAGTCAGGACATGGGAAGTTCTGCCTCCCTGATGGGGACCCAGGAAGATGTACGAAGAGATGTAAAGCCACTTTCTATGGACACGGAGAAATTCAGAACACGCAGCCGCCCAGGTTTCCTGGCTCCCAGTCTTGGCACACAGTGCTCCACCTTGCTGGGAAAGTCAGATATGAATCTGCGGAAAGATGGTTTCAGCTTACAGGGCGCTTTTCTATTAAGCTTATCTAAAATGCTTAAATTTTAAAATTTTCCCATTAGGAGGCATGGAAATATTTGAAAACTAAATCGCGTTGATGATTGCACAAATGTATCAATTTATTATACGAAAAGTCAGCCAGGCACAGGGGCTCACATCTGTAATCCTAGCACTTTGTTTTTTGTTTGTTTGTTTGAAACGGAGTCTCATTCTGTTGCCCAGGCTAGAGTGCAGTGGCACGATCTCGGCTCACTGCAAGCTCCACCTCCCAGGGCAAGCCATTGTCCTTCCTCAGCCTCCTGAGTAGCTGGGACTGGAGGCATGTGCCACCACCTGCAGCTAAGTTTTGTATTTTTAGTAGAGACAGGGTTTTGTCGTGTTGGCCAGGATGGTCTCAAACTCCTGACCTCATGATCCACCCGCCTTGGCTTCCCAAAGCCCTGGAATTACAGGCGTGAGCCACGGCGCCCAGCCAATCCCAGCACTTTGGAGTCACTTGAGGGTAGGAGTTTGAGACCAGCCTTGGCAACATAGTGAGATGCTGTCTACAAAAAAATTTTTTAAATCAGCCAGGCATGGAGGTATGAGCCTATAGTCCCAGCTAGTCAGGAGGCGGAGATGGAAGGATCACTTGAGTCCAGGAGTCTGATGCTGCAGTGAGCTATGATTGCATCACTTCACTGCAGCCTGGGCGACAGACTGAGACACCGTCTCAAAAATAAATACATAAGTAAATAATAAAAGTCATCAAACTGGATACTCCCTAAGGGTGAACATAATGGTATGTAAGTCCACCTCCATAAAGTTATTCTAAAAATGAAAAGCATTTGCCTATAAGGGAATCGTTCTTTGAACCCTGAGCCTGTAAGAGTTTGCCTATCATTAAAGAGAACTAGAAAGAAACAAACTAAGGTATTAACAATGGAATCATTGGCAATTTCGACATTTTCTTCTTTGCTTATCTGTATTTTCTCATTTTCCTACCATGGACACGTATTATTTGCCTGATGAAAAGGAGGCATCAAATCTTATAAATCGTTGGCACTGTGATGCTACAGATTACTTTCTGCCTTTTCATGGACTATTTCATTTCTGTTTTTCCACTGTGAAGTTTTAATTTAGCTCAAAAATTCCACAACTATTTATGGAACGCTTATTTTGTGCCAAGCACTGTCCTAGGCACGGCAGGAAATGGAAAAATTAATGAGACATGATTGGATGTCTTCTGTCCTGTTAGGGAGACAGATATCCACACAAAGAACCGTACTGCCAGATGGTGTGGATTACAGGCGCAGAGACGGAAGTAGAAGGTGCAAGGGGAGTTCAGTTAATCAATTAGTCAGCAAAACTGCTTTTTAAAGGAATCCCTGTTACTATTGCAAACACTTGTACAGAATTAATCCCTCTGGTCTTACAAGCTTGCCAGATCTCTGGTGGCCTGAGCTATGTGGGTAGGTGGGACTTTTTTGGTAAGGAGCTAATGGTTACCGGGTATCTATTATGTGATGAGCACTGTGGTTTACATTCATTTAACCCTCACAACTGCCCGAGGCTAATTTAGTGCTTAATCGCAAGAAGGAGGGGAGTACGGAATACTGGTTAGAAGACCAGGCTCTGCAGCCAAGCCACCCGGATTCCAATCCAGTTCTACTGCTCACTAGTTATATAACCTCCAACAAGCTTCTTAACCTTTCTGTGCCCCAATTTCTTCATTCATAAAATGGGGATAATAATAATACACACCTTGTAGGATTTTGGGCCAGGACTGAACACATCAACCATAGATAGTTGTCCCAGTCCCTGACAAACAGAAAGCTCTCTAGGATGTTACTATTTTATATTTATATTCCACCAAGTACGTATTCATGTTGTTTTGCATTTCCTTTTTCATGTCATGCTTCCATTACTTTTCCTAAAGAGCCAATTATGACAATGATTCGGCAAACATTTTTGATCGCCCACTACGTACATGATACTGTTTTGCTTGCTGGGAAAGCAAAGATACATAGCCATGACTCCACCCTGGGGGTGCTCGTAGGTTAGTGCAGGAGAGAAGCACAAACACAAATAACACGACAGGGCTGGTAATTAGGAACAGTGGTTGCCTAAGTTGCCCTAAAGTCCCAGAAAACATTTCTCTCTCTCTGTCTCTGTCTCTCGTTAAAATGTGTTTCCCATTATCCTGTTTATAGTATTTGCTTGCGAAGGAAAGCGGAAACTAACATTCTCTGGAAGTCTGCCATGCGCCTGACATAGTGTGACCATCCATAAGAGCAGAAGGTTCCCCATGTGCCAGGCACTGTGCTGGGCACTGGATACACATTATCTCCTTTATTCCTATAAATGAAGTATAGTTATTATTATCCTCATTTTACCTATAAGGAAACTGAGGTCCTGCTCTCAGAAGTCAAATAACTCCCCCAGGTTATACTACCAAGAAATTACAAAGCCAAGGTTCAAACGCAAGCCTGTCTTTTCTCAACACAATGCCATATCTCCTCCCAATGTAAAATTCTATATGCCATCTAATTTAATTCTCACAATAACTCTTTGAGACAGATGCTATTATGCCCACTTTTATGCATGAGAAAACTGGGATTTAAAACATTAAATTATTATCCCAAAGTCAAAGAGTTAGTAGGCCCAGCTGCCTCCAAAGCTGTAGTCTTTGCCTAGATAATGCGAAGACTCCTGTTTCCTCCTGCACAGGGTGAAGTTGAATTTTCACCCAGATCTGTGAAAACGCCCCCTGGATTGGGATATAAGAGAGGGGAATTCCAGTCTTGACTCTGCCACTTATTAGCACAGTGGCCTTGGGCACATTTCTTTCCCCCTTGGGGTCTTGGGGTACATCTGTCAAAAGATAATTTGGGGCCAGACACGGTGGCTCACACCTGTAATTCCAGCATTCTGAGAGGTCGAGGTGGGTGAATCACTTGAGGCCAAGAGTTGGAGACCAGCCTGGCCAACATGGTGAAACCCCATCTCTACTAAAAACATTTAAAAATTGGCCAGGCATTGTGGTGGGCGCCTGTAATCCCAGATACTCAGGAGGTTGAGCAACAAGAATTGTTTGAACCTGGGAGGCAGAGGCTGCAGTGAGCCGAGATCGCACCACTGCACTCCAGCCTGGGCAACAGAGTGAGACTCTGCCTCAAAAAATAAAAATAAAAATAAAGTTTTTTAAAAGATAATTTGGTTTTCACCCTTCCCAAAAATCCCCAAAGAGATAGCAGGCTGAGACCAGTCATAAACAATAGGCTGAGACCAGGCTCTGCTACAGTAAACCTAGGGTGGGAGCCTGGGGTGATGCCCAAGGATGGAAGAGGGAGAAGGCTCCAAAGATAACACCCTCACAACTGTGTTCCAGCCACCTCTAATGGGAGAAGCTCTTTAGTCTTCCATCTGCCAGAGGCTAAGCTGCAGGAGGACAAGTATATGACCTTTTTTTTTTTTTTCTTTTGAGACGGAGTCTCGCTCTGTCACCCAGGCTGGAGTGCAGTGGCATGATCTTGGCTCACTGCAACCTCCACCTCCTGGGTTCAAGTGATTCTCCTACCTCAGCCTCCCGAGTAGCTGGGATTACAGGTGTCCACCACCACACCCGGCTAATTTTTGTATTTTTAGTAGAGAGTTGGGGTTTCACCATATTGGTCAGGCTGGTCTCAAACTCCTGACCTCGTGATCCACCTGCCTTGGCCTCCCAAAGTGCTGGGATTACAGGCGTGAGCCACCGCACCTGGCAGTATATGACTTCTTTGACGCCGACTTATACATTCTATTTTATCTTTGTCATCATCAGCAAACATACATGGAATGCCATGGATCAGGCCCTAGGGTTATACACAGTCCCTGTCTTATTGAACAGAAAGGGCACACACTTGAAGAAGGAAATATGAAAGTACAAAAGAATAGGCCAAGGCAATGAATGCCCATGAGGGCTTAGATAAGGAAGCAGGGTTGGGAGAAAATGGGAAAGACTTTGTAAATGAGGATAAAATTGCCCTGGGTGGGGACATGAAAAAAAGTAAGAAGAAGAAATGAGGGCATTTTGGCCTAAGGGAACTCTAGGAGGCAAAAATGGTTATTGGATAGTTGGAGGCTCATTAGTAGACCAACTACCTGTAGTGGAGGGCTTGCAAAACGAGCTGAAAAGCTAGAGGTCATCCATGGAAGACGAAATGTGTGAGTCAGGAAAACAGCTTTAATCCTTTTACCAGTAGGAGCTCTCAAAAAATTGTAACCAGGAGAGTGATGTGATCGCAATGGAGTTTCACAATATTACCCAGTGCCAAGTATAACAAACAGGTTAAAGTGAGGGAAAAGACAAACAGTCAAGAAAAATATCATGAGGACAAGAAAAGGCTAATGGATTTGGAAAATCAGGTGCAGTGATGATCTTGCCGTGGCACTACCAGAGTGACATGAATGGAAACCAGGTCACAAAGGAAGGAGGAATGGGTAGGTCATGCCAAGGTGAAGAGCCTTCACAATTCCAGGGAGACGCTTCCGAGTGGAGGGAAGGTTAGTAGGTTATGGAACAGGTTCAAGGAAAGGTGTATTTTCCTTCCCAACAGGTTAAAGACAGAAAGAAACATGACAGTAGAGAAAAGAAATAAAGGCGATTAAAAAAAAAAAAAAAAGCTGAGTGACGGGGAGAGTGGTTAAGCAAGATGACCCTACCAAACAATAGATGGGTCATTGATACGTTGCAGAAGAATAGCGTGTGGAGGAAATATTTGATTTCAGTAGTTTAGCCCTAAGGAGTGAGAAATTTGTTTGGTTAGACATACTGAAGATGAAGACTATACTTCTAAGAATAAGCCTAAAGCCTGTGAGTCTCGAAAGCCAATCTGCTGAGCTTCACTGAACCCCAGAAGCCCATGTGCCCCTTTTCACCATTTCCCACATTGGTAAGACATCATGAGGGGTAGACGCTCACTCTCTGATGGTTTGTCACTTGCCTGGGGTTGGGGCAGGGTTTGGGAATGGGGTAGAGTGAGGCATTGCCCACGTGGGATCATGAGAGTCATGCTCAGAAATGGTATATCAATTCAGTTTGGTCTCTATGAACCAGTCGTCCACGACTGGGACTGAGACCCTGTTGGTCTCCTGCCTATAGCCTCTGTGATATTTGTGGAGCAAGCATGCCATTAACCCAAGTTAATGGCCACTGCAACTTATTTTTATGGTATGTTTATTTTTACCACAAGAAACAACCACCAAGAAAAGGCATTTAGTTGATGGTAGCAGAAAAATAATACAGAATTGGGACCACAGAGGAGCCATAAGCTGGCTGCCCCTTCTGTCTCTGGAGATGGGGAGGTAGAGTTTTCCAGGGAAGAACAGCTCCTGGTGCACAGGTGTTTGGGGTAAGTGGAAGGATAGATGGGCCTGAGCATGTATGGGAAAGGAACCAGCTGCAGGAGAGTCTTCGCTTAGAAAAAAAAAGAAAAAAAAATGAAACCTCAAGATGTTAGCAATGGAAAGGATTAGAGAGAAGGGGGGAAGCCATGGGAGGGAGCTGTGGGGAGGGGCTTAGTTGGATGAGATTGGGGTGGAGCTGGCATGGTGGATGTTACCAGGAAAGTGAGTGAGTGAGTTTGTTTGTTTATTTATGTATTTATTTGAGACAGAGCCTCACTGTGTCGCCCAGGCTGGAGTGCAGTGGCGTGATCTCGGCTCACTGCAACCTCTACCTCCCAGGCTCAAGCGACTCTCCTGTCTCAGTCTCCCAAGTAGCTGGGACTACAGGCACGTGCCACCACGCCCGGCTCATCTTTGTATTTTTGGTAGAGACAGGATTTCACCACGTTGGCCAAGCCAGTCTTGAACTCCTGACCTCAAGTGATCTGCCCACCTCAGCCTCCCAAAGTGCTGAGATTACAGGAGTGAGCCACCGGGCCTTGCTAAGAAATCATTATTTTTTAAGCAAATAGTTTAGAGAAGGCATCGAGACCTAACTCTCATTTTAAGTATCATCTCTGCTGTGCTCCACAGTACGTGGCCATAAGAAACCCATGACACCCTCCCCTGGAACTGCAGCCACGTCCCACATGGACAGATGCTCCACTCCTCCACTTCTTGGCAGTACTTCCTACAGCCCCTGGGTGAACTTCTCCAGCTGGCTGTGATTGACCTCCAGAGGGCATGACCATGGCTGAGACTCAGCTTTTCATGTTCTCAGCTCTGGCTTGGGGAGTCACCCCAAGGAAGCAGCAGATTAAGGAGAAATGTGAATGCATCCTTCCTGAGTGTCGGTTCCCCCAGAGAGAAGACAGACCCCATGACCAGCACTTCAACATATTTTGAGCTGTGGGAATTAGAGGCTAGGACAATTTGGGAGAAACAAGCCTTTGTCTTCAAGGAGTTTACAGCTTAAGGAGAGGATATCATATTCCATAGCTGTGACAAATCAAAAAATTAAAAGGAGTCTTTCCAAGGATGGTTTCAGTAGTTTAGCCGTAAGGAGTGAGGAATTTGTTTGGTTAGACATACTGAAGATGAAGACTATACTTCTGAGAATAAGCCTGAAGCCTGTGAGTCTCGAAAGCCAATTTACACACCACGCAGAAAACTGACGGGTCTCAGGAAAACTAAAATGAGGAAAGCTAGCAGAGGCCCAGGCAGACGTCAAATTAATTTCTAGAAACAGAGGACAATCTGCTTTGGCTTGGCAAAAATTAAAATAGAACTTAGATGAGCTTCAGTGTGAATGGAGGTGGGGAGAGTTCCTTCCTTTCCATTGATGGGATGTAAAACCCTCACTAGCCAACAAGCTCCCCCAAGAAAGACAATGCCACGTGCCTTCATTACCCTAGTGAGCTGTGGGATGTCTGTCCCTCAGCAGGGTCTCAGTTACTGTGTGTTGAATGAATGATGGATCCAATAAAAGAAAAAAGAAGTGAAACAATGACTGGATAAAGCCCCATTCCAGCCCATGTTCCCCTGATAACAGTAATAAAATGGAGGACAGAATGGACTGAATTATTACAGTACTTTAACTTTGTTTAACTTTGTGAAAACACTGTGTTTAGCTAGGATAATGGGAGTACTTGGACTGGTAATAAACAAATAAATGAGCAAAGCAATAATGTCTTACATTTGAAGTGATTTACAGCTTACAAAGCTATTACACACACATTTTTTCCATAAGAGCCTGTAAACTATCCTGTGGCACAGGCATGACAAATATTACTTTCCCCTTTTGATGAACAATGAAACTGCAATTTAAATAACTTAAATAACTACAATCACAGTGCTCAGGGTGGCAGAGGACAGATTTAAACCCAGGGCTGAGACCAAACACTCTTCCCGACCTGTGGTTCTGGCTCTCACGGGGGCCTATGCTCTGGAAAAAATAATTCCACTCCTGTGTTCAGCCTGGTCCACTCCTCGCAGAATCTTCTTTTTCAATCTATGTATCCGGGAATAACATTTGGTCCTGTTTTGTATGAGTTTTAAATTTTGCACAAATTATGCAATTAAATTACAAAATGTGTAACACAGGCCTTCATGTCTTCTCCCACAAACAAAAACATCCACTTATCACATCTCTGTGAATATCAGAAATTCCTCCAATTTTCCATCTGGCCCTTCTCATGTTGTGTCTGGTGCCTCCACTGTCTGGGTCATTTACCTGTTCATTTCCCCAGACACTGGGTTTCCTTTCTTGAATTTAAGCATTTTGTTGTGCCATTTGTTTCTTCACTCACTTCAAATCTCTATTCGCTGCTACTTTACCCCAGGGCCCTGGAGTGGCTTTCTTTGAAGCTGGTGTCCACTCACTCTTTCCCTCCAGAGCTTTGGCCAGCTGGCCCCAGAAATCTTCCAGTGGCCCATCAGAGAGCAAGCTGGCAGAGCTGTCACTCCCGCCATGGAATTCAGGTAAGGTCCCCAGGGGCTGTTAGTGCGCACATCTCATGAGCCAGCGTTGCTAACCTGTCATTTTCTACCCTATGGAGATGGACTTTCTTTGTCTTTCCTCATTTGCTTTCTTTTTAATTGACTGCCTCATTTCCCAGGGGGCTTTTATAACCTTCCCACTCTTCCATCTTCATTATTCTGCCCTTTTCACAGGTCTCGCTAAGCTTTTCTCTTCTGTCTCGGATGGTGCCTTTACACTTGAGCCCGTCTCCCACCCACTCAGCCTTCTTAGGTGGCTTGCTTCTTCCTGCCCAGTTGGATGCCAGGAGGAACGTCAGAGGCCCTCCAGTCCCAGGATTCCTAACCTGGAGCCCAGGGGGCCCACCACTGAGTTTCACAGGCACATCAGTGGGGCAGCTGTGATGGTTTGAAGTCACACGTAACATCTCCATTTTTCTGGGGAGAGAATCCACAGATTCCCATTTCCATCCCATTCCCAGACCCCTCATTTTGCTGATGCATAAACAGAGGCCCATAGCAAGTTGCTGGATTGGAGAAGAGAGCTGCTGTTTGGGGCATCTGTCGTGTGTGCTCTGCTATATCTCTGTGGATTCCCCTGCCCTGGAGGTGTCCCAAGGGAAGATAAGGCTTTTCCTTCCTCCTGAGCTTTTCCCTTTGTCATCTTGCTTTTCCACATGGACACACACGGTGCACACACAGACACACTTCCTTATACTTGTACTGCATTCAGGGCTGACTACATCATTTGTGAGGCCAAAAGCAAAATGGGAAGTGGAGCCTGGCAGGGTGTGGGGAAGTGGATCTCCCCTTCCTGGGGGTGAGCCACTGCCTCAACCTGTAGAGGACAGGCGATCTCCCCAGGAGCTGCAACCTTGATGCCAGGGTACCAGGGTCCCTGGAATGAGGGTGAATGAGAGGCTCATACACAGTTGTCCACTGCAAAAGTCACAGCATTGCAACCCTGGGGAGGGACATAACCTCGCCACATGTGAGATACTGCAGAACATGCCCAACTCCAGCCCTGTCTGTGGCTGCACCCAGGCCAGGATAACTAATAGTGGAACATGGCCCATCAACACTCTGGGCAGAGGGGAGCCACCACTGTGGAGTTGGGGGTGGGGAGAGGGAGGCCAGAGTGGGCTGTAGAGAACCCATCCCAGGGAGACAGTCGGGGGTGGACCGCAGGTGAGACAAGGCTTCAAGTCTCCTGTGCATTATCCCATCGGACTTGAAATACAAACACAGCTAAAGAAAAAGTACTAAGATTCTCAAGGAGGCAATAGCAGAGCATCAAACCCAAGCACGGATCCTTCTGCACTAGCATGTGCCATGAAGCCACTCTGACATGTTTCAAAGCACGACAGCATCCTTGCCTTATGCGCCCCCCTAGGCAGCCCTTTGAAGTCATTGGATCAGGTGTGCCCTAAGCCTCATCTTACAGACAAGACTTCAGACATTACACGTAGCCTAGGCACAGGAGTCTTGGATCAGAGAGCTCAAACGTGGGCTCAGCCACTTACATCACCCCCCATGGGCCTCAGTTTCCTAATTTGCCAAAGGGGACTAATCATCCCTTCTTCAGGGTTGTTGTGTGATTACAACAAATTGCATATAGAATTCTACAGTGCCAGTGGCAGTCAGAGCACTCAATAAATGTAGGTATCAGCTTTTCCCAAAATCATATTCATGAATGCCCTTCACTAATTTTCAACATTCACCTGCCATGTGTACCATTATTGGCTTAATATTTTAAATTTAAAACTAGCTAATTTTTACGCTTTAATAAATTTATAGGGTAGCTTTATTCTAGCGTCAAAAATGAAAGACAAATATTATTCATTTTAAGTAGAAAGTAATCATAAAAATAAATGCATGGGCCAGGCATAGTGGCTCACGCCTATAATCCCAGCACTTTGAAAGACCAAGGCAGTGCCAGGTGCAGTGGCTCATGCCTGTAATCCCAGCACTTTGGGAGGCCAAGGTGGACAGATCACCTGAGGTCGGGAGTTCGAGACCAACCTGACCAACATGGTTTCTACTAAAAATACGAAATTAGCCAGTGTGGTGTGATGGCACGTGCCTGTAATCCCAGCTACTCGGGAGGCTGAGGCAGGAGAATAGCTTGAACCTGGGAGGCGGAGGCTGCGGTGAGCCGAGATGGCCCCATTGCACTCCAGCCTGGGCAACAAGAGCAAAACTCTGTCTCAAAAAAAGAAAAAGAAAAAGAAAGATGGGTGGGTCAATTTAGGCCAAGAGATCAAGATAAACCTGACCAACTACTAAACATATAAAAATTAGCCAGGTGTGATGGCAGGTACCTGTAGCCCCAGTGATTCGGGAGGCTGAGGCACGAGAATCACTTGAATTGGGAGGTAGGGTTTACAGTGAGCCAAGATCACACCACTGCACTCCAGCCTGGGCAACAGAACAAGACTCTGTCTCAAAAAATAAGTAAACAAATAAATAAACACATAGAAAATGACAGTGGTATGAAAATCTAGCCAGATAACTTGGCTAGCTTAGAGTCTGTACTTCCTCTTTGTTACGGAAGGAAATTAGCAAGTGTTTAATACTTAGTCCCCCTGAGACTTAATCTGCAGGGAATAATATGTCATTATTCAACTCAATGTTTTTTTGTCTGTTTGTTTGTTTGGAGACAGGGTCTTACTCCATCACCTAGGCTGGAGTGCAGTGGGTGATCATGGCTCACTATAACATCCAACTCCTAGGCTCCAGCAATCCTCCTACCACAGCCTCTTGAGTAGTTGAGACTACAGGCACATGCCACCATACCCGGCTAATTTTTGTGTGTTTTGTAGAGATGTAGTCTCCCTTTGTTACCTAGACTGGTCTTGGACTCCTGGCCTCAAGTGATCCTCCCACCTCAGTCTCTCAAAGTGCTGGGACTACAGGCATGAGCCACCGTGCCTGACCCATTTAGTGTTCTTTAATGCCTTGCCTGTCCTGTACCAGTTAACATCTCTCGTACCATGATTTGCCTGCTAGACTTTGGGAAGTACCAAACATGAGGTTTGGAAGTGATAGAGTCAAAGTTCACAACATATGTATCATGAATGCAAAAAAATAAAACCCACACAAACCAATACCAAAGGCTGTTCATGGACACATGGATTGAAAGAATCCATATCAGTCCCTTAATAGTGACTGCCTCCGAAGAAAGAGAGAAGAGGAAAGGGCTGAGGGTTGTGGTCAAACTTTAACTATCATTGAAATGTTTAATTATTTTATCAAATAAAATTTGAAACATTTCGCTTGAAACAAATGAGAAAAATGTTTTACAGTTTATTCTGCATATCAAGGACATCTATATTTAATAATCTTTATATGCATTTTTAAAAGAAAATAAAATTTAAATTTTATTTAAAAGAATAAATTTTAATATGTAAAAGAAAATAAAGAGAAAGAAGAAAAAAACTTTGATCAGGCAAAATGTTCCCAGAAATAGGTGCTGGGAAGAACTCAACATATGCTGATAAGTAAGGGACTGTATCAGTCAGCTTGGGCTGCTGTAACAAACAGCACAGACTGAGGTCAGGAGACTGTTGTATAAACAACAGAAATTTATTTTTACAGTTCTGGAAGCTGAAAGTCCAAGATCAAGGTATCAGTAGAGCTGTTGTCTTCTGAGGTCTCTCTCCTTAGCTTGTAGATACCATCTCCTTCCTGTGTCTTCACAGCTTCTTCCCTCTGTACATTTCTATGTCCCCATTTTCTCTTTTTTTTTTTTATTTTTTTCTGAGATAGAGTCTCACTCTGCCACCGAGGCTGGAGTGCAATGAAGCAATCTCAACTCACTGCAACCTCCACCTCCTGGGTTCAAACGATTCTCCTGCCTCAACCTCCCGAGTAACTGGGATTACAGGAGCACACCACCACACCCAACTAAGTTTTGTATTTTTAGTAGACACGGGGTTTCATCATGTTGGCCAGGCTGCTCATTTCTTCTTCTTTTAAAAAAACCAGTCTAATTGGATTAGAGCTTGACTTAATGACGTCATTTTAACTTAATCACCTCTTTAAAGGTTTTTGTCTCTAAGTACAGTGACATTCTAAGGTACTGGGGTTAGGTCTTTAGCATATGAATTTCGGGGGGGACACAAATCAGCCCATAATTGGGACTTTCATTAGTGCCCTGTGCTGACTTACCTCTTCATCCCGGAGTCTCTCACCTCTCCTTACTGACTCTGCTGCTCTCCCCTCCTCTTTCCAACATCCAGGCGGGATCTTCTGACCGCTCCACTGCCTGGCCTTTGCTGACCCTTCCTGGCTTCACCCCTGCTTCCTCTAGCCAATCTGCTGAGGACCTCCCTCCTCACCCAGCTCAGCCCTGCCTGCTGCCCGAGTCCACTCCCATCTGTGGAGCCTCCACTCAGGAGCCCATGAATCAGCTTCCACCCAAGCTCCACTCTGCAGCTCCATGCAGCTCAAACTACCTCCTCATGAACAACAACCTGAAGATGTTTCTCCTGTCTCAGACTCAGCCATCAATGCCCATTCTCTTCTGTCTGGTCTCACTTCTTGAGATGTGTCTGCCACAGGTATGTCTGTGGCATTCCTCTGCCCATGTTCTCTCTGTACCTCTTATCATTTTAAGGTCACGGGTTGTATTGGTCAGCATCCAATTAGAAAAGCAGTAAGCTCTCTAAAAACTTACATAGGGGAACTGTAATTTAGGGAACTGTTTACATGGAGAGGGAGAGCTGAAAGGGCGGAGGATGGTAAGGAGCCTGAAGGTGGTAGGTCATGCACACCAGGGCAGCACCCTAGAGAAGGTGCAGTAACCAGACAGAGGCAACCCTGTTCATGAAGCTGCCACACTGACTCTGACTTGTGTAAGCCCCAGCTGTTAAGTGGAAGAACAACGGCCTTCTACTACATCTAAGCCACTGTTACTTGTAGTTTCTGTTAGGGCAGGCAAGTTCATACAAAACGAATGTGTCTTTTTTTTTTTTTTTTTTTTTTGAGACAGAATCTCTCTGTTGGCCAGGCTGGAGTGCAGTGGCACAATCTCAGCTCACTGCAACCTTCACCTCCTGGGTTCAAGCGATTCTCCTGCCTCAGTCCCCCAGCTAGCTGGGATTACAGGCGCATGCCCGGCTGATTTTTTGTGTTTTTAATAGAGGTGGGATTTCACCATGTTGGCCTGGCTGGTCTCAAACTCTTGAGCTCAAGTGATCTGCCCGCCTCAGCCTCCCAGAAGTGCTGGGATTACAGACATAAGCCACCGCGCCCAGCCACATCATTTTTTATATTGCTTGTTTTGGGGCAATTTGCAAAGACAAATTGCCTTTCCCTTCCCCTTCAGCTTGGCGACAGAGCCGTGGCCATGGCCTTGTCATGTGAAACAGACTTGAGGCATTCATTATATTCAAATGAGTACTGGAGCTACAGTGACCAGCTGTGTCTGTTTGTCCAGGAAAAGGGGGCTTCCTGGGACATGGAAGTTTCAGTGCTTACACAGGGAAAGTCCCCGGCAAACTGGAGTGGGTTGGTCACCCTACCTGCTCCTTGTGCTTGTAGCAAGCATGTTTCTCAAACAGAAAAGCACCTGTTGGCATCCCTGGCCCTGTCCCTGCCCCCTCCCTCCCAGACACACCCACACACACACACACACACCAGGGTCCAAACCACTGTGCAGACGGCCACCCTCATTGAGCCTGGTTACCTCCCAGTGTCTCTGTACTTGAGACACAGCAAGTTTTTCCCTGCCCACCACTTCATTTCTGAAGACAGTGAACACCAGCTCAGCTGCAGCCTGCCCACAGTCACCACCCCGGTGCTCTTCCAGCAGCCCTGGCCCTTTGCACCTGAGTCATTCTCCAAGATAAATTCCGTTTCTCTGGATCTGAGACTCATGTCACATTCCTTGCTTCTAGGAACTTGCTTGACCACAAGTATGATTCTCTGGTCCCACGGTCTCTGCTGAGCTTCTGTGCTCCTCCTCTCTGCAGGAAAAACTCTGGGTGAGGGCGTCCTCCTTAGCCAGGGTATGTCTCTCATCCTGCTTTCAACGGTGTGCAGCTATTAATAGATGGACTGGAAGGAACCATGGACTGAGCTCCATCCTCTGTGTTTGGAAACCTGCCTCTGCCTCTGTTCTCTCCATAACATTGGGCAGGTTTTTCATCCTGCAGAGCCTCAGCTTTGGGGGGCTGAAAAATGTCCCCCCAAAGGATATCCAAATCCAAATTTCTGGAACGTGCAAATGTTACCTTATTTGGAAAAAGGGTCTCTGTGGATATAACTAAGTTAAGGATCTTGAGATAAAAAGATTATCCTGGTGGATCCCAAATGCCATCACAAATGTTCTTGTAAGAGGGAGGTAGAATGAGATTACATAGACAGACGAGGGAGTCAAAGTGGCCCTTGAGACAGAGATTGGAGTGATGTGGCCACAAGTCAAAGAATGCCAGCAGTCAACGGAAGAAGCAGGGCTGATTTTCCCTCAGGGCCTCCCAAGGGAGCATGGTCCTGCTGTTATGGGCTGAATTGTGTTGCCACCCCCAAAGTGATATGTTGAAGTCCCAACCCCCAGTGCCTCAGAATGTAGGTATATTTGGAGATAAAGTCTTTAAAGAAATGTGTGAGTTAAAATGAGGCTGTTAGGGTGGGGCCCTGCTGCAACAGGACTAATGTCCTTATAAGAAGAGGAAGGGACTGGAGGCTGAGGCAGGAGAATCGCTTGAACTTGGGAGGCAGAGGTTGCAGTGAGCTGAGATAGTACCACTGCACTCCAGCCTGGGTGACAGAGCAAGACTCCATCTCAAGAAAAAAAAAAACAGAAAGAAAAGAA
>NW_012123487.1:4099268-4101006 GCF_000951035.1 Colobus angolensis palliatus
AAAGAAAGAAAGAAAGAAAGAAAAAAGAAAGAAAAGAAGAGACAGCAGGGATGTGTATACACAGAGGAAAGACCATCTGAGAACAAAGAAGTGAGCAGGAGCCCCCTGCAAGCCCAGGAGACAAGCCTCAGGAGAAAAGCCCCGCCAACACCTTGATCTTGGACTTCCAGCCTCAGGAAATGTGAGAAAGTAAATTTCCATCTTTTAAGCTGCCCAGTCTGTGGTTCTTTGTCATGGTAACCTTAACAGATACACCTGCCCACACCTTGATTTCAGCCGGGCAATACTGATTTCAGACCTCTGGGCTTCAGAACTACAAGAAAATACAACTCTGTTGTTTGAAGTTCCCCCGCCCGCCCCAGTTTGTGGTATTTGTTGCAGCAGCCCCAGAAAGCTAGAGTACAGGTGGTAGATAGTACCTATCTCAGAGGCTTCTTTGAAAGATGGAGGGAGGTCACAAGTAGACTTGCTTGGCTTTGTGTGAGTACCCTCTACATTTTCATGGCATCTGAATTCTCCTCTCATGGGAATTTTTCTATATGTTTATTTTTCTGCCCAAGTAGAAGGTAAAAAAAAAAAAAAAAAAAAAGACATACATGCTATGGTGGCATTTTGGGTCATCTTCTCTCCTTTCCTTTTTGGTGCCTGTTTCCTGCCTGAATTTCCAGCTTCCTTCAGTGGGCTCCGTCTACCAGGGCTCCAGGTCAGCTAACAGTGAATCATTGACGTATCTGCCTCATCACTTAACAGTAACACAATAGCTAACGCTTATGGAATACTGATTCTGTGCCATGCCTTATGCTAAGTGCTTTCCCTAAATTAGTTCGCTTAATCCTCTGAGCATCCCTTTAATATGGACTGCTATTATTCCAATTTTACACAGAGGGAAATTGAGTCACAGAGAGGTTAAAGAGTTTGCCCAAAGAAGTGACAGACCTGGAGGACAAACTCAGGTTGTTGGTACCCAAATCTACACCCTTAACCCACTCTGACACCTTAGGAGGGGAGGGATCCATCTTATCTTAGTTAACTTTAATTCTCCACTGTGTGCTTGGAGCACAGTTTGGACTCAGTGAAGGCTTGATGGATGGATGGATGGATGGATGAATGAGTAAATGGCACTTCACGCAGACCAAAGGAAAGGCAAGAAGATGCTCTTCAGGGCTCTGCTCTGTCCAGTTCTCTTTAGCTTGACTCTGCTGCTATTGCTACCATGACAGTCCCAATCTACCCACCATCCTGCATGGCCTATACTCACACCACACCCTGTCTGTTCTCTGCCTCTTTTACTCTGGGGCAGGGAGAACCTGAGTTGAGCAGTAGCACCTGCGATCCCTCACCCTCCATCCACTCACCAATGGCCTCATGGCTCCTTGTGAATGGAAGACACTGGAATTATTAGGAGCCTAGTGAGGGAAGTCCAGATCCAACGAGATTATGGAAATTGTGAGGGGCTGTGGACATACCAGACATCATTGCTATCCCAATTTACAGAAGAGGACTTAGGTCCTCCTTTAACATCTCTAGACTTAAGTCTAGAGATATTAAAATACTTGCCCAAAACCACAGAGAACTTGATGTTAAAAACATGTTTAAAATAATGTAAAGTTAGCATCATAACTAGAATCTGGGGGAGAAAATGCAACAAACTATTTCTTACTTGTCCAGAATAAACTAAGGGTTGATATAGTTAACGCGGAAGGAAGGAAGGAAGGAAGGGAGGGAGGGAGGGGGAAGG